>NC_135661.1:85854304-86154304 GCF_964188315.1 Podarcis muralis
AACCATAAGACGCACCTAGTTTTTGGAGGAGGAAAACAAGAAAAAAAATATTATGAATCCTAGAAGCCAGAACAGCAAGAGGGATGGCTGCGCAGCAAAAGCAGCGATCCCTCTTGCTGTTCTGGCTTCTGGGATAGCTGCGCAGCCTGCATTCGCTCCGTAAGACGCACACACATTTCCCCTTACTTTTTAGGAGGGAAAAAGTGAGTCTTATAGAGCAAAAAATACGGTAGTTGTTTATTGCCTTGACATCTGCTGGGAGGGCGTTCCACAGGGCAGGCGCCACCACCGAGAAGGCCCTCTGCCTGGTTCCCTGTAACCTCACTTCTCCCAGTGAGGGAACCGCCAGAAGGCCCTTGGCACTGGACCTCAGTGTCCGGGCTGAACGATGGGGGTGGAGACGCTCCTTCAGGTATACAGGACCGAGGCCATTTAGGGCTTTAAAGGTCAGCACCAACACTTTGAATTGTGCTCGGAAACGTACTGGGAGCCAATGAAGATCTTTCAGGACCGAAGTGCCCTCAGGACCTGGAGTGCTACCTTAGCAAGCCCCACAAGCCCCTGCTGTCTTCACCAGAGGTGGAGAAGCTGTGAGCCTCTCCAAATGCTGTTGCGACTACAGCTTCCATCATTGGCCATGCTGGCCGGGGCTGCTGGGTAACTGGGAATCCAACATATTGAGGGCACCGGTTTGGCGATGGTGTCAATCAGGCCACCTTCCTAGGCTGAGCCCCCGATTGCTCACCTCCTCCTGGAAGAGGTTCTGCCTGTTTTTGAGGGAACGGAGCTTAGTCTGCTTCTCCTCATGTTGCAGCTCTTCCTCGGGGTGCTGGAAATAGTTGATCAGGTCCTGCAAGCTGAGAATCATCCCATCAATGGGAAGAGTCACTGGGGTTCCTGACTTGACCTTTCCGCTCAGTGTGTCCAGGCCCCTGGGGAAGGAAGAAGAGGAGTTTGGATTTGATATCCCGCTTTATCACTCCCCTTCAGGAATCTCAAAGCAGCTAACATTCTCCTTTCCCTTCCTCCCCCACAACAAACACTCTGTGAGGTGAGTGAGGCTGAGAGACTTCAGAGAAGTGTGACTGGCCCAAGGTCACCCAGCAGCTGCATGTGGAGGAGAAGGGAAGCGAACCCGGTTCACCAGATTACGAGTCCACCGCTCTTAACCACTACACCACACTGGAACAGCCAGAGCTGAGATTAGCATTGGATATGGATGGCACAGAGAAGGAGGAATCACATCCCTAAGATGGCCGCAAGTTAATATATTTACTTTGTGGAATGCTCCCCTTAGCGCCATACCTCTTCAGCTTCGGGTCTTGAAACAGGGCAAGCTGCTAGACCTCATGGCCGCTTAATCAAAGAGAGGAACGGCGGGATAGAAATTCAATAAATAAACCCAGCACCGCAGCTCCTCCTGTTACCAGGCGCTGCTTCTCTTCTCACCAAACTGACCTCTCTCTCCCCTCCTATGAGAACAGCTGTCAACGTTTCCCTTTTTAAAAGGGAAATTCCCTTATTCCGAATAGGATTCCTTGCAAGAAAAGGGAAAAGTTGACAGCTATGCCTATGAGCAGTTCGGTTTCGCTTTGCATTGCGACGAATTACTCTTAGTCTTGCACACCTATTGGAATGCTTGCTAACATTCCGTGGCACCGCAATGGATCAGCCAATGGGGATGGCAGAGGGGAGCATGGAACCACAAAAAAGATGGCAGGCAGGCAGGTGACAGGCAGGCACAGAACACAACTCAAGCGGTCGATTTCTTGGTTTCCACGGGAACAGAATCTGCCCGGCACCTACTTGATGAACTGGTTGTAAAGGCCAGAAGTGCTGTAGATCATCCGGGCGGCTTGCGACTCCTCACGCTGGCAGCGGGTCAGGGAGAGAGCATCGTCCATGTGACCTTCCTGGTGCAAGATGGCCTGTAGGGTGAGCGAAGAAAGCAGGTATATATGGTGGACGCTCAGAGGATTCTCGAAGCAGAGATTATTGACAGGAGGACTTTACTCTCTGCGCCGCTATCTCAGCTGGCCAGCAGAGGGCGCTGTGCTGTGGTGCCACTGCCACAGATAGCCAGAGGGTGGTGCTGCAGCAACCAATCCAAAAGAGACCAGCTGACACGGGGAGCCAATCAGCTTCCACCTGGCCCTATAAAGCTGTGGACTCAGGCCGGGCTCTCCAGTCTGAGATGCTGTTTTAGATGCTGAATGGGCACTTTATAGACTCACCCTCCCCTGCGCGACTCCTTGGCTCAAGGCCACCAGCCCTGATAGAAAGCCAGGAAGGCCAGCCGGTTAAGCCTCACCTTTCTCTTGAGCAGCCCCAAGCGGAGAGCCTTGGCATCAGCCGCCGCGTACGTCACCCAGAGACCGCTGTCGACGTGCTGCACAAAACACATGGACTCTCCGTACTTGATCTCAGGGGCTCCCATCCCCTCCACGTCTCGCTTTGGAGCCACATCCAGCTTTTCCTAGAAGGGGGAGAACAGAGGGCGCCATGAGCTCAGAGGGACGGCAGGGCAGGGGCACACTGAGGCAATCTTTACATTCAGACATAACGTATTTTTCGCTCCATAAGACGCACTTTTTTCCTCCTAAAAAGTAAAGGGAAATGTCTGTGCGTCTTATGGAGTGAATGTGTGGTCCCTGGAGCCGAATTGCCCAGGGGCAGAAAGCAGATCATGCTTTTTTTCTTTAAAGAAGGAAGTGGGTATTGAAACAAAGCCGCTGATCGCTTGCCGATCAGGGAGAGAGATAAGGGACGCTAGAGATAAAGGAGGCTGCCTGGGAGGGGGAAGGTAAAGACAACAAACTTGCAAAGGGAAGAAAACAGGAAGACTAAAGCAATGAGGAGAGAAATTAGAAGAAAAGGAGGAGCAAAAAACTGCTCCAGCTAAGGAAAAGACACTAAGGCAAACAAGAGGGAAGGGAGTGTTGAAAGGAAGCAGCTGATCAGCAAGCGTTTGGGGAGTGAGATAAGGGACGCTAGCGATAAATGAGGCTGCCTGGGAGGGGGGAGGTAAAAGCCCATGGATCCTCAGGATTTTTGCATTGGGTCACCCCAAATTCACCATCAGATCACATGTCTGTGGTCACAGCATGAACCACAAAAATCATACATCCACTGTTTCGTTCAGAATATTTCAGAGCACGATTTCTGTTCTTATAGTGAAGCAAAGTTTTTAACCTGAAGCACTATTTCTGGCTTAGTGAAGTGTGTAACCTGAAGCGTATGTAACCTGAAGTGTATGTAACCCGAGGTACCACTGTATACAACACCCTATTTACCATACATCCATGTTTCCCCAGACATCTTGCAGATTCTGAGAAAATCCGCCCGAAATGAATGAATGTTCAGTTCTGCTGTTCAGTTGGACCTGATTATTCAGTTTTAGAATATCTTGCTGTTGCTAAAAGTGCTTGGCTGCTCTTACTTACAAGATTCTCTCCATTTCAATGCCACTTTCAACATTTAGTATTTTTAAATGGCTGTAACCCATCCAGGGACCTTACAGTGAAGGGCAGGTGAGAAAATGAATTAATAGTAGTAGTAGTAATAGTAGTCGATCACTCGTAGCCGATCACTTTGGCGATCACTAATAGCCGAGTAAGATTGTCTTCCATAAACACGGTTTTAACAGTCCATAAGTGACTGTGGAGGCCAATTCTGGATCCACACGTCCTTCCAGAGTGGGGACATTGGTAGTAAATAATAATAACCGAATAATAACCGAAAATCCACACGGGTGCCATTTTCAAACCCATTTCCTGGCTGTGTCCAGGAAAATCCAGACACACAGCAGTCCTATCTTATGTGTATTTCGCCTTGAGACAGTGGTTTAGAAGGATAAATCAATGATCATAACAACAATAGTCATAATAACTCTGTTTACCCTCGTTGGCCATTTGCCTCTGAATCCCAGCTGCTGTGGAATCACAAGTGGGGAAGCTCTATTGCGCTTAGGCTTCCCATTGGGGAATCTGGTTGGCCAGTGAGATAACAGGATATTGGAAAAGATGGGCCTTTGGTCCAGCACAGCTCTTCTTGGGTACTTATATTCTTAAAGGCAGAGCACCTTGCTGGAGGAGATTCTTGAGAGTCCCATGGACTGCAAGAAGATCAAACCTATCCATTCTGAAGGAAATCAGCCCTGAGTGCTCACGGGAAGGACAGATCCTGAAGCTGAGGCTCCAATACTTTGGCCACCTCATGAGAAGAGAAGACTCCCTGGAAAAGACCCTGATGTTGGGAAAGATGGAGGGCACAAGGAGAAGGGGACGACAGAGGACGAGATGGTGGGACAGTGTTCTCGAAGCTACCAGCATGAGTTGGACCAAACTGCGGGAGGCAGTGGAAGACAGGAGTGCCTGGCGTGCTGTGGTCCAGGGGGTCACGAAGAGTCGGACACAACTAAACAACAACAAAGGCTGCCCCGCTTCCGACGAGGGCAATAATGGGGGACTCCTCTCACCTTAGAAATCCGGAAGCAGAAAGCCGTGGCTTTGGTGTGAGCTTTCTCAGCGTCGACCACAACCAGCCCCTTCTCGTCGGTCTGCGCCAGGTAGCGGCCCGTGGTCACGTGGCGGACGCGGAAGGGCTGCCCCCACTTCATGTGGCTGCCGCTCCAGCTGTTGTGGTGGAAGAAATACTGTATGTTCCCTCTCAGGAAACTAGGACACACCAGGGGTAGCCAATGTGCTGCCCTTCAGATGCTGTTGGACTCCAACTCCCATCAGCCCCTGCAGCCAGCAAGGCCAATAGGTAGGGATGCCAGGAATTGAGGTCCAACAACATCAGGGGAAACAGCTCAGTGGCTGCCCCTGCAATACATAAACGACATTATAACGTAGTCCCACCATTTACTGGTGTGAACACATGGAAGAAGGATGGGTTGTGGCCAATTCCCCTCACAGGTAGTTCCTTTCCTCAGTCGTTTTTATTGTCGTTGGCCTTTATTGGCATGAGTTCAAACAACAAAATCATACAAAGTCATCCAAATACATTAGTAATCCAAACACATACAATATATAAAAAGACTAGATAGCCACCATTGAGTAAACCAGGCAACTTTAGATTTAGCTTTAAAAATCTGGGCTGAATACCCCGAAACAATACAGGTAGTTTCAGGAGTATCATCCCTCAACAAATACTGGATTACAGACTCTTTGTAAATTGATGTTTTAAGCTGTAAGGGAGTCACTAGGAGAAAGTGCTCCGTATGATCCTGGCTTCCATACAGGCAGGTCCTTCCCCTGGTTTAATTTCCCACATGTCTTCTGTTGGCTCCTCCACAGTCAATGGCCCCCATGGTTGGGCTTTGAACAATTCATTGGGTAGTGGCAGTCACAGTTTCCTGAGCAGCACCAGGGGACTGATCGGAGCAGCCATGTTAATTCTCCATACAATGCCTCAAAACAACACTACATTGAGGGCAAGGGATCATGGGAAATTAAAATGGCAGCTCCTAAACCCAGCTGTCCACTGGCATACTGGACTTTTTTCCTTTTTTTTTTTTTTGAGGGGAGCTGTTTTTGTTTTATTATGTATTTTATGTTTTCATTTTTTTTATTTTTCTGTTGTGAACTGCCCTGTGATCTTTGGATGAAGGGTGGCATTAAAATAAAATAAAATAAAATAAAATAAAATAAAATGGCAGTTGTGCCTAAGGGTGTAAGCACACTGATGCTATGACTGCTCAGATATCTGATAAGAAGGTCAGTAAGGGTAGAAAAAGGGTCAAAGACTATATTCCAGGTTGGGTCAACAAATAAAGCCATAGAGGTGGAAGGGTTGTATACCAATATGAGTGGCAGCCAGATTGTATTTTTCACTTTCAGGTAAGAAACAGAAGTGGTCATGAGGTGATGTCTCTTATTGTGGCGTTTCGTGGCATCCCACTCTACATAACAACCATGTAAGCTCTTGATTTTTAACCGAGTCCTTGGGTTACAAACATTTTCTGTATATATATATATATTTGTCAGGACACGTTTAAAAGGAACAGTCCTAAAATAACATTTCATACCTCGTTGGCTCAAAAGCCGGTGAAAACCGACTGTGAACCCTCGAAAACAACCCAGAATCCTTTGCGTTGTTCATGGCTTTTGAGGCAGACAAATCCACAAGGGAGCCTGCGCTCCTGGGACGGAAGCAACCCCAACAGAACTGCCATTATTTGTTATTATTATTTCATACCTGATGCGCAGAGGCTCCAGACGCCACAGTGAGCGAGCCTGGGAACAGACAGCTCCGCCTTCGTAGTTCACCACCCTGTGGAAAAGGAAGATGATCTGGGTAATTCTTCCACAAGAAGGATTCAAAACCAGCCAGTTCAATTACCAGACATGGAAATAATGCCTCTTATTTGCTACAGCTGCCTTCGCCAACCTGATGCTGTCCAGATGTTTCCAGCTGTGATTCCAATCTTACCCCAGCAAGAACAGCTGTAGCACACTGAGGCTGATGGGAATTGTAGTCCGGAGGACACCAACTTGCCGCTGCCTTCCTTGAATCCACCTGTGCTGGTCTTGCCATTATAGGGTATTGTTTTTACCCTTTCGGGGATGAAGGGCTGAGTAAGAACTCAGCCTGCTATCCCAACTATCCCAGCCTGGTTAGCCCCTAAAAACTCTGATACCCCATAATTGAATACAATATACTCACATAGAGACTACCTTAAAGGTAAAGGAACCCCTGACCATTAGGTCCAGTCATGGCCGACTCTGGGGTTGCGGCGCTCATCTCGCTTTACTGGCTGAGGGAGCCGGTGTACAGCTTCCGGGTCATGTGGCCAGCATGACTAAGCCACTTCTGGCAAACCAGAGCAGCGCACAGAAATGCCGTTTACCTTCCCACCGGAGTGGTACCTATTTATCTACTTGCACTTTGACGTGCTTTGAACTGCTAGGTTGGCAGGAGCAGGGACCCAGCAATGGGAGCTCACCCCGTTGCAGGGATTCGAACCGCCGACCTTCTGATCGGCAAGTCCTAGGCTCTGTGGTTTAACCCACAGCGCCACCCGCGTCCCCCCAGAGACTACCTTACACTGCGTTTAAAACCAGAATCGCCTTTCTTTTGCCCTCCTTGCTCTTTAAAGTGCCACCTTTATGCTGACAACCCCTGTACGGTATGCCCACCTGCGCTGCTCTTCATTCTGGTCCGTGGTGGAGATGGTGAGGCACTCGTCCATATGGCCGTGGAAGAGGCGCATAACATGGCCTCCGGTCACATATCCTGTGTGGACCACCCAAAAAATAGGGATTAGAGGGCGTGAGATCACAAGCAGAGTTCACATTGAAAATGCATAATATACATGCTCTTTGCTTGCATCAACTCAAGCCACATTCCCTCCATACATTTGAAGAGCTATGGTGCCACTTTAAACTGTTGTGGTTCCCGAAAATAATTCTGGGAGCTGTAGTTGGCTAAGAGCGCTGAGAGGTCTTAGGAGGCCCCTGTTCCTCTCCCAGAGCTACAATTCCCAGAGTTCTCTGTTAAACCAATCTGTGCTTATAGCTCTGTGAGGGGGGGATAAGGGTTTCCTAAGAGCTCTCAGTGAGGATAAACACAATACAGCTCCCATAATTCTCTGGGGGGAGCCATGTATTGTGTGAATGTGGCCTGAGTAAGTCTTACCATAGTCCTGTAACACAGGTAGGGACTGGATAAATCTTGTTCTCTCCGTTTCTCAATTTTCCAATGTTGTGCTTAGCTCCCCACATTTCCACATCAGTTTACAATTGATTTATTTTTCAAAAGCCCTCATGAAAATTCATCAGCATTCCAGTATGCAGTTTCTACTAATACGCATTCTTTTTGTAAGCAATCTTCCCTAACGTAACATAACTTTCTGTGTGCCGTTTGCACTAATATATGCAATTCCATTCGCATTTCCACCTCACGTGCACGTTTTCTGGGCTGGAAAACTACATCACAAAATTCGGGGCACCGTGAATTCCAAGGCGCAACTGTGCATTGTTCCAAAAGGTGTGAATTTGGTGGGTTTGTGTGAATGGCCTTGTCACCTCCATCCAAATGCAATAAGGAATGGGGTTCCTCGGTGGTCTGCCGTCTAGGCACTGACCAGACTGGGACCTGCTTAGCTTCAGCAAGGTGGATGCGTCATGTGACCTCAAACCACACCCCAAGGAATCAAATACCTTCCTCGCAGCCTGAGCAGATGGGGTTCATGTTCCAAAGCGTTTGCATGAAGGAGGCATCTGCCTGGAGCTCTCCACTGGCTGTAGACAGGTGCTGGAGGAGAACAAGGACATTGTAGAGACACAGAAGAGTAGAAGAAGCAAAGCGGGCGGGGAGTGAAATCAAGGGCTTAATAGTCCCCACGGATTCATGGAATCATAGAATTGTAGTGTTGGAAGTAATAATAATAATAATTTATTATTTATACCCCGCCCATCTGGTTGGGTTTCCCCAGCCACTCTGGGTGGCTTCCGACAAAACACTAAAAGTTTGGTAGTTATTTTTCTCTTTCACATCTGGTGGGAGGGCGTTCCACAGGACGGGTACCACTACCGAGAAGGCCCTCTGCCTGGTTCCCTGTAACTTGGCTTCTTGCAGCGAGGGAACCGCCAGAAGGCCCTCGGCGCTGGACCTCAGTGTCCAGGCAGAACGATGAAGGTGGAGACGCTCCTTCAGGTATCTGACCTTCTGATCGGCAAGCCCAAGAGGCTCAGTGGGTTAGAGAGGAGAGGAGGCAAGTCCTCCCACAGACAGACAGACAGACAGACAGACAGACAGACAGACACACACACACACACACACACACACACTCACCAGGTACCGCTCAGAGGAGACGCTGACAAGGATGAGGTCATCACCCACGCGCACCTTCTCCCCTTCCGATCGCTGCTTGGAGGCAGGATGGATGGTCCACCAACAGGCTTCCCCTAGCGGTGAGAGAGATTGTGGGTAGACGTCTACAAGAAACTAGCTATGTTCCTTTACTTGCTCTGGGGTCACATCAGACAGGCACCTACAGTATCGGCAGTGGGCTGCTTCAGATTCATCTGTTCACCTGAGTCAGTGGTTCCCAAAGTGGGCATTACTGCCCCCTGGGAGGTGGTGGCATTACCTAGGGGGATACTTAGAGGCAAGGGGGAGGCAGGGGGGGCACTGGAGGAGGTAATTACTATGAAAAGCTGTCATCCGTGGATCAAGTTCATCAATGAAACCAAATAGTTTTAACTGGATTTTGAATAAACATGCAATTAATTGTTACGGCTTTGAATTCGGTTGTGTTATTATCTACCTAAGCAGGTCATGCAAACTGCTATTCCGAATGTTTTTATAGTCTAGGGTAAGGGGCACAGGGAATGAGTTTTTGGGGAAAGGGTGGGGTGGCCAGAAAAAGTTTGGGAACCACTGACCTAGGTTTTCCCTGAGGGGGCGATCCAGCTATATTTTATGTAAAAAGGTAAAGGTAAAGGAGCCCTGACAGTTAAGTCCAGTCGCGAACGACTCTGGGGTTGCGGCGCTCATCTCGCTTTACTGGCTGAAGCAGATGACGTTTGTCCGCAGACAGTTTTTCTGGGTCATGTGGCCAGCATGACTAAGCTGCTTCTGGTGAAACCAGAGCAGCGCATAGAAATGCCGTTTACCTTCCTGCCGCAACGGTACCTATTTATCTACTTGCACTTTGACATGCTTTTGAACTCCTAGATGGGCAGGAGCAGGGACCGAGCAACGGGAGCTCACCCCGTCGCAGGGATTCGAACCATCGACCTTCTGATTGGCAAGCCCTAGGCTCTGTGGTTTAGACCACAGCGCCACCCGCATCCCTTTGCTGTATTAAGCTTATTTGCTGATTTGTACTTGTTTTATTGATGAAACTCATTGGGCAAAAGTGCAACATAAAATATGCAAATTGAGCAGCTTGCATAATTTATGTTTCACTTTGGCCCAATAACATTTCATTAAAGGCTCCTCAATTTGCATCATGTAGCCAGGTCACAGAATTATTCCACCCGCCCGCCCATCAGCGCCGAATTTCAATTGTCTGCCTTCAGATTCGTTTTGTTCTGTGTTTGCGCTGAGTGGGACTTTACCCCTCTGAGACTCAACACAGACCCGTTGCCGTTGAACGGTGCCTGGAATGTAGAATGAGCTAGGAATATTCCCCTCCTCTTCCCCGCTGCAAACAAAAACACCCGCAAGGTGGCAATTCCTTGGGGTGCAAAATCACATACCTGTTGCATCCTCCTGAAGGCCCACGTCAAAGGCAAGTTTATCCGTCAGGGAGCGGGATGTGGTTAGGCAGCTCAAATACTACAAATCAGGAAGGAAAGAAGATCAAGAAATGTTCTCTGAAGTTCTTAAGCTCAAGTTTGTGTGTGTGTGTGTGTGTGTGTGTGTGTGTGTAAGACTTTGGTTATAACATACAATTTGAGGACTGGGTAAGACTTTGGAAAGAAAACTTAAAATTTACAGCATGTATGACGTTTAAAGAAAATGTTATAAAAATGTTTTACAGATGGTATATAACACCGGTAAAACTAGCGAAAATGTATAAGATGCAATAAGTGTTGGAAATGTAAAGATAAAGAAGGTTCTTTTTACCATATGTGGTGGGAATGTAAGAAAGTGAAAGACTTCTGGGAAAAGATATATAATGAATTGAAGAAGATTTTAAAATATACATTTATAAAGAAACCAGAGGTCTTTCTGTTAGGAATACTAGGAAATGAGATAAAAAGAAAGGACTGTAAATTCTTTCAATATGCAGTGACAGCCGCAAGAGTGTTACTGGCCCAAAAATGGAAACAACAGGAAATACCGACAGTGGAAGACTGGAGAATGAAGCTGTTAGACTATGCGGAGTTGGACAAATTGACAGGGAAGATTAGATATTTAAGAGACCAAAAGTTCATCGAGGACTGGGGGAAATTTGTGGAATATCTGGAAAATAGAACTAACTTAGTTGGTCTTTAAGGTGCTACTGGAAGGAATTTTTTTTTATTTTTTTTGGAAAATATAAGTGAGGGACAGATAACGCTAGAGGGATTTAAAGAAGCACTGTGAAAAATTAAGAAGTATTGTCTAAAGGGAATAGAAAGAAAGATATAAATAATGTCAATATAAATCTAAGGAATGCGTAATTTAAATAATGACTATGGATGATTTACGGAAAAGCTGAAGAAAGTCCAGAAAAAGAAGAATTTGTGAAAAATTCGATGTGAAATTAATATGTGTTTTTGTTTTTGTTGTAAACCAATAAAAATTATTTTTTTAAAAAAGTGTGTGTGTGTGTGTTGGGGAGATCAGCCACCCTGGTTCCTGCACCTTAAATTGCAGCTTTAAAATGTAACTTTATAAATGCACGTAGATAGATGTGTGGCCATAATCTTTTGCACCAAAGGAAGTAGATAGATGATAGATAGATAGATAGATAGATAGATAGATAGATAGATAGATAATTTATTACGGTCGGAGACCAGCTTATAAAACACACTTGGGGGTACAATCCCAGAAGGAAAGCAAACATTTAAAACAATGTGCAACAATAAATTTATAAATGTGATAAGCATATAGACACTTAAAACTTTAAGATAAGCTACCACAGAGAGATCACCCAGAGTCACCCATGAAACCGAGTTTGGGGATTTTCTTAACGAACTAGTTTGGGTTGGGGGGTGGTCTGTGCCTACAGATCTGTACACAGAATCTGGCGATCGTCCAGGTCATCTTATGATCCTTGCCTAACAGGAAAAGGTCAAGTTTTTGCTTTTCCGGGAGGTCAGCGAGCCTCACCAGCAGGGAATCAATGGTCTCACTACGTGCCTCTTCATAAAAGGGACATCTAAAGAACAAGTGCTCTGGGCTTCCTATCTCCCCCAATGAACAGGCGCAAAGTCTCAGAGCATATGGGACTTTTTTAAAGGATCCTTCCAGAACCGGAGAGAGCAGAGCAGAGCTTCTGGCGAGTATAAAAGCCTTTCTTGCATTTAACCAAAAGAAGTACAGGCAACTCCCGACTCGTGGGCGATCAGCACATGTGTAGCAACCAGAAACGCAACCCCCGTATGAGTTGCCTGTAGTGCAGAGAGCATGGGCTGCTGAAAACAAGAGGTCACACCCAATGCAATGGGGAGCTGCTTGCTGCTGACCAACACAAGGCAAATATGGCCTTGTTGTATATTTTAATTAAGGATGCTCTAAGGTGATTGTAGCATCTTAAAAAGCAGAGACATCACCTTGCCAACAAAGGTCCGTATAGTTAAAGCTCTGGTTTTCCCAGTAGTGATGTATGGAAGTGAGAGCTGGACCATAAAGAAGGCTGATTGCCGAAGAATGGATGCTTTTTAATTATGGTGCTGGAGGAGACTCTTGAGGGGCCCAAGGACTGCAAGAAGATCAAACACATCCATTCTGAAGGAAATCAGCCCTGAGTGCTCACTGGAAGGACAGATCCTGAAGCTGAGGCTCCAATGCTTTGGCCACCTCAGGAGAAGAGAAGACTCCCTGGAAAAGACCCTGATGTTGGGAAAGATGGAGGGCACAAGGAGAAGGGGACGACAGAGGACGAGATGGTTGGACAGTGTTCTCGAAGCTACCAGCATGAGTTTGACCAAACTGCGGGAGGCAGTGGAAGACAGGAGTGCCTGGCGTGCTCTGGTCCAGGGGGTCACGAAGAGTCGGACACAACTAAATGACTAAACAACCACAAGCTGATTGTGTGTTTTAATTGTGGGTTGGTTCTACGGTTGTGAACAGCTTAGAAGTCATTTTGGCACATCATGACTGTATATTCATTAGTTAATTAATTAATAACAACCATAGCAATAACGAAGCGGGGATGGGGAACTGCACCCATCATTCCCTGATAATTAACTGGGGATTGATGGGAGTTGGAGTCCTACAAGATCTTCTCCTCGCTTCAAGCATGTAAGGTCACTTCAAGGAATAATTCCAGCAGTAAATCAGCAGTGGCAAGCGAATACACACTCGATTTCAAGGATGACCATTCAAGGCCCAGCTCTACACACACACGCACACACACACACACACACACACACACACACACACACAGCTCTCCTAGGAATGTTGACACAGAAGGAAATCACAGCCGGCACCACCCAACCCTGGGTGACCTCAGCTTCTTGACTTAGAACTTATATCTGTCCTCCAGAACGCGGCTCAGCCTTTTTGACGTTTGACACCTTCTTGGCCGAGAAATGTGCCCACCTCCTAAAACCCCTATCAGGATTCCTTGCGATTTCTGCGTCCCGGGAGGGGAACACATGACACACGCTTGAAAATAAATCTGCTTGGCTCAGGGACAGGGACGTGGAACACAAAATGGCTGAGGAGCAGCTGCGTCTTTCCTGCTCCACTGGCCTTTGGAGTCGGCCAACGCTGGACCGAGCTCTTGAGCTTTCCTGGTTTCTTCTTCAAGACACACAACTTTCCCCAATTCCTCCTTACCATGGCGCTGTGGGAATGCCGGAGAAGAATAGCGTGTCCGTACAGGAGTGTCCGATGTCCGCCACCTTGAGAAGACTGGGGTGGGGGTGAAAGGGCAAAAGAGAAAGCCAAGTCAGTCTGTGAACTGGACAATCCCACCCAGAGCACCCTCATCCCCAACCCATAGCAAATGCAAGTTGCTGACACCTTTCCTTAAGGCGGCCTTCACCAACCTGGGGCTTCCCAGGTGTTTTGGACTACAATTCCCATCAGCCCCAGCTGGCGCCCCAGGATGGCCAGAGATTCCTGAAGGGCCTACTGGGATGCACTCCAAAGTGGCTCACTGGGTCCCAGACACTGGCAAAACAGAAACCAAGAAATGGAAGTCTTGCCCAAGGCCTAACTCCTGAAAATGGCGTCGTGAAAACAACTCCCATTTCATCCAAGCAAACATGCTCCACGTCTCAGCTTTTACACCCAGATGGGTGGGGTATCAATATAATAATGATAACGATAATGATAATAATGATAATAATAATAATAATAATAATAACAACAACAACCAGTTGTGCAGTAATAATAATAATAATAATAATAATAATAATAATAATAATAATAATAATAATTTAAAAAAAAAACATAGAAAATGGCAAAAAGCAGGCCAAGAAAATTATGGAATGACCTGGAGAATGGGTGGACACAAAGGACCTGTTTGAACCAGGAATTTTACTGCACAACTATTATTATTATTATTATTATTATTATTATTATAACATAGAAGATGGCAAAAAGCAGACCAGGAAAATTATGGAATGACCTGGAGAATGGGTGGGCACAAAGGACCTGTTTGAGCCAGGAATTTTACTGCACAACTATTATTATTATTATTATTATTATTATTATTATTATTATTACATAGAAGATGGCAAAAAGCAGACCAGGAAAATTATGGAATGACCTGGAGAATGGGTGGACACAAAGGACCTGTTTGAACCAAGAATTTTACCACACAACTGCACTTGACGTGAGGTAAAATTCTCCTCAGCAGGGCAGTGCGACAATCAGCTTACCACACGGCTCTGTCTACACCACAGTAAAACACCGCTTCGTCCCCCACAATCTATCCCCACATGAAGAACCCGTTTTATCTCCTGAAGAGATTTCCGGCACTGAATAATTTCTTCAGAGCCATTTCTGCCAAAGGGACCCAGCACAGGGAACAAGGCAGAGTCGCATCCACTGTCCATAGGATTTGCTTATGGGCCTCAAAAGCGTCCAGCAAGGAACGGCTTCCTGGTTCTCTTGCACAGCCATACTTGCCAAGCCCAAAGGTGGTGGCTGCCATTTGCAAAAACTCTTCTCATTATATATATATATATATATATATATATATATATATATATATGCGCAGCTGAGCCAAGGAAAAGGCTTGCGTCCACCATACATGTGTTGACGCCACCGTTGCAAGACATTACATCGGTTCTGGCATTTCACTGGCATCTGTTTTTGTCGTGATTTAAAAACAATAGCCGTTCTTACTGCAGTTCATACCTATATATCTATATAGGGTTGCATCCCGTTAAGTTTTCTTTGGCGCAGACCCATTGAGCGGAATGAATCTAAAGTTAGCCATGGGCACCTACTTCAACAAGTCAGCTCTTAACATTGGATGCAGCCCATAGTCAATATATAATGGACCGCACCACCATAATATATACAGCCATCCCTTCTACAGGTTGCTTGCTGCTGTAAATATGGTAATAACGACATAGACCCCTTTGCTATGTTATTTATAGCCATAGTTGCCGTTGTATATATCTGCAGTATAAATGACCCTAGGTTCACAGGTCATATTATTATTGCACATATATTGTACACACACACACATATATATACGGTCATTATTGCATGACTCACATTGCTGCAATAAATATGGTCAGAGTGCATTTATACAGTGCTTTTTTCCTAAAAATAAATGTTATGGGGTACTCTCATTTTGACTCAAGAAAATCACCATTTTACTAGTTCAAATCGGGAAAAATAAATACAGGAAATGGACAAATGGACAAAGATTCACAAAATGTTTTGGGGTATGCGTACCCCCCCCCCCCCCAGAAAAAAGCACTGCATTTATTTGCTACCATCCGGGCAAAGTTCATATTGCAGCAGCACAAAAGGGCGTGAATAACTGGACCATGTTACTGCATTACGTTCGGGGTGGCACTGTGTGCCATGTTTCTGATGTCCACTGTGCATTAAAATCAGATGCACAATTTCTCTTGCAGAAGACAAGATTGACTCTTGGGTTTGTAAGAAGAGTGAATGCCATCAGTTTTAAGTCGTACTCAAATACAGTTAAAGCTTGGTTTTCCAGGGAAGGGCCTGTGATGCTCCGGTCTTGATTCCCCAAGCGCAAACTTCAAGATGCAGCAAAACGGGAAACTCTCAGAGGAGGGTCATTCACTGCACCCCATATATAGATGGACACACCAGGTGACAGCAACCGAGGACGGACCGTGCTGGTGTGTCTCTGCAACAGGTGTGGACTGAACCATTTCTTCACCCCGAATGAAGAGACACAGTCACGCATAGAATGATTTAAAGAGAGGCATGTCCATTCTTTCATCAATTTACTTCTTGCATAGATATGTAATCATGCACAATTTGGGAACAACTGCTGTGCGATCGTTACAGCAGGTCTGTATTGCTGTGGCACGGACTTTAACGACCTGGGCTTTAAAAACCATGTGATTACAGCACATGTAATGATTACTGAGCAGTTTTAATTACTGCAGCTCATGTGTCTATAGCGCTTCGTTTGAACTCTATACCCAACCCCAGGAGAGAGGGAGCCCAACTTCCTGTTAAATTTAGCTCAAAGCAGCAATACTGGGCGTTATCCCATTTTAACCCAATATATCAGGCAGGGAGCATGCCCCATGGTTTGGCACGACCCATGTAGGTGGCGCACAGCCAATGTCTCAGGGGTGTTACCCCATAATCCCCTGCAGAGGTCACATGATCACTGTCAGGGCAGTCTGCCTTCTGAGATCATGGGAACCTAGTTGCTGGTCGAAGAATGTTGCAACCCACTGTGGCGTCAGTCGCTGTTTCCTAAGCAGCACTCTCACCAGGGAGGGAGGGGCACAGCCAACATTTTGCGGAGCAAGGTTGGGGGCAAAGCATATAAGGCATCACAGGAGGGTGGGATGGAGAGTAGGCCCACTGCCCATCATGGCTCCATCTTGTCTTGTAAGATCAAACACAACAAGATCCCAGCAACTTGGTTCATCTCACAGTGCAAAACACCTCGGCCGCTTCCAGATTGTCGCTGTTTTGTGGGTGGGATTCAACTGCACGCCGGCAAAATTCAGGCCGCACGATTAAAGTGGATTTGGCACTCCTGTGCAACAAAGCCACTTCTAAAAGCAAATAAATAGCGAATCAGGGTTGGTTGGTTTGAGGTAAGGAAAGTGACAGGAAAACACAGCGAGAGGTGTAGGACAACCATTGCTTGATGTGATTAGGGAAACTGGTAAATGTGTCCGTTTTTGTTCCTCTTGGGTTCTCATTTTTCCAGTCCCAAGTTCACCGCTCCACATCTGGTTTTGAAACTGTTTTTAACGTCCACACAAAAATTCACCATAATTTAGTGTGGCTTTTCCTTAACACACACAATTTTGTAGGCAGTTTTGTCTAACTTGCACATTCGTTGGCAAAACTACTTCCCCTAGTATACAGTGAATTTTGGCATGCTATTTTCACCAATATATGTACGCTTTATGCACACTCTAGCATGGAGTATGCATTTTTGCACACATTACTTAAATCAGAGGTAGTCAACCTTTTTATACCTACCGCCCACTAATGCATCTTTCTTGATGGTAAAATTTCCTTACCGCCCACCAGTGCTCAATGGAAGGGGGATTCATCTTGTGCCAAAGAACCCCCTACTGCCCACCTAGAATCCTGAAACACCCACTAGTGGGCGGTTGGGACCAGGTTGACAAACCCTGACCTAAATAGAGAGCCACGTTGCAAAATTCAGAGAAGTGTGAATTTCCAAGGACACCTGTGTTTCATTTCAAACATTGTTTCAGGAAGTGTAAATTAAATAGGTCCACCTTCAAGGGAGAAGAGAATTCCACCCCATCCCCTAGACATGGCGCTCTCTAACCTCCCTCCAAACAGTTCAGAATAAACACCCAATAAACAGTGGATGCACAGAAATCAAGATGAGTGCTTGAAGGAAGAGGACAACTGGAAGCGAACCACACTAGTTTTGACATACTGTGCTCCATCACCAGCTTGCAACGTATGCCCCGGTGTGCAAGCCTCTCCCTGTTCACATGTAGGAACCATGCAATGAAGTGAGAAGAGGGGAAAGATGGAGGAGTTTGGGTTGAGGAAGGAGTAACCACAGCCAAGGATGGAGAAGTCTAGTGGAAGAGGAAGTGTGTTGGAGAGATGGATCAAGGGTTGAGGAGTTCGAAGGAGAGAGGGAAAGGGCAATTATTTAGAGGGAAAGGGGGTTCCACCTGGTTTCAATCATGGGAGAAAGACAAGAGACCCCCCCGCTTGCCTCTCATTAAGCTCCCGCCTAGAAGGACATTCCCAAAACTGAGCTATCCAACCTTGCGCAACACTACAGTGGTACCTCTGGTTGCGAACGAGATCCGTTCCGGAGGCCCGTCCGCAACATGAAAGGAACGCAACCCGCAGCGGCGGGTCTGCGCACACGTGGGTTGCAATTTGCAGCTTCTGCGCATGCGTATGACGTCATTTTGCGTGTCTGCGCATGCGCGAGTGGCAAAACCCGGAAGTAACCCTTTCCGGTACTTCCGGGTTGCCACGGGACGTAACCTGAAAGAACGTAACATGAAGCGGATGTAACATGAGGTATGACTGTGTAGACTTTAACAGGAACAGAATAAGTGCCTGCTAGATCAAGTCAATGGTCCACCTAGTCTAGCATCCTGTTCTCAACCAGATAAGTTTTTGGGGAAACCTGGAAGTCGGACCCCAAGCACAAAAGCCCTCTTCCCTTGTGTGGTTTCCAGCAACTGGTATTCAGAAGCAATGCTTGCCGCCATTGTTATGGAGGCAGAGCACTGCCATCAAGGCTAGCAAGCCATCAATAGCCCTCTCCTCCATGACTCTGGCCTAATCCTCTTTCAAAGCCATTTGAGTCAGTGGGAGCAAGTTCCATAGTTTAGCTAGGGAACGCCCCCCTCTTTGGACCGGAAATACAATACAGTTCCTTTGGAGGAGGAGAGAAGCTTGTTCATGCAAGGAGACGTCGCTTGCTGCTCAAACGCAGTGGTACCTGAGCTCTATCGAATGGGAGAGGGTGTAATATAGGAACACAGGGAGCTGCCTTCTACCGAGTCAGACCGACCTGGTTCAGTAGTGTCTACACTGAGTGGCAGCATCTCTCTGGGCTTTCGGGCAAGGACCTCCAGCCCTACCTGGAGACCCCGGGCCTTGAACTTGGCACCTTCTGCATGCAAAGCTCTACGGCTAATCTACAGCCTTTCTCCAGACAGCAGAATTCCATGGACTTTTGGGACTTGGTTTTGAAGCCCCTTGAAGTGGATTGTTCATGCAAGAAACCCTTTCTGGCCAGAGGCCTCCATCTTCATGCCTGACGAAAGGATTTACTGATCCCACTTCCGTGCCTTTCGCAGCAGCCTGACCCACAGAAATCAAGCAACGAATCCTTTTCCCCTTCACATGACAGCCATGTCGGGAAAAGCTTCGCCTCTTGAATTTCTGTACGACAAGGCTCTGGCTAGAGATAGAGGTTTGAGGCTAGTAAAAGAAGGTGCAAGCTGGCTCATCACCCACCCTAGTATCTGGGCATTGGTCCCATGGATAGAAATGGATAGAGGCATATCCATTTGCTTTTTAAGGTACCCATTTGCTTTGGGGAGCGGGAAGGAGAGCTGGGTGTTTGTTGCATGTGGTCAAAATGAGGAAGATTCTGGTCTTTGTCCTGGGAGCCCGATAGAGGGCTGCGACGTGGGATTTGTGGGACCCTGCAAGCCCAACCCCAGATCGCTTGGTTGTTCCTAAGTCCTGCCACACATATCTGCCTCTGGCTAAGCAAGGGGAGGTGGGAACCCCCCAGGAAGAGGAGAGGAGACGGGTGTGCGCACACAGCAAAACAAAGTCAGGGAGAAGAAGGCAGAGAAGGGGTTTAGAAAGGAAGGGGCATGGGTGGGTGAGTGGGTGGGATCACGGCAGCGAAGTCGGCACCTACCCACTTGTCCAAGTCAACACCCTAGAGGGTCAGCCAGCGGAATTGAGAAGCCAAAGGAAAGAAGAGGAAGAGAAGATAAACCACGCTTGATACGCAGACCACATGCCAAGGCGGGCACAGCACGACATGGTCGCCTCAGCTAGCATCACAGAGGCGACGCCACCCACCCGCTGCAACCACACATACCTGTTCCAGGTGTTCCCATTGCGGGCGGGGCTCAGGCCGGCTCTCACCCCATCCCCAAACACGCATGCAGGGGTCTTCTGAACCATGCCCACAGAGCACATAACCAGGTAATATTTGAGACCAGTTGGAGGCTGTTGTGGGGTGAACCGGGAGGCCTGGCACCTGGATGGCACCATAGTCCTGTTTAGGCCTCTTGCTCTGAGTTTTACCCATTGGGCAAGGGGGTGGGTGGGAAATGAGGGCACACGTAACAGCCCTTCTGTTGCATCGCTAGTGGCCTGGATACTGACACCCTTTGCATGTTGGGCTGAACTCCTGCATAGCTCTGCGGCACAGTCAGAATCCTAAAATGTGTGCGGAGTTTCTAGGACAAAGGCCCTCCCACCCAGGGAAACGCTCAGGTCCAATATGTATAGCATGGGTAAAGAAACTCAGGCCCCCGGGGAATCATACGTGGCCCTCCAGACCTCCCTACTTGGCCCCCGGGACTCTCTCCAAGCCACACACACCGCCAGTCTTGCTTTTCAGTCTTTCCCTGGGTGGGATGTGTCCTTATGACTCTTGCTTGGACAAGAGGGCGTGTGAGCACATTCAGAAGCTCCTTTACTGTACAGAGGCGGGGTTTACTTTCATTGCTCCACCCCCTTTTGCCTCTGGCCACGCCCACCCGCTGGCATGTGGTGGACCCTGGAAGGTGGCAATGTGGCTCTCAGGTTGGAAGAAAGTCCCTTGCCCCAACATTGATGGGGCCATGATGTCTTTGTGTGCTCACAAAGAAACGTTAGCCGTACTTACATCAGAACCCACCTCCACGGTGTTGGCTAGCATTTCCTGAAGCGCTCGTACGGACAAGGACTGCTCCAGGCTGAAGCAGCATATGGCCAGATCCGGGGGGACTTTCTGTGTGTGTAGAAAACACAGGTTTGCTTGGTTTTTTAAAAAAAACCTTGGGTGGGTAGTCTTCCCATATCACCATAATAAATTTATTATTTCGATCACAGACCAGTTCCAGCTCACATACAATATCAGGGAAGTCATAAAACACAATAGGGGTGCATTTAAATTTGCAGTTGGGTATAACAGGGACAATAGAGACATAACAGCAGTTAAAATATGTAAGTTAAATCTTAGTCACTAAAATGGTCATTTATGGCCTTAGTCATTGTGGTAGCACAGCTTGTTACCTAAGTTTTATGGCCGATGCACAGAATTTGGCCACCCTTAGCGTGATCTCTGAATCCTTGGTTCCCATATCAAGTTAGTGAATTTGGTGGGCACGTCAGAGACTGCAAAGCACACCCCACTTTAATGGCAGTGCAGAAGTAGAGTACCGTATTTTTCGCCCCATAGGGCGCACCGGCCCATAGGGCGCACCTAGGTTTTTTTTGGGGGGGGGAATAAAGAAAAAATATTATTTCCCCCCCAGGCGCGGGGCTGGGGCGGGGTAAGCCCAAGCTTCCCCCGACCCCATCCCCCAGAACAGGCTGCTATCCGCAAGCCTAGGGAGCCTGCGGGAAGTCGCGCCGGTCTCCCCAGGCTTGCGGATATCTGCCCGAAGGCTTCGGGATGCAGGCATCTCTCTTCAGGATGCAGGCAACCCCGCAAACCAGGTCGGGGAATAGCGGGTTGGCGGCGCTTCGCCTCCCCGCTGTCCCCCGAGCTTGTGGGGCTTCCCAATATCTGCAGGAAGGAAGCTGTGCAGCGCGCCCCAGGCTTCAGGATGCAGGCTGCTATCCGCAAGCCTTGGGAGCCCGACGGGAAGTCGCGCCAGGCTCCCAAGGCTTGCGGATAGCTTCCTGAAGCCTGGAGAGCGAGGGGGGTCCGTGCGCACTGACCCCTCTCGCTCTCCAGGCTTCAGCGAAAGCCTGCAATCACCCCATAGGACGCACACACATTTCCCCTTCATTATAGGGCAAAAAATACGGTACTTTACGGCTGGGGTAAACAGCTGCTATTGGAGAGCTGCAGAGAGACCAGGGACTTTGATGAGGTTGCCAGATTACTAGGCAGGTCTCATCCTCATAGCATCTCTCACAGGCCCTTCCAGTCTCCTCCCCCGCCTTATAATTTCCCCACCCTCATATCCCAGTGACCATGATTAACTGGAACCACGCAAACCCATGGACATCAGATTCTGGGGTGGCCTTCAAAGCACAAGAGTTTTGCGCCAAGGTTTTATTGTCTCTTGAAGTTTATTACCAGCCAGTGGATACGTTTGCACATAATGGTATGCCCCTAGTTCGTTCTGATCATGGTTTCTTCAACAAACCACCAATAATCAAACAGAAAAACAAGTGGCGGCTTGTTTCTCCAAAGTTTCTGCAAGCATCCGGAGTGGTTTAGCAAGGTTTAGCAAGGTTGCTGAGTTTGGACATGACTCCAGAGAACGGTGAAAAAAGCCATGGTTTATAAGCCTTCAACAGACCATGGCTTCACATCACGGTTTGTTGCTGGAAAACAATCCGTGGTTAATTATTTGTTATTTATTTCATTTACTAATCGGTTCCTGTGAGGTATTCTGAAGCCATTTGTTCGGACACTCAAACAAATCATACCAGGCCACTGTCATAAGGTCTGACATAACAATTTCCCTGACTCTGACGGCAACCACCAAACTCTGGTCAGATCATCTTATTGACTGTTCCAACCATGGGATAAACTAGTATAGATATTTCCTACCCAGCTGCCCTTTCCCCAGCAGAAGGTACCTGAGCGTTGGAGGTAGGTTCTAGGAAACACAGCCGGTTGCCGAAACCTTCTGCAGACAGACATAACTTCAGCTGTTCCTTCAAGATGGTGGCAGAGCACTGAAGAACGACCTCATCATCCTGAGGGAGAAAAGAAGAGCGTCTCAGAAATGCACACTCAGAAGGCTGAGATCCTGGGGATGCCAAGTCAGCAACAGAATATTCTCTATGCGGAAGGCATTCCTAAAAGACACCTAGCCATGATCGGAAACCTCAAAAGAAGATTCTGGACTCTCCAGGCCAAGTACAACAAAGTGGTTTTCTAATTATAGTTTCCCCAATTTTCACCCTGCATTCGATTTTCCAATTAAGAAAGTCTTCCTCTGTATCTATCTCCCACTCACCTGAAAACCACTCCCCATGCCTCGCTTTTATATTCTCTAGGATACACGCAACCAGATCCTTTAAAATTGCCTCATGTTATGGTTTTTTAATCGAGATCTACACAGAAGTAATATCCACTGAGGAGAAGCCCACTGATGATGATGTTCAATTGCTTGCAGAGTTTCACAGCCTCTGCACACTATGCACCTACTGAGAAAATGTGTGTACAGAAAGGAACCTATCTAAATGAACATATATATTTTTATCAAGTATTATTGTGAGACACAGGCACCTTTTCATGCGATTCTGGCAGAAGCATAAATTAGCCATTCGCAGAATTGCCTGCGGCGAGTTAAGAATTGCTTCCAGGAAACTACACCAGGAACTTTTCTGAAGGCTTCCACCGCACCCTCACTGCGAGAAGCCAAGTTACAGGGAACCAGGCAGAGGGCCTTCTTGGTAGTGGCACCCGCCCTGTGGAACGCCCTCCCATCAGATGTCAAAGAGAACAACTACCAGACTTTTAGAAGACATCTGAAGGCAGCCCTGTTTAGGGAAGCTTTTAATGTTTGATGCATTACTGTATTTTAATATTTTGTTGGAAGCCACCCAGAGTGGCTGGGGAAGCCCAGCCAGATGGGCAAGGTAAAGATTAAGGGACCCCTGACCACTAGGTCCGGTCGTGGCCGACTCTGGGGTTGCGGCACCCATCTCGCTTTATTGGCCGAGGGAGCCGGTGTACAGCTTCCAGGTCATGTGGCCAGCATGACTAAGCCGCTTCTGATGAACCAGAGCAGCGCACGGAAACGCCGTTTACCTTCCCGCCGGAGCGGTACCTATTTATCTACTTGCACTTTGACATGCTTTCGAACTGCTAGGTTGGCAGGAGCAGGGACCGAGCAACGGGAGCTCACCCCGTCGCAGGGATTCAAACCGCCGACCTTCTGATCAGCAAGTCCTAGGCTCTGTGGTTTAACCCACAGCGCCACCCACGTCCCTGTAGATGGGCAGGGTATAAAAAATAAATTATTATTATTATTACTTGCCAAACCTTTTTGGGAAGCAACACGAAAATGAACCCTGTGGACGGGAGGCAAAAGTTGGGGCGAGTGTCTGCAATGCAAAGACTGCCCTTAACTCTCAGGAGGGGGCAGTGGGGATGGCTACAAAATCCCACACGCCTCCCGCACGCCACACTCGACTCCATTCTTCCTTCCTAGGAACTGCTCTCGATTCAAAGGGCACTCCGAGCGACACAGCTTTCTTAGTACCTCCCACAGAGAAAACTGCTGCTGGAACATGCTCCCCCCACCCCAGCCCAAGCCAGCAAGACTCGGGCAGGACACAACAGATCCTTTTCCATAATGAACAGAAGCAGGTGGCCAAGCAGCCTGTTTATGTCCTAGCCAAGGTGGGAAAAGGGAAAGGGAGATAGCCTGTCCAGTTTTTTTGGGGGGGCGGGCACTGCTGCCGGTGACCTTTATTTTTTGTAAATATCCTGGGAAGCTCTTTCTTCTAAGCTTTCTCTATCATCTGTGTTTTGTCTTGCAATTCAATTATTTAAAAAAACCCACCGTCTTTAAACGACAAGGATAAAATATATGCCCGCACTCGAGAGCTGGCACAGTCGGAAGGACACGAGGCTCTTAATAATATTATAATAATGATAATTTATTATTTTTACCCCGCCCATCTGGCTGGGTTTCCCCAGCCACTCTGGGCGGCTTCCAACAAAGATTAAATATACATCAAAATGTCACACATTAAAAACTTCCCTGAACAGGGCTGCCTTCAGATGTCTTCTAAAAGTCTGGTAGTTGTTGTTCTCTTTGACATCTGGTGGGAGGGCGTTCCACAGGGCGGGTGCCACCACCAAGAAGGCCCTCTGCCTGGTTCCCTGCAACTTGGCTTCTCGCAGTGAGGGAACCGCCAGAAGGCCCTCAGCGCTGGACCTCAGCGTCTGGGCAGAATGATGGGGGTGGAGGCGCTCCTTCAGATATACTGGGCCGAGGCCGTTAAATTCAGGGCCGTGGGTTTGAGCCCCACATCGGGCAAAAGATTTCTACATTGCTAGAGTTCGGACTAAATCACGCTTGTGGTCTCTTCCAACTCTACAGTTCTATGAACTCTATTATTCCATCTGCCTGCCGTCGCTTTGTTATAGGAAAACCTTGACTTCTGGGCTTGACTTGTCCCCAGTGTGGAGGAGGAACGTCATAGAAGTTGGAAGGGACCCCAAGAGCTGACTAGCCCATTCCTCTGCAATGCAGAAATCACAACCCCTGGCAGATTACCATCTGACCTCTGATTAAAAGTCCACCATCTTCCAACCTGGGGGTTTATATCGTGCTGCACCCCAAGATCTTCTGGGGTTTCAGCTCCTGGATTTGGAAGGGGAAGACGGACTTAAGAGGACCAGTAGGTCAAAGTGAAGAGGAGCTCCCATAATATGTATATTTTTGGGGGGGTGAAGAAAGACCCAGGATCCACACCCTGTTGCACCTATCCATCAGGCCAGTGGTCCATCTAGTCCCCACAGTGGCCCATCAGTGGGAAACTCGCAAGCAGGATTCGAACACAAGAGCACTCTCTTGTTTCCAGCAACTAGTAGTCAGAGGCATTGTTAGAAACTCAGGTATATAATCTAATCACCAAATGTAACCTTGAACCTAGGCTGTGGTCGCCACAACACAGGATGGATAAAAATCAATGGTATATATATATATATATATATATATATATATATATATATATACACATACACACACACACACACACACACACACACGTATTTTTCGCTCCATAACACGCACCCGACCATAACACGCACATAGTTTTTAGAGGAGGAAAATCCGTAGGCATGCCACCCGTAGGCATTCCCTCCATAACACGCACAGACATTTCCCCTTACTTTCTAGGAGAAAAAAAGTGAGTGTTATGGTGCAAAAAATACGGTATATATAAAAAAAATCGGATTTTTTAAAATTTAAATCAGATTTTTTAAAATTTAAATTGGATTTTTTTAAAAAAATGCTTTTGGAGGATAAATCTTTCCAAATATAGGCTTCTATTTAAGTTAGCCTATGCATCAGGAAATAAGGATTTGTTTTAAGTTTTTCATGTGTGCTAAAACTCAGTCTAAGTTGTTGGTTTTTTTAAAAAAACACGTTTAACCACATCAGTTAACAAACATGGATACATATGCTATGATGTTATTGTTTTAGTTAAATAAATTGTTTAAATTGTTATTAAGGAAATGATTATTTTTCTGCTTCCAATAAAGTAGAGAAGAAAAGTTATCCAAATATAAACAATAGCTCCGTTACTTCCAGGTCACCGCGGAGCGCAACCCGGAAAAGCTCAACCTGAAGCAACTTTAACCTGAGGTATGACTGTAATAGGGTTGCCATATCTCCAGAATTTCCCGGACATGGCTGGTATTCAGCCCTGGTCGTTTCAACAGACCCACGGCAGAGGTTGAGCGCAAGACCTTTTTTTCATGCTGGGCACATCTTCTGCCACTGAGCCACAAGATCTTGAGAGAGGAAGAACGAGAGAGAGAGACGGAGAGACAGAAAGCGAGGAGAATAGACTGAGCAGGCTGATCAGTTGTTAGCTGAGGAAGGGGGCGCTTATTTTGGAGCGACGAACCCACAGCAGGGCTGCCGCTCCAGTTACACATCAGCGCACAGAAACGGATCCGGCCCAGTCCCCGGTGTCCTAAGACGGTTCGTCTGTCAGAGAGATGTCAAGGAACAGGACGCCAGCTGCCCTGCTCTAGGGAAAGAGAAGGTTTTTTGTTTACGCATGGTCTTTCATTCTTTTTTCCTCCTTAGGTTTTTAACGGAGAAGTCTGGAACTCTCTTTCGTGGTTGATGTTCCTATAAATTAGGGTTGCCATATTTCAAAAATCATTGTTGAGCTTTGTTGTTGTTGGTCTTTCAGCTATTTTTAATGAAAGCAGCCAAAATCTACATGGGATGCCATATGTCTGAATTTTCCCCAGACATTTCGGCGATTTCCGCATTCTGCGGGTTCACGTTAAACCATAGTTTGAAGTTCTTAACAATGGTTTGACTCACGTGGAAACCAGGACAGAGAAATGTCTTCCTTTTTCTTTTCTTTTCTTTTTTTGGGGGAGGCAGTGTGTAGGGTTGCCATACTGCAAAAAATGAAAATAATCCGGACACAAAACCCGTTGAGCTTTTTTGGAGACGCCAGTGATTGGACCTGGGACATTCGGAATCCAAAATGTGTTGCCATATTTCAAAAACTGGATGGGACAACCAAAGTCCTTGAGCTTTGGGAGCTTCTTTTGCAAAATCCTCCCCCCAAAAATAAAGTTTTTGAGCTATCTTAAAGGAAATTTGCCAAAAGAGCAACACTTCCAACATGAGTTGCCACATCTCCAGACATTACAGCAATTTCCACCCGGATACTTTACAACGGCCAAATCCCGGCTATGTCCGTGAAATTCCAGGTGTATGGCAATCCTAGCAGTGTGTGTGTTTCGCAGTGATACAATTCCCAGAGTAGCATACCCGTCAACATTTCTCCGATGAAATTAGCAGCATCCCATATTATTACGTAGGACGCGGGTGGTGCTGTGGTCTAAACCACAGAGCCTAGGGCTTGCCGATTAGAAGTTCGGCGGTTCGAATCCCTGCGACGGGGTGAGCTCCCGTTGCTCGTTCCCTGCTCCTGCCAACCTAGCAGTTCAAAAGCACATCAACGTGCAAGTAGATAAATAGGTACCACTCCAGCGGGAAGGTAAACAGCGTTTCCGTGCGCTGCTCTGGTTCGCCAGAAGCGGCTTAGTCATGCTGGCCACATGACCCGGAAAAACTGTCTGCGGACAAACGTCGGATCCGTCGGCCAGTAAAGCGAGATGAGCGCCGCAACCCCAGAGTTGTTCGCGACTGGACTTAACTTTCAGGGGTCCTTTACCTTTTATATATATTAGTAGCAATAATTTTATTATTTGTGCCCCGCCCATCTGAATGGGTTACCCCAGCCGCTCTGGGCGGCTTCCAACTTACATAAAAATGTAATCAAACAGCAAACAAATTCCCTATAGAGGGCTGTCTTCTAAAGATTGTATATAATTACTTATCTCCTTGGCTTGGGGGTCACGTAGTTTAATGTTCAATCTCTCTTTACAGGGAATTCTCAAAACTGAAGCTACGTGAGGGATATTTGGGGCCTCCTAACAATGCTCAACGGGGGACGCGGGTGGCGCTGTGGGTAAAAGCCTCAGCGCCTAGGACTTGCCGATCGAAAGGTCGGCGGTTCGAATCCCCGCGGCGGGGTGCGCTCCCGTTGTTCGGTCCCAGCGCCTGCCAACCTAGCAGTTCGAAAGCACCCCCGGGTGCAAGTAGATAAATAGGGACCGCTTACCGGCGGGAAGGTAAACGGCGTTTCCGTGTGCGGCTCTGGCTCGCCAGATGCAGCTTTGTCACGCTGGCCACGTGACCCGGAAGTGTCTCCGGACAGCGCTGGCCCTCAGCCTCTAGAGTGAGATGGGCACACAACCCCAGAGTCGGACACGACTGGCCCGTACGGGCAGGGGTACTTTTACCTTTACCTTTAACAACGCTCAGCACCCTTAGCAAACTACAGTTCCCAGAATTCTTTTGGGGAAGCCATAATTGTTCCAACTGGGACTGTAGTGAGGCTGCATTTTAATGTTTTAATGTTGCATTTTTAATCTTGTTTTTTAAATTGTATTTCAATCAACTTGTTTTTATTATTGGTTGTTAGACACCCTGAGCCCGGTCTTAGCTGGGAAGGGCGGGGTATAAATAAAATTATTTTTTATTATTTTTATTATTTTTATTATTATTATTATTATTATTATTATTATTATTATTATTATTAAGCAGGGTTGCCACATGTCTGGAATTTCCCAGATATACCTAGAATACTGCAGTTGGAAGCAGAGTCCAGGCGGAGAACGGCAAAATGTCTGGGACGCATGACAACCCATGTCAGCTCAACAACTTTGCCCCCGCCCCCACCCCAAAAAAAACTTTTGAAGTTTAGGGGATATGATTACCGTATGTTTTGCTCTATAGGATGCACTTTCCCCCCTCAAAAAATGAAGGGGAAATGTGTGTGCATCCTATGGAGCGAATGCAGGCTCCTTGGCTTCAGCGATAGCAACGCGAAGCCTCCAAAGCGCAGTGGGAACTCCCGCTTCGCTCCGGGGGCTTCAGGCAGCTATCCGCAAGCCTTTGGAGCGCAGCAGGAGTTCCCGCTGCGCTCCGAAGGCTTGCGGATAGCCGCCTGAAGCCTGGAGAGCGAGAGGGGTGGGTGCACACCGATCCCTCTTGCTCTCCAGGCTTCGCTTCGCTGGAGAGGCGCTGCACAGTTTTCCCTCTCTGCGCAGCGCCCCTTCAGCGAAGCGGGAGGAGAAATGGAAAGGGCTCCGTTTCTCCTGCCGCTTGGCGAAGGGGCGCTGCGCAGAGAGGGGGAGAATCCCCCCCCCCGTTCTCCCCCTCCTATGGTCCGGTGCATCCTATAGAGCGAAAAATACGGTAGTTTCCTTCTTGGGGAGTTAAATATATGTGGCGGGAAACCGTTTTTGGATACAGTGGTGCCTCGCAAGATGAAAAGAATCCGTTCCACGAGTCTCTTCGTCTAGCGGTTTTTTCGTCTTGCGAAGCAACCCTATTAGCGGCTTAGCGGATTAGCGCTATTAGCGGTTTAGCGGCTATTAAAGGCTTAGCGGCTTAGCGGCTAAAAGGCTATTAGCGGCTTAGAAAAAGGGGGGGGAGGCGAAAAAAAATCGCAAGACTTGTAAGACGAAGCAACTCAAAAACGGAAAACCCTTTCGTCTAGCGGGTTTTCCGTCTTGCGAGGCATTCGTCTTGCGGGGCACCACTGTAAGCAACTTTTGTTCTCTGTTCCTAAATAGCTGCTTTGTGTGGTTGGGCAAAAACGACAGGGAAAAGCCAGGGCCTATTTGAGGAATAATAATCCTCACATTTTTCCTGCCCACCTCAGTGGAGGTCTGCTCACCTAGGGTTGCCATTTTTTGAAGAGTAAGAAAAAGAGGACACATTCGCCGACTCCTACTTTTAACTATGGATCACTAGGACTCTACCCATGAAAAAGAGGACATGTCCTGGGAAGTGAGGACATATGGCAAGCCAAGCTCATCTCAACCCACTGCAGTTGGAGCTACTCAAGTCTGAACCTCATTGTTGACTCCAGCCCCACCACAACAAGGCAGAAAGAGGCGGCCATTTTTGCCACAGTTCCAATTTGTCAGTGATTCAATTTGTCATTATGCTTTTGCATTTTCTGCCTCAGAGGCTAACATATCAGAGATTGGCCCTGCAACCTCAGGTTTATGATCCACCGTCCCTACAGGGTTTGCAGTGTTGAGACCTGAAACGATATCCATTTCTGTGCTCCGATGTAACACCTCGCTTAAATCCATGTTCCCTCAGAGACATGCACTTATCCTTAGCTCACATCCCTGTCCTCTGGCCAGGAGCCCATCGCACACTGTGATTTCCCTGGAATGGAAAGCTCTCATGCTTTTTATTTATATTGCACAAAGATAATGCAATTAAATGAAAACTGCTTCTCTGCGATTTAGCACCGCTCTCTTAAAACTTCCACACAACTGAGAGCAAGGTCGATGTCCACCGTGTTTGTAACTCAGATCTATTCCCGTGCCTTGCATGTAGAAACGTAACAGGTAAAGCATTTTCCATCACTTCCCGTTTATGTTCTGGCTTCTTTCAGTATGTTTCTGAGCACAATTCAAAATGTTGGTGCTGACCTTTAAAGCCCTAAACGGCCTCGGTCCAGTATACCTGAAGGAGCGTCTCCACCCCCATCATTCTGCCCGGACACTGAGGTCCAGCGCCGAGGGCCTTCTGGCGGTTCCCTCACTACGAGAGGCCAAGTTACAGGGAACCAGGCAGAGGGCCTTCTCGGTGGTGGCGCCCGCCCTGTGGAACACCCTCCCATCAGATGTCAAGGAAATAAACAACCATCTGACTTTTAGAAGACATCTGACGGCAGCCCTGTTTAGGGAAGTTTTTAAGGTTTGATGTTTTGTTGTGTTTCTTATATTTTGTTGGAAGCTGCCTAGAATGGCTGGGGAAACCCAGCCAGATGGGTGGGGTAGAAATAATAAATTTATTATTACAGTCATACCTCGAGTTACAGACGCTTCAGGTTGCGCGTTTTCGGGTTGCGCACCGCAGCGAACCCGGAAGTACCAGAACGGGTTACTTCTGGGTTTCAGCGCTCGCACATGCGCAGAAGCACTAAATCGCACTTTGTGCATGCACAGAAACACCAAATCGCAACCCGCGCATGCACAGACATGGCGCTGCGAGTTGCGAACGTGCCTCCCGCACGGATCACATTCACAACTAGAGTGTCCACTGTATTATTATTATTATTATTATTATTATTATTATTTCAATTGGGGCATGGGAGCTTTTGACCCGCTTGCCCAATTATGCTGCTTGCTCACATTAAACCACCGCTTGCATTAAACTACGGTTCATTATGACGTGCAAACAGGGATCGTGGCACATTTTTGGGTGCGAAGCAGCCTGAGTTAGCGAATTGTAATAAACCGAGAAGCACAGGCCAGCAGGGATTATATCATCACAAGGCTGCCATTTCCTGCAGCTGCCATCGATCAAGGGCATGGAAGCATGACGGAGAAGGGCCAGTGCCGGAAATCAACAAGAGAAAGGGCACATTGGCCACAGAACAGGGAGGAGCAATGGTGGTGGGGGCTTTGGAGCACTGCCAAATGTGGGCAAGTGAGTCAGAAATCATCCGGGAAAGAGAGAGTGGTATCCGTGAACTGCCTGTCAGCTGCTTCTTGGCAAAAGGCAGCGTCAACGTTGGCAGTACGGGACACAAATTGGGTCTGGGGATTCAGGAAACCTAGGCCCTATCTATGGAGGAAAGAGGGTGACAATGGCTGGGTCACTGGGCTTTGGGCTTTCGCCTCCCTTTCACTAACAAGCTCTCTCTTATCTTCATTTTGCTTAGATCAGGTGAAATATACTCAGATTTCATGCTCTTTATTCAGCTCATGGTGGTGAGGAGGAATGGAAGTTCCCCCAGAATGTCTGCTTTATATACATTATTTACACAATGGGCCCCGCGTGATTGGCTAATTCCGGGATTCTCCTGTAGGCCAATCAGGCTGCGGATTCACTTCCTGCTGGAGCTGGAGTGGGTGGCTCCTGTGGACCAATCAGACTGCTGCATTCCGGGTCCTATTCAACTCAGTACATAACATCAGGGATCAGCGAACGTTTTCAGCAGGGGCCGGTCTACTGTCCCTCAGACCTTGTGGGGGGCTGGACTCTTTTTTTGGGGGGGGCATGAACGAATTCCTGTGCCCCACAAATAACCCAGAGATGCATTTTAAATAAAAAGCACACATTCTACTCATGTAAAAACACAATGATTCCTGGACCGTCCGCAGGCCGGATTGAGAAGGCGATTGGGCCGGATCCGGCCCACAGGCCTTAGTTTGCCTAGCCATGGCTTAGATGTCCATTCGTTGTTCTGATCCCTAAGCCCACAAGTTGGGCCTTGGATTTCCAAATTAAATCATGGTGATTTAAGAATGGCTGAGACTGGGGCGCCAGAACACCTAGTTCAGGGGAATCTTCAGCCCTCCAGCTGTTTTGGACTACAGCTCCCATCAGCCCCAAAAGCAAAATGATGACAAAGGCAAGATCAGGCAGATCCACACCATTTAAAGCACATGACTTCCCCTCAAGGAACCCAGGGAACTGTAGCTTGCCCCCCACAAGCTACCAATGCCCTCGGAAAACTACAGTTCCCAATATTCTTGGGGGGGGGGAGCAATGTGCTTTAAGTGTGCATCCTTTCAAGATAGAGTGGTACCTCGGGTTACAAACGCTTCAGGTTACAGACTCCGCTAACCCAGAAATATTACCTCAGGTTAAGAACTTTGCTCCAGGATGAGAACAGAAATCGGGTGGTGGTGGCAGCAGGAAGCCCCATTAGCTAAAGTGGTACCTCAGGTTAAGAACAGTTTCAGGTTAAGAACGGACTTCCAGAACGAATTAAGTTCTTAACCTGAGGTACCACTGTAACCGTTCCTCGCCGACATATTACCACCTGGCAAACAAATCGGAACGAATGTCATGGGAACGAATCCCACGATTGGAATGTAATAATGGAGGGATACAATCTATTTCAAAGAAACAGACCAGACAAGAAAGGAGGAGGAGTGGCGTTATATGTCAGGGATGTGTATACCTGTGAAGAGATCCAAGATTTAGAACCTCAAAGCCAAAGTGAGAGCATTTGGGTCAAAATTAAGGGAGAGAAGAATAACAGTGACCTCATTGTGGGAGTTTACTATAGATCCCCAAGCCAAACGGAGGACATAGATGATGCCTTCCTGGAACAGATGGCCAAGCATGCAAAAGGAAGGGAGATAGTAGTAATGGGGGACTTCAATTACCCGGATATTTGTTGGATGTCAAACTCAGCCAAGAGCATAAGGTCAAACAGATTCCTCACTGCCCTTGCAGACAACTTCATTGTCCAGAAAGTGGGAGAAGCAACAAGAGGAACAGCCATTTTAGATCTGGTCCTAACCAATGTTGATGACCTGGTTAGTGGGGTAGAAGTGGAAGGATCATTAGGCGCGAGTGATCGTGCTCTTCTGAAGTTTACTATACAGCGGAAAGGAGCAGCCAAGCATACTAGGACTCAATTTCTCGACTTTAAGAAAGCCGACTTCATAAAGCTTAGGGAAGTGCTGGGTGAGATCCCATGGACAGTAATACTAAAAGGAAAGGGAGTTCAAGATGGCTGGGAGTTTGTTAAGAGGGAGATAGTAAAAGCACAACTTCAGGCAATACCAATGAGACGGAAACATGGAAGGTGCCTAAAGAAGCCAGGGTGGCTATCTAAAGAACTTTTAACTGAGTTAAGATTAAAAAAGGATGTGTACAAAAAATGGAAAAGGGGGGAAACCACCAAAGAGGAATTCAAACAAATAGCCAGCACGTGTAGACACAAAGTCAGAAAAGCTAAAGCACAAAATGAACTCAGGCTTGCTAGAGAGGTTAAAAGCAACAAAAAAGGCTTTTATGGGTATGTTCGTAGCAAAAGGAAGAACAAAGAAACCGTGGGGTCACTCAGAGGAGAAGATGGTGAAATGCAAACAGGGGACACAGAAAGGGCTGAACTCCTCAATGCCTTCTTTGCCTCAGTCTTCTCCGATAAAGAAAACAATGCCCGACCTGAAGAATTTGGAGCAAATGATTCAGCAGAGGAAACACAGCCCAGAATAACTAAGGAGATAGTACAAGAATACTTGGCTAGTCTAGATGTATTCAAGTCTCCAGGGCCAGATGAACTGCATCCAAGAGTATTAAAAGAACTGGCAGATGTGATTTCAGAACCACTGGCAGTCATCTTTGAGAATTCCTGGAGAACAGGCGAAGTCCCGGCAGACTGGAGGAGGGCAAATGTTGTCCCTATTTTCAAAAAGGGGAAAAGAGAGGACCCAAATAATTACCGCCCAGTCAGTCTGACATCAATACCAGGGAAGATTCTGGAGCAGATCATTAAGCAAACAGTCTGTGAGCACCTAGAAAGGAATGCTGTGATCACCAATAGTCAGCATGGATTTCTGAAAAATAAGTCATGTCAGACTAACCTGATCTCGTTTTTTGACAGAATTACAAGCCTGGTAGATGAAGGGAACGCAGTGGATGTAGTCTACCTTGATTTCAGCAAGGCATTTGACAAGGTGCCCCATGATATTCTTGTAAAGAAGCTGGTAAAATGCGGTCTTGACTATGCTACCACTCAGTGGATTTGTAACTGGCTGACTGACCGAACCCAAAGGGTGCTCATCAATGGTTCCTCTTCATCCTGGAGAAGAGTGACTAGTGGGGTGCCACAGGGTTCTGTCTTGGGCCCGGTCTTATTCAACATCTTTATCAACGACTTGGATGATGGACTCAAGGGCATCCTGATCAAATTTGCAGATGACACCAAACTGGGAGGGGTGGCTAACACCCCAGAGGACAGGATCACACTTCAAAACGACCTTGACAGATTAGAAAACTGGGCCAAAACAAACAAGATGAATTTTAACAGGGAGAAATGTAAAGTATTGCACTTGGGCAAAAAAAATGAGAGGCACAAATACAAGATGGGTGACACCTGGCTTGAGAGCAGTACATGTGAAAAGGATCTAGGAGTCTTGGTTGACCACAAACTTGACATGAGCCAACAGTGTGACGCGGCAGCTAAAAAAGCCAATGCAATTCTGGGCCTCATCAATAGGAGTATAGCATCTAGATCAAGGGAAGTAATAGTGCCACTGTATTCTGCTCTGGTCAGACCTCACCTGGAGTACTGTGTCCAGTTCTGGGCACCACAGTTCAAGAAGGACACTGACAAACTGGAACGTGTCCAGAGGAGGGCAACCAAAATGGTCAAAGGCCTGGAAATGATGCCTTATGAGGAACGGCTAAGGGAGCTGGGCATGTTTAGCCTGGAGAAGAGGAGGTTAAGGGGTGATATGATAGCCATGTTCAAATATATAAAAGGATGTCACATAGAGGAGGGAGAAAGGTTGTTTTCTGCTGCTCCAGAGAAGCGGACACGGAGCAATGGATCCAAACTACAAGAAAGAAGATTCCACCTAAACATTAGGAAGAACTTCCTGACAGTAAGAGCTGTTCGACAGTGGAATTTGCTGCCAAGGAGTGTGGTGGAGTCTCCTTCTTGGGAGGTCTTTAAGCAGAGGCTTGACAACCATATGTCAGGAGTGCTCTGATGGTGTTTCCTGCTTGGCAGGGGGTTGGACTCGATGGCCCTTGTGGTCTCTTCCAACTCTATGATTCTATGATTCTATGATTCTATGATTCTATGACTTACGTAGTCTAATCACTGCATAACCTTTCTGCAAGCAGGACGAATGCTCAATGAACAGGTCGCCTGGAGGAGGTCTTTAATCCTCAGTTTCTCCATCTGCAACATGGGCTGGTAATGACATGGGCCGACTGGCTCTAATGGATTGCTGTAAACGGATTACAGCGGGTGCATGGATTCAAAAGTGCTTCGGAGAACACTAAAAGCCATTGCAAAGAAATGCTATTACGGCGTTATTTGTTCCCACTGTATTCACCTACCCAGTGCTTTTCCAAATCTTGTGCAGAAATGAACCTGTTCTCTTAGGCCTTTAGGCAGGAAGGCAGCCCTCCGCCGGGCTCCTTGCACTCGCCTCCCACCTAATCCTTTCTTCGATCGCAGCAGGAAAAATAAACTAAGAGGTGAAAAGGCTGGGAGGGCAATTGCAAGTCTGCCCCCGCAACCCTTTCCCAGTCCATTTGGGAAGAGAATGCAGCAAATTCTAAGGATTTTCTTTTCCGCCCTCAGGGGCTTCACAACCCAACCTTTGCTGGAAGAACAGCTGCTCTCCTCCAGAACTTTCTCTGCGCTAATGAGCTTCCTTCTTAGCTATGGGGATGGAGGGAGGGGACAAGAAACACTGGGACTCGATGATAGCTGGGGCACGGAAATATAAGGTTCTGCGTCCTCATCATTCCACGCATTCTTGACCAGAATTGCAGCTGCCTCTGGGGAAGAGACAGTTGTTTGGAACAGGGAATCCTTTGCTGATAATGCAGCTATCTCTGGGGCAGAAGGAAGCTCTTTGAATCAAGGGGTGCAAGGAAAACACCGAGCACAATTCAAAGTGTTGGGGCTGACCTTTAAAGCCCTAAACGACCTCGGTCCAGGATATCTGAAGGAGCGTCTCCACCCCCATCGTTCTGCCCAGACGCTGAGGTCCAGCTCCGAGGGCCTTCTGGCGGTTCCCTCACTGCAAGAAGCCAAGTTACAGGGAAACAGACAGAGGGCCTTTCTCAGTAGTGGCGCCTTCCCTATGGAACGCCCTCCCACCAGATGTCAAAGAGAACAACAACTACCAGACTTTTAGAAGACATCTGAAGGCAGCTCTGTTTAGGGAAGCTTCAGAATGGGCAGCCTGTGGTCCTCCAAGCATTCCAGCAGTCCAACTCCCATCAGTCCCGGCCAGCATAGCTAGTGGTCAAGGACTGCTTGAGAGCAGTACATGTGAAAAGGATCTAGGAGTCTTGGTTGACCACAAACTTGACATGAGCCAACAGTGTGACGCGGCAGCTAAAAAAGCCAATGCAATTCTGGGCTGCATCAATAGGAGTATAGCATCTAGATCAAGGGAAGTAATAGTGCCACTGTATTCTGCTCTGGTCAGACCTCACCTGGAGTACTGTGTCCAGTTCTGGGCACCACAGTTCAAGAAGGACACTGACAAAGTGGAACGTGTCCAGAGGAGGGCAACCAAAATGGTCAAAGGCCTGGAAACGATGCCTTATGAGGAACGGCTAAGGGAGCTGGGCATGGCCATGTTCAAATATATAAAAGGATGTCACATAGAGGAGGGAGAAATGTTGTTTTCTGCTGCTCCAGAGAAGCGGACACGGAGCAATGGATCCAAACTACAAGAAAGAAGATTCCACCTAAACATTAGGAAGAACTTCCTGACAGTAAGAGTTGTTCGACAGTGGAATTTGCTGCCAAGGAGTGTGGTGGAGTCTCCTTCTTTGGAGGTCTTTAATCAGAGGCTTGACAACCATATGTCAGGAGTGCTCTGATGGTGTTTCCTGCTTGGCAGGGGGTTGGACTCGTTGGCCTTTGTGGTCTATTCCAACTCTATGATTCTATGATTCTATGAAATTGGGAGGTAAAGGTAAAGGACCCCTGACAGTTAAGTCCAGTCGCAAACGACTCTGGTGTTGTGGTGCTCATCTCGCTTTACTGGCCGAGGGAGCTGCTTCTGGCAAAACCAGAGCAGCGCACGGAAACGCCGTTTACCTTCCCGCCGGAGCGGTACCTATTTATCTACTTGCACTTAGACATGCTTTCAAACTGCTAGGTTGGCAGGAGCAGGGACAGAGCAATGGGAGCTTACCCTGTTGCGGGGATTCGAACTGCCAACTTTCTGATTGGCAGGCCATAGGCTCAGTGGTTTAGACCACAGTGCCACCCGCGTCCCATATAAGTGAGAGGTACAGTCTAATAATAATAATAATAATTTATTTATACCCTACCCATCTGGCTGGGTTTCCCCAGCCACTCTGGGCAGCTCCAAACAGGATGATAATAATAATAATAATAATAATAATAATAATAATAATAATAATAATAATAATAATAATAATAATAATGATGATGATGATGATGATGTGGTGAAACATCAAACATTAAAAACTTCCCTAAACAGGGCTGCCTTCGGGCCAATGACACTGACAGGGCTGCAGGCTCTTCATTCCTGATATAGAGGGGCATTTGTTATTATTAGGCAGCCCTGTATCCGGAAGTTTTTAAATCTTTGATGTTACAGTGGTACCTCGGGTTAAGTACTTAATTTGTTCCGGAGGTCCGTTCTTAACCTGAAACTGTTCTTAACCTGAAGCACCACTTTAGCTAATGGGGCCTCCCGCTGCCGCCGTGCTGCCAGAGCACGATTTCTGTTCTCATCCTGAAGCAAAGTTCTTAACCCGAGGTACTATTTCTGGGTTAGCGGAGTCTGTAACCTGAAGCGTCTGTAACCTGAAGCATATGTAACCTGAAGCGTACTGTATATTATGTTTTTATATGCGTTGGGTGACACCAGAGTGGCTGGGGGAAATAATAATAGTTATTATTATTATTATTATTATTATTATTATTATTATTATTATTTAAGGGGTGGCTATAATTCAAGAAGGTAGGGGTAGAATTTGGGAACAGGTTGTCTGAAGGACCACTTACAGCCATACAAGCCTCCCTTTGTGTCAGGGGTGCCAACCTGGCCCCACGACTGTAGGTGCCCGAGGCCGTGGGTGCCACACAGGGTGCATGGCCCTGGCACCAAAATTTGTGGGTGCCCGGTCCTTTCATGGGGAATTTTGTGGGCCCGAGGGAGTTGGCACCTATGCTGAGTGCTAAGATCAGCACCCAAGTCCTGCAAGAATAGCAGCCACCCAAGGCAGCAGGGCCTTTTCGGTGGTGTCCCCACGCCTTTGGAACAAAGGTTTTAAAGACTTATTCATTCCAGTCTGTTAATTTTAGCATGCTGGTACATTGCATGTATACTGGAAAAGCAAGGTCCCAAGCTCACTGTGTGTTTTCCCTGGTGCAGAATGCCTGCAAAGTGAGAGCCCAGTTAGGCAAATAGGAAGCTGCCTGCCTTATACAGTACCAAGTCATCCCACTGTTTCAGCAAGCTTCGTGTTATTTACACTGATCGGCTATGGTTCTCCAAGGCATTCGGTTCCCTTCCGTATATTGACAAGCTGGAAGGTGTGCAGAGGAGGGCGACCGAGACGATCAAGGGCCTGGAAACCAAGCCTGATGAGGAACGGTTGAAGGAGCTGAGTATGTCTAGCCTGGAGAAGAGGAGACTGAGAAGAGGTATGAAAGCAATTTTCAAATATCTCAAGGGCTGTCCCATGGGAGATGGAGCAAGCTTGCTTTCTCCTGCTCCGGAGGGGAGGACTCGAACCCATGGCTTCAAATTACGAGGAAAGAGATTCTGACATCAGGAGGAATTTTCTGACAGTAAGAGCCATCCGACAGTGGAACGAGCTCCCTCGGGAGGTGATGGACTCTCCTTCCTCGGAGGTTTTCAAGCAGAGGTTGGGTGGACATCTGTCATGGATGCTTTAGTTGAGATTCCTGCATTGCATCGGACAGGAGTCCATCTGAACGTCACTTGGGGATGCTGAGAGCGGAACATGGAGCCTTCACCAGAGTACTGCTGCTGCCAACACGTAAGTCGACCAGCGGCCCAACAATGTAGAATAGAGGGCACCTCAGTCCCGGAGCCTGCCTTCCTCCTCACAGACAACTCATGCAGAGACCATAGCTGTCAACCGTCCCTTATTTGGTGGGAAAGTCCATTATCCCAGCGCTGTGTCCCGCTGCTGTCCCTTATTGATGATGTCCCTTAAATTTCCCGGGTTTCAAAGGAAGCAGCTCCTCTCCCTCCCTCCCTGCCGGCCAGGGAGGAGGGAGGCTCCAACTGTGTTGCTCGGCTGCGTTGCTCACCCAATAAGGAGTCTAAGAACGACTGGGGGGTGGAGCTTGCATGCCTTGTGCCGATCAAATCGGCCGCGTTGCCTGGGGACTCGCCTTTGCTCAGCACTTCCCAGCGGAGAGGTGACGGTGGTTTTCCTTGCTGCATCCCCTTTGCCGGGTTGCTGCGTTGTGGGAACCACCGCTTGAGGCTTTGTTTGGCTGCTGGCTGGGCTTTCTGCCTTTGGCTCGGAGGGGCTCAGAAATTGAACATACCTGTGCTGGGAAAATCCCTTATTTTGGCTGCTGATCCCTTATTTTGGAGGCTGCTGGTCCCTTATTTTCAAATCTGTAAGTTGACAGCTATGGCAGAGACACAACAGGCAACCTCTTCTGCGGGCAGGTTGCTCTGCCGGATCCCTGACCAAATCCTACCTGTTGCAGAGATGTACCCACTGCAGTAAAGGCTAGCTGGAAAAATGCCAGGCCAGAAGGGGGAATCATGCAGAGACACGACAAGCAGACTCCTTTGTGAGCAGAGCCCCTCAGTCACCTGGGAACTTTGTAATTTTCGAAATTAATTTATTTCTTGTGCCGTGTTAGTGTGCTGCAGCCCCCAGTTAGGAAACTACTGTATTAACCCCCTTCAAGAGAGAGTAATTAAACAAGGTCTGGGAGAAGACTAAAATAGCAAGAAACTGACAGCTTGTAAAATTATTCGGGAAGATCCCGGGAGAATTGTCTGCCCCTCTGAGATCTGGCACCCAATAGCTGAAGAAGGTACTAGGCAATATTTACGTTTCATTTAGCTAATGAGCTGGCGCATGTCATTCCCACTTAAATTAAGCCTAGATGTGAATCAATATGCGGGTGGCATCCAGTCACATCGTGGCAACTGTCAGCGGCGCTTGCAAGCTCTTGCAGAATAAACCTGGTCCACCACCCCCCCAAAACCCAAAACCCCACCCCAGGTCAATTGTGTTTTTGAGATATGGAAAGCGATGGGATAATGGCACTGGAAAGTACGGAATGATGCTTGCTTTGGCTCAACATCATCTAACAAGTCAGAGTGAGGGCTCATTAAATATAAAATGCTGTGTGATGTCCCTGCAAACAATAAAAGAATCAGAGTTGGACGGGACCCCGTCTCCCCCAGGGTCATCTAGTCCAACCCCCGGCATTGCAAGAATATGTAGCTTTCCCATTGGGAGATCAGCACCATGCTCTAACCAACTGAGCTTTCCTTTTTAAATTTTTTAAAGAAATATTGTTTTCATTACAGTGGTAAGGTAAAGGTAAAGGGACCCCTGACCATTAGGTCTAGTCGTGGCCGAATCTGGGGTTGTGGCGCTCATCTCGCTTTATTGGCCGAGGGAGCCGGCATACAGCTTCCGGGTCATGTGGCCAGCATGACTAAGCCGCTTCTGGCGAACCAAAGCAGCGCACAGAAACGCCATTTACCTTCCCGCCGGAGCGGTACCTATTTATCTACTTGCACATGACGTGCTTTCGAACTGCTAGGTTGGCAGGAGCAGGGACCGAGCAACGGGCGCTCACCCCGTCACGGGGATTCGAACCGCCGACCTTCTGGTTGGCAAGTCCTAGGCTCTGTGGTTTAACCCACAGCGCCACCCGCGTCCCTAATTACAGTGGTACCTCGGGTTAAGAACTTAATTCGTTCTGGAGGTCTGTTCTTAACCTGAGGTACCAATTTAGCTAATGGGGCCTCCTGCTGCTGCCGCCACGCGATTTCTGTTCTCATCCTGAAGCAAAGTTCTTAACCCGAGGTACTATTTCTGGGTTAGCGTAGTCTGTAAACTGAAGCGTCTGTAACCTGAACCGTCTGTAACCTGAGGTACCACTGTATTGCTTTTAGCTAGTTTGTATTACAGTGGTTTGCCAACAAAGGTCCGTATAGTTAATGCCATGGTCTTCCCAGTAGTGATGTATGGAAGTGAGAGCTGGACCATAAAGAAGGCTGATCGCCGAAGAATGGATGCTTTTGAATTATGGTGCTGGAGAAGACTCTTGAGAGTCCCATGGACGGCAAGAAGATCAAATGCATCCATTCTTAAGGAAATCAGACCTGAGTGCTCACTGGAAGGACAGATCGTGAAGCTGAGGCTCCAGTACTTTGGCCACCTCATGAGAAGAGAAGACTCCCTGGAGAAGACACTGATGCTGGGAAAGATGGAGGGCACAAGGAGAAGGGGGCGACAGAGGACGAGATGGTTGGATAGTGTTTTCGAGGTTACCAGCATGAGTTTGACCAAACTGCGGGAGGTAGTGGAGGACAGAGGTGCCTGGCGTGCTCTGGTCCATGGGGTCACGAAGAGTCGGACACGACTAAACGACTAAACAACAACAACAACAACAATTACAGTGGTTCCTCAGTTTACAAACTTAATCTGCTTCGGAAGTCTGTTCTTAAACCAAAACCGTTCTTAAACTGAAGCACGCTTTCCCTAACGAGGCCTCCTGCCGCCGGTGCCCTTCCACCGTCCAGATTCCGTTCTTAGACCGAGGTAAAGTTCTCAAACCAGGACATTATTTCCAGTTTTGCAGAGTTTGTAAACCGAATCGTTCTTAACCCGGACTATTCTTAAACCGAGGTACCACTGTACTTCCTATGTTATAATGTTGTTTTTAAATGTCATAAAAGCCACCTTGAATCCCAGCTTGGGAGAAACACAAGATACAAACACAGTCGCACCCCAGATGTCGAACGGAATCCATTCCAGAAGTCCGTTCGACTTCCAAAACATTCGGAAACCAAGGCGTGGCTTCTAATTGGCTGCAGGAAGCTCCTGCAGCCGATTGGAACTGGCGGAACCCGCGTTGGACGTTCGAGTTCCAAAGAACGTTCGCAAACCGGAACACTCACTTCCGGGTTTGCGGCGTTCGGTAGCCAAAACATTTGACTTGCAAGGCATTCGACTTCTGAGGTACGACTGTACAGTGGTACCTTGGGCTACAGACGCTTCAGGTTACAGACTCCGCTAAACCCAGAAATAGTACCTCAAGTTAAGAACTTTGCTTTAGGATGAGAGCAGAAATCGTGCAGTGGTGGTATGGTGCCATTAGCTAAAGTGGTACCTCAGGTTAAGAACAGTTTCAGGTTAAGAATGGACCTCCAAAACGAATTAAGTTCTTAACCCGAGGTACCCAGTAGTGATGTATGGAAGTGAGAGCTGGACCATAAAGAAGGCTGATCGCCAAATAATTGATGCTTTTGAATTCTGGTGCTGGAGGAGACTCTTGAGAGTCCCATGGACTGCAAGAAGATCAAACCTATCCATTCTGAAGGAAATCAGCCCTGAGTGCTCACAGGAAGGACAGATCCTGAAGCTGAGGCTCCAATACTTTGGCCACCGCATGAGAAGAGAAGACTCCCTGGAAAAGACCCTGATGTTGGGAAAGATGGAGGGCCCAAGGAGAAGGGGACAACAGAGGACGAGATGGTGGGACAGTGTTCTTGAAGCTACCAGCATGAGTTTGGCCAAGCTGCGGGAGGCAGTGGAAGACAGGAGTGCCTGGCGTGCTCTGGTCCAGGGGGTCACGAAGAGGCGGACACCACTAAACAACTAAACACCAACAAGAACCACTGTACATGTAACAACAGCAGCAACAAAGGCCACCCTCAATCTCTCTCTCTCTCTCTCTGCCTCTCCAACCCCACTCTTGCTGTTTCCATCCCACCTAACTGGGCTCCCAAGCAAAGCCATGTTCTCACCACCGGCTCTGCTTGAATTCCTCCCCAGAGATCGCGTTTCACGGCCGTCCTATTTCTGCCCAAGGAATGTGCAGCATCAGCCCGGGGCTATGCTGTTTGCAAAGAGATCAGCCTCTCCGCTGCCCCTCTAACCCTGCCAGTCCCACTAACCCACAACCACACGGGCAAGCGATTGACTCATTCCCAAAAACCAGCCCCGACCCGGGGAGGAAGGGGGCTGCCAAGGAGGAGGAAATAAAAGTGGGCCGAGTCCCATTTCGAATCCGCGCTATTCATATCCAGTGCATATTTAACACACATCTCACCCACATAAGAATCATGGGAACTGTAGTTTTCCCCTCCACGGAGCTGCCATTTGCAGCAGCCTTCACACACAACGGTTCTTTGGAGGAAGCTGCGTGCCTTTAAACTGGCCTTGAATAGGCTTTAAACGTATATGTAATTGTGGCTCTGCGCAGAAGCACGTTGCAATTGCTTTTTATGTTAGTTGTTCGTTCCTGGCACTCTAAAGAACTTTTCTTTGGCCAGGAGAACTTGGGACGATCAACAGCCAGCCAGACCATCTCGCTCAAGAGACCGGTTTGGCCAATGCTACGCCAGGCGTGAGAATTACCATATTTTTTGCTCTATAAGACTCACTTTTTCCCTCCTAAAAAGTAAGGGGAAATGTGTGTGCGTCTTATGGAGCGAATGCAGGCTGCGCAGCTATGCCAGAAGCCAAAACAGCAAGAGGGATTGCTGCTTTCACTGCGCAGCGATCCCTCTTGCTGTTCTGGCTTCTGGGATTCATAATATTTTTATTCTCCTCCAAAAACTAGGTGCGTCTTGTGGTCTGGTGCGTCTTATAGAGCCAAAAACACAGTATGTTCTTGACTCGCATCCAGCGGCCCCATGAAGAATGCGATCTGCGGCAGGTGGGCACACGGCGAAAGCCGGAACCTCGCTTTCCCAAGACAGATGCAAACATTGAGGTTGAATCCTGACAAGACTGAAGTACTGTTTTTGGGGGACAGGAGGTGGGCAGGTGTGGAGGATTCCCTGGTCCTGAATGGGGTAACTGTGCCCCTGAAGGACCAGGTGCGCAGCCTGGGAGTCATTTTGGACTCACAGCTGTCCATGGAGGCACAGGTCAAATCTGTGTCCAGGGCAGCTGTTTACCAGCTCCATCTGGTACGTAGGCTGAGACCCTACCTGCCTGCAGACTGTCTCGCTAGAGTGGTGCATGCTCTGGTTATCTCCCGCTTGGACTACTGCAATGCGCTCTATGTGGGGCTACCTTTGAAGGTGACCCGGAAACTACAACTAATCCAGAATGCGGCAGCTAGACTGGTGACTGGGAGCGGCCGCCGAGACCATATAACACCGGTCTTGAGAGACCTACATTGGCTCCCAGTACGTTTCCGAGCACAATTCAAAGTGTTGGTGCTGACCTTTAAAGCCCTAAACGGCCTCGGTCCAGTATATCTGAAGGAGCGTCTCCTCCCCCATCGTTCTGCGGTCCAGTTCTGAGGGCCTTCTGGTGGTTCCCTCACTGAGAGAGGCCAAGCTACAGGGAACCAGGCAGAGGGCCTTCTCGGTAGTGGCTCCCGCCCTGTGGAACGCCCTCCCATCAGATGTCAAAGCAATAAACAACTAACTGACATTCAGACGACATCTGAAGGCAGCCCTGTTCAGGGAAGTTTTTAATATGTGACATTTTTGTGTATTTTTCATCTTTGTTGGAAGCCGCCCAGAGTGGCTGGGGAGACCCAGCCAGATGGGCGGGGTACAAATAATAAATTATTATTATTATTATTATTATTATTATTATTATTATTATTATTATAAACAGAATCTCAAGGACGTCAGAAAGCTCTCTGCCCCTGAACGCAGAACCAGAACACAGATCCTGGGCTCAGAAACACCGCCACCCTCCGCCTTTTCATTTCTTTTGCAAGAGAGAGGGTTTTGACACACCTCTCTGCACCGGACTCTTGGCAACAATTCAGAGACAAAGGAAGCTTACCCAAGCTGCAGTTTAGGAAAAGCGTCTCTGAGGAACCTAGAAGAGCAGGAATTAGCAGCATGGCCAACCGAGCAGGAAAAGACAATTTAGCACAGAGACGAATCCGTAAGACAGAGATGGGGGAGCCCATTCCAACCCTCCAGAGCAGGCATCCCCAAATTCGGCCCTCCAGATGGTTTTGGGACTACAACTCCCATCATCCCTAGCTAACAGGACTAGTGATCAGGGATGATGGGAATTGTAGTCCCAAAACAACTGGAGGGCTGAGTTTGGGGGTGACTGCTCTAGAGATTGTTGGGACTACAACATCCATCAGCCTCAGCTCGCATGGCCGTCGGTGGGGATGATGGGAACTGAAGTCCAACGACATATGGAGGTACACAGGCTCCGCACACCGTATCCATCAGAGTCCAGTCAAAATGGGGTTGATTCTGCACTGTGGGTCAGCGTATCACCCATTTGCACGAAGGGGAAACCCCATCCATACAACCTTCATGACATCACAGAGACGGATGGGTATGCAAACGTTTCGCGTCGGCACAGCTGGCTGGTACCCCCTAAGCTCCAGTTCTCAGCCCCTTGGTTTCTCAACGCTGGAGTCGCAGTTGAACGTGTGAACCAAACTCACTGAAAAAAGCAACTGGAATCTTTTTTAAAAAACAAAGCAGATCCCAATGACAGTACATTTTGCCCAGAACATGTGTGTGTGAGAAGCAGCATGGAGAGAACAGTTTGGCACACAAGTCAGACGTCCCCAATCTGGTGCCCTCTAGATGCTGCCAGGTCGGGAATGAGGGCTGGCATAAGTTGTCTTCTCCAGTTCTTCCCCTCCTCTGGTTCTTTGCCCCCGCTTAAACCTGGCACTCCCTCCCCATCTGCTGGCGCACAGGCATGCCAGGAGCCAAAAGAAAAGGAGGTTGCGTATGGTGCAAAAGCCTTAAAACTTTGTCAAAAGGCGTTTCTGAAGAAGAGAGGGAGATTTGGAAGAGGGCCGGCTAGGACCAAAGCCCCAGTTTCACATACATGAAGAAAATCCACCACCCCCCTTTCAGATTATTGAGCTTTAAGGGGGTTGAGGGGAAACTAACACCCCCGCCTCCGTCTCTCCCTGTGCAACTTTGCTTGCTAAGGGCACACAGATGGTTTAAAATAGGAAACTGCTCTCCAGGAGGAATAGCCAGCTATTCTCGGTTCTAAAAAAGCAATTAGGTAGGCAACGGCTTTTTTTGTTCCAGCGCTCCCCACCCTAGGGGAAGCACCCTCAAAGAACGGGTTTCCAGGACAAAAAGCAGCAGAAGGCTTGGAAGAGGGGGAAAGGCCTCCTCTGAAAGTGACCTTGAGGAACAGCAGAGAGGCAATCTCGAGAAAGAAAGAAAGAACGTTTGTGGAGGGGGAGGCAATTTCCCAGCTGGGCTTTTGTGCTGGAAACAGAGGGACTTTCCTCCCCATTTCCCTGTCGCCCTACCATCCTGGGTCAACCCCACCCCATGTCACCCTCCTCCTCCGACCGCCAGTCCCACAGGCTTAAGGCAGGGCGGGGGACGAGTATTTTTGGAGGCTGCACCTGTTCAAAGCATTCCTGCAAACTCTGGGTAAGCACATAGCTTGGAGGCAGGGGAACTTGCTGACACACAGACCTCGAGGACGCTTCGGGAATGCCTTTTAGGTGAAACACACACACACACACACACACACACACACACACACACAGGCTGCCCCGGAGGACCCAGTGGGAAAGAAGCTTTGTCCACAAACTTTTCTTGTTTGTTGTTGTTTTTGGCCACCTCATGAGAAGAGAAGACTTCCTGGAAAAGACCCTGATGTTGGGAAAGATGGAGGGCACAAGGAGAAGGGGACGACAGAGGACAAGATGGTTGGACAGTGTTCTCGAAGCTCCCAGCATGAGTTTGACCAAACTGTGGGAGGCAGTGGAAGACAGGAGTGCCTGGCGTGCTCTGGTCCAGGGGGTCACGAAGAGTCGGACACGAATAAACGACAACAATTGTACATACCAACTGGAGATGTGACATGGAGTGGCCTCAAAGGAGGTGGACCACACAGAGATGGGTCTTTCAGGGTGACCCGGTGCTCACAGAGCTGGCTCAGGATGTTACATAACAAGAGCCCTGGATCAGGCCAATGGCCATCAGGTCCAGAATCCGATTCTCACAGTGGCCAAGCAGACAAGATGTCCCTTCCCCCATTAAAAGTGGGCAGCCCATGGGTGGGGCCAGAGCCAACCCATGGAGGGTTGTCTCCAACTGAGCTTAGACCCAGTGGAATGAAATAACATGAAGGGGACGACAGAGGACGAGGTGGTTGGATAGTGTTCTCGAAGCTACCAACATGAGTTTGACCAAACTGCGGGAGGCAGTGGAAGACAGTGGCGTGCTCTGGTCCATGGGGCCACGAAGAGTCGGACATGACTAAACAACAACAACAACAAGTCGTTTAGTCATGTCCGACTCTTCATGACCCCATGAACCAGAGCACGCCAGGCACTCCTGTCTTCCACTGCCTCCCTCAGTTTGGTCAAACTCATGCTGGTAGCTTCGAGAACACTGTCCAACCATCTCATCCTCTGTCGTCCTTCTCCTTGTGCCCTCCATCTATCCCAACATCAGGGTCTTTTCCAGGGAGTCTTCTCTTCTCATGAGGTGGCCAAAGTCTTGGAGCCTCAGCTTCAGGATCTGTCCTTCCAGTGAGCACTCAGGGCTGATTTCCTTCAGAATGGAGAGGTTTGATCTTCTTGCAGTCCATGGGACTCTCAAGAGTCTCCTCCAGCACCAGAATTCAAAAGCATCCATTCTTTGGCGATCAGCCTTCTTTATGGTCCAGCTCTCACTTCCATACATCTTAGCACCCACATATAGGGATAGGGGGTGCCGGGGTTATTGTGCTCTTCAGAGCTGCACAGGGGAGATGATTTTGGCCGGTGCAACTTGTCACATCAGAGTGAGAAAAGCTGCGCTGCCTAAAAAAACCCCTCTTCCACTCAGCTGGCCTGGTGCCTTCCAGATGTTTCGGAATAAAACTCCCATCAGCGTCAGCATGGCTGGAGTTGTAGTCCTAGCACAGGGGTCAGCAAACTTTTTCAGCAGGGGGCCGGTCCACTATCCCTCAGACCTTGTGGGGGGCAGGACTATATTTGGGGGGGGGAATGAACGAATTCCTATGCCCCACAAATAACCCAGAGATGCATTTTAAATAAAAGCACACATTCTAAAAACATACTGATTCCCAGACCAGCGGGCCAGATTGAGAAGGCGATTGGGCCGCATCCAGCCCCCAGGCCTTAGTTTGCCTACCCATGTCTAGTATCTGGAGAGCACCCAGGCTGCTTTAGACGAACCATTTTCAGAGAGGTTATCAGCCCATGGAACCAAAACCAAAGAAAATCTTGTGGCACCTTAAGAAGAGTGCCGCTACTGGATCAGGACAGCATCTTCAGATTCTCAGATTTTCAAACCTTTACAGTGGTACCTCAGGTTAAGTACTTAATTCGTTCCGGAGGTCCGTTCTTAACCTGAAACTGTTCTTAACCTAAAGCACCACTTTAGCTAATGGGGCCTCCTGCTGCTGCTGCACCGCCGGAGCCCGATTTCTGTTCTTATCCTGAAGCAAAGTTCTTAACCTGAAGCACTATTTCTGGGTTAGCGGAGTCTGTAACCTGAAACGTATGTAACCCGAGGTACCACTGTATTGGCAAATCCAGTCCAGCATCTTGTTCTCACAGTGGCACAACAGTGTTTTCCCTACTTGATATTCCCAGCAAGAGTAACAGATTTATTATGGTATATATGGGGGATTTTGGGTGTGTGTGTCAGTAAAACACTGAAAGGGAGCAGTAGGCTAACTTCAAACAAAGAAAAGAAAAATAGCCTCTGCATTTTGTCTCACATCTCAGGTTTAATAATAATAATAAGAAGAAGAATAATTTATTTATACCCTGCCCACCTGGCTGGGTTTCCCCAGCCACTCTGGGTGGCTTCCAACAAAGTATTAAAATACAGTGGTCTGTTAAACATTAAAAGCCTCCCTAAACAGGGCTGCCTTCAGATGTCTTCTAAAAATCTGGTAGTTGTTCTTCTCTTTGACATCTGGTGGGAGGGTGTTACACAGGATGGGTGCCACCACCGAGAAGGCCCTCTGCCTGGTTCCCTGTAACTTGGCTTCTTGCAGTGAGGGAACCGCCAGAAGGCCCTCAGCGCTGGACCTTAGTGTTCTACAAATGATAGAAACTTACTTTCTTTTTTAATGGAAGCTGGAAATTTGGGAATTATGCTTTTATCAACTGCGGGGAGGCTGCTGCTTCCCCTTGCACCTCCTCGGACGCCCACCATAGCATATGGCTAAGGGCGATAAGAGCTGCAGTCGAAAACATCTGGTTCAGGTTGGCAAAGAACCATTTAAGGGCGATAAGAGCTGCAGTCAAAAACATCTGGTTCAGGTTGGCAAAGAACCATTTAAATGGACTGACAGGTGCCAACTCTGCCACTCTTCCGGCGCCAGGTGAATATGCAAACAAGCACTCGCCAACTGGCTTTTGACAGTTCATCATTCCTTTGCTGGTGAGGCGGTTATTTTGGCTCGGCGTGCGATTTTTTTGGTGGCGGATCACATTTGGCATGTATCTTTTGTCGGTCTGAAGGGATTTTTGTTATCAGCCACGACATTTTGTACGTTATCGTCCCTGTAAATTGCTTCAGGAACCTTGGCCGAATGAAGCAATTGAGCTGCTTAGGTGTTGCAGTGGATATTATAAGGTTATAGTTCTACTCAGGTGTAGGCCTGTTGAAATTAATGGACTCCAGTTAGCTATAGCCTTTGATTTCAAACGGTCAAGCTACAGCTATGGCAAATGTGAGCTACGATGCATAGTATTTTATTATGTTTTACGGCTATCGTACTACTGAATGTAGGTTGTTTCTTTTACTCTTTTGAGTAAAAGGGAAAAAAGTGTTGTGAACTCTCTGAAGGGAACTCTCTGTTCAGGGAAGTTTTTAATGTGTGACATTTTGATGTATTTTTAATCTTTGTTGGAAGCCGCCCAGAGTGGCTGGGGAAACCCAGCCAGATGGGCAGGGTACAAATAATAAATTATTATTATTATTATTGTTATTATTATTATCTGAAGCGGGGGGGGGGGGGGGAGAGCAAGATTCAAGCCTTTTCTGGATGTTATGACCTCTGGCTCAAAGGCCAATGAAGCCATAGCTTAACAGGCCTCAGTTCCTAGACCTCACTTATGGAAGAAGTATTGTATTTCTGTTTAAGCCATAGTTATTATTTCTAATGACAATGACAAACCTAGACAGCATCTTAAAAAGCAGAGACATCACCTTGCCAACCAAGGTCCGTATAGTTAAAGCTATTGTTTTCCCAGTAGTGATGTATGGAAGTGAGAGCTGGACCATCAAGAAGGCTGATCGCCGAAGAATTGATGCTTTTGAATTGTGGTGCTGGAGGAGACTCTTGAGAGTCCCATGGACTGCAAGAAGATCAGACCTATCGATTCTGAAGGAAATCAGCCCTGAGTGCTCACTGGAATGACAGATCCTGAAGCTGAGGCTCCAATAGTTTGGCCGCCTCATGAGAAGAGAAGACTCCCTGGAAAAGACCCTGGTGTTGGGAAAGATGGAGGGCAGAAGGAGAAGGGGACGACAGAGGACGAGATGCTGGGACAGTGTTCTCGAAGCTACCAGCATGAGTTTGACCAAACTGCGGGAGGCAGTGGAAGACAGGAGTGCCTGGCGTGCTCTGGTCCAGGGGGTCACGAATAGTCGGACACGACTAAGCGACTAAACAACAATTATTTCTAACATTGCATCTCTGTCTATGAATCAACACGTGCAATTCTGTGTCTTCTCTTTATCTGGGCATTTCTTTAGGGGGTAATGTACAAGCAGGCACTGTTGCCTGTTTCATGATAGTGGAGATGAAATGATGGGAAAGGCTTTGCCTTTTTGTTTAGGAAGGCTCAGGAGATAGAGCTTCTTTCAAGAAGGTGGCTACTCAAAATACGATGTCAGCATTTGGTGTGGTTTTTTTTAGTAAGGTAAAGGTACCCCTGCCCGTATGGGCCAGTCTTGACAGACTCTAGGGTTGTGCGCTCATCTCACTCAAGAGGCCGGGAGCCAGCGCCGTCCGCAGACACTTCCGGGTCACGTGGCCAGTGTGACATCGCTGCTCTGGCGAGCCAGCGCAGCACACGGAACGCCGTTTACCTTCCCGCTATAAAGCGGTACCTATTTATCTACTTGCACTTTTAGAGGTGCTTTCGAACTGCTAGGTGGGCAGGAGCTGGTACCGAAAGTGTGTTTTTTTACCTCACTATTATTTCCATTTTACACATGAGGCATAAAGCTATCTGAGACAGGGCTTTTAAAAAATAAAAAATAAAAGCGCCGTACCTTTAACAAGGCATGAGACAAGTGAAAAAGGACAGAGCTGTCGTGCTGGGAGAAACCTCGCCTGCTGAATTTTTACCTGCCATCAGGCGGCTTCGGAAAGGCTCAGGGTGCCATTAACCCCCTTTAAAAAATAAGGCATCCCCAGGAAATGAGTCATTCGTGTAATTGAGTGGAGGATGAGGCAGAGAGCGAGCGCCAGGAGAAACTGATGCACTACGTGAAATTGGATTTTCCCAGTGAAAACATATTGATGGTTGTGCCTTGCGAGAAAGGAAATATCTCCTTTCCCTGAGAAGAAAGCAAGAGTCTCACGGCCTGCACCCATGGCAAAACAACACTAACAAAAATAAAAACCCCAAATCACACCCTGTGTTTTGATTTTGGGGGGGGCCCCGAAGGATCGTTCAGGAAAAATCCTGGATGTTGTTTTCTTCCTAAGGTTGATAGGGGGAAGATTAAATCTGGAGATCCCCATCCAATATTGCCAGCGGCTAATTTCACGTGCAAACCTATAATGAAGACACAGGCTCCCATGTTTCGGGTGGAGCCTGAGTAAGACGATTTCAGTAGCTCCACCTCATCCCTGCTGCCACTGACCATTTGCTGGCCACCTCTGGTCCCAATCCACACAGCCACCGAATGTGCAAGGCAAGTGGAGGGATTCAAACCGCCGACCTTCTGATCGGCAAGCCCTAGGCTCTGTGGTTTAACCCACAGCGCCACCCGCGCCTTATTATTATTATTATTATTATTATTATTATTATCCCAGAGTGGGTGGGGCAATCCAATCAGACAGGTGGCATATAAATATTAAAGGTAAAGGTACCCCTGCCCATACGGGCCAGTCGTGTCCGACTCTAGGGTTGTGCGCTCATCTCACTCTAGAGGCCGGGAGCCAGCGCTGTCCGCAGACACTTCCGGGTCACGTGGCCAGCGTGACAATCTGCATCTGGCGAGCCAGAGCCGCACACGGAAACGCCGTTTACCTTCCTGCTGTAAAGCAGTACCTATTTATCTACTTGCACTTAAGGGTGCTTTTGAACTGCTAGGTGTGCAGGAGCTGGGACCGAACGACGGGAGCTCACCCCGCCGCGGGGATTCGAACCGCTGACCATGCGATCGGCAAGTCCTAGGCGCTGAGGTTTTACCCACAGCGCCACCCGCGTCCCAATATAAATATTACAATTAATTAATTAATATTGGTGCACATGTTACCACAGATACTTGGGCCTGTCCCACATACTCACAGGTGGAAAGTATTCATAGCATTTAGATGAGCTCAGCTGCATTCATACAATGGGGGTTTGAATGGGATTTATTCATATATTTTAAACAAGTTTCTGTTGTTATGAATTTACTTGTTTGGTTTTTCAGATCAAAATTTTACAGTCAAATATCCAACGTACAACATAGAAACAAGATTCCAAAGAATTTTCCAGACTTCCCCTCCTCCCCTTTGTGGGTCCTATTGTTAAATCATTTCCTGCTCCATCTTTTATTATAGTCCAAAATTCACCATTAAGCTGCAAGTGTTATTCCAATCCTACTAACGGTTTTAACTGTTTACAAGGGTTTTTAAGAAGAATTATAAATTTCCCCCTGTTCCTTATTTATTTTAAACAAGTTTCTAGTCCCTTTCAATCTGGAATGTCAGCTTGAAATTGCAGAAGCGAGAAGATGGAGGGCCCAAGGAGAAGGGGATGACAGAGGACAAGATGGTTGGGCAGTGTTCTCGAAGCTACCAGCATGAGTTTGCCCAAACTGCGGGAGGCAGTGGAAGACAGGAGTGCCTGGCGTGCTCTGGTCCAGGGGGTCACGAAGAGTCGGACACGACTGAACAACTAAACAACAACAAATGGTGCCACCACCGATCAGGGCATGACCCAACAGTGGCTCCCAACACAATGGTCCTTGAAGACCAACGATGCCATAGCCAACTCACTTCTACACAAAGTAGACTCTTTGAAAGTAATTGACCTAAGGAGGGCATGGTGGGACTGATGCATGTCCTTTAACTTTAGTGGGTCTACTCTGAGGAGGACTCACATTGGCGACAACCCTCACTAGCTGCAGCTCTCCAGGCAGGTGAGACTCCGAGCCCTACCTGGAGATGACACCAATCGAACCTGCGACCTTCACTGAGGTCCAACACTGAGCTACAGTTCTTCCATATCTATCCTAGCCCTCACCCCTCATGTGTTTTGATCTGGGTTCTTTCTCTTAAAATCTTGTCAATGATTTGAATTATTTTTTGAAGGCTTTTAACTGATAATTTCATTGTTTTATTCTTCTCGTAAACCGCTCTGAAGTTGTGGCTGTTGTTGTTGTTTTACAATCAAGAGGTGTATATATATATTTAGTTTTATAAATAACTAAGCAATAAAACTGCTAGCACATTTACAAAGCTAAGCAGGGTCTGCTCTGTTTACAAATTTAGGGATTATAGACTACCTCCAAGGACAAAAACCTCCCAAGGCGATTTATAGAATAAACGCATGATGCATAAACAACCACAATGGGTTAATAAAAGAAAACTTGTAATAAAACAGCCGTAGAATAATTGAATGTTGGAATTGGAAGAGAACCTGAGGATCATTTAGTCCAACTCCCTGCAATGCAGGAATTTGCAGATGGAACAAGATGGGTGGGGTATAAATAATAAATTATTATTATTATTATTATTATTATTATTATTATTATTATTATTATTAGCTGTCCCATATGGGGCTCGAACCTGCAACCTTAGCGTTATCAGCACCACGCTCTAACCAGCTGAGATCTTCTAATGAAGGGTGGTATATGAATCTAATTTTAAAAATAAAAATAAAGTAAATAAATAAAGTTTCCCATCTGTCTTCAAAGGCAGCCCCATGGACCAGACATTACAGCAGTCCAGCCTGGATTTTCCAAGTATGTGGATAACAGAAGCAAGGTCAGACCTGTCTAGGAAGGCTGGTAGACCAGCCTGTGGCCATCGGCTTGCAAAAAAAATACAAAATTCTATGGTTTCAGGTTGAGAAGGAAGGAGGGAGCTCCATGCCAAAAAAAGGAGGCAACACGACAAAGAGAAAGGACTTTTTCCAGCCCTTTTTTTTTGAATTTGCATTATTAAATCCTGCAAGTGCTGACTCTGGATTTCCCGGGAGGAGAATCTGCAGTTTCTGTTTCTGGATGAAGAATCTGAACTGCTACCGTAGTAGGATAACAAATTGAGGATGAGTCAACAATGCGAAGCCCGCCAAGGACGGTGACTGTTTTCAGGCTGCATTAAGAAGCAGCTTCTCCTCAGTTTTGGGAACTAAACAGCCCTGGCCTAACCCTGCACTGTAAAAAAATACCTAGAGTATGGCTTTTATAGTCCTTGTGGCATGTACAGAATTTTCTCTTAAAAAGAAAAGGCATGCATATTATTATAAACTGTCTAGGGCCACATTTGCACCATACGTTTAAATCACAATGGTACTACTTTAGAACTGTCATGGAGTCCCACAAGAGAATTCTGGGAACTATGGTTTGTGCATTGTTAGGGGGCCTCTCTATTCCCCCCCCCCCACCCAGAACTACAGTTCCCAGAGTCCTCTGTAAAAAGGGATTGATTGTTAATGCACTCAGAGAACTTTGAGCTTTGGGAAGGGAAGAAAGGTGCTTTCCTAACAGCTCTCAGCACCCTTAACAAACCACAGTTCCCAGGATTCTCTGGGGGAAGCCATGACTGCTTAAAGTGGTGTCCTAACGCATAATGTCCACAAATGACAACATTTTGGAGGTCCCAGGTCGCAAGGTGGTTAGACTGGTCTCAACTAAGGCCAGGGCCTTTTCAGTACTGGCCCCGACTTGGTGGAACGCTCTATCACAAGAGACCAGGGCCCTGCAGGATCTGATTTCTTTCCGCAGGGTCTGCAAGACAGATCTGTTCCACCTGGCCTTTGGTTTGGACTCAGGCTGACCCTTATTGTTTTGGTCTATGGGCTACTTTTAAAATGAGGCTGCATTTTAAATTGCATTTTAACCTGTATATTAAACTAGTTTGTTTTTCCCCTATTACGATTTTACTGTGATTTTACTGGTGTTAGCCGCTCTGAGCCCAGCTCTGGCCGGGGAGGGCGGGGTATAAATAAAATTTATTATTATTATTATTATTATTATTATTATTATTATTATTATTAAATGTGAATGTGGGCTAAGCACAGTTCTGTGCATCGTGGTTCGAGAGAGAGGTCAGGAAATCCCAGCCTTGTAACAGGGACAGGCAATCAGACACACAAGGGTTCGATCCAGCCCCCGGCACAGCTCACAAGTCTTCATCTAATTCCCACAGTATACCACAGCTGTCAACTTATAGATTTGAAAATAAGGGACCAGCAGCCAAAATAAGGGATTTTCCAAGGGGCACGGGTATGTTCAACTTCTGAGCCCCTCCAAGCCAAAGGCAGAAAGCCCAGCCAGCAGCCAAACAAAGCCTCAAGCGGTGGTTCCCACAGCGCAACAACCCGGCAAAGGGGATGCAGCAAGGAAAACCACTGTCACCTCTCCGCTGGGAAGCGCTGAGCAAAGTCCCCAGGCAACGCAGCCGATTTGATCGGCACAAGGCATGCAAGCTCCACCCCCCCAGTCGTTCTTAGACTCCTTATTGGGTGAGCAATGCAGCCAAGCAACACACTTGGAGCCTCCCTCCTCCCTGGCCGGCAGGCAGGGAGGGAGAGGAGCTGCTTCCTTTGAAACCCGGGAAATTTAAGGGACATCATCAATAAGGGACAGCAGCGGGACACGGCGCTGGGATAAGGGAGTTTCCCGCCAAATAAGGGACGGTTGACAGCTATGCTAGGGGAAAGCCAGCAGATTCTTTGTTTGATCGGCGGTGGAGATCTTTTGGTTCTGCAAAGGCTTCTTCAAATAATTCTTACTGACTCTCACATAGCTTATACTGTTCTAAATTAGTTTCTGCTGCTGTGCTGCTGGAAGATCATTTTAGGAATCTGCCAGGTCTTCTGCTGGTGGTACGGAGGGAGAATGAAATATTTTTGTCTCAGTTCATGTGGGAACTGGACTGGAGGAGGCCAGGCAAAGGATGGAGAGACTCAAAGACTTTGGGCACACCATACATTTTTAAAAAACACCCAATGCACATTTAAAGCACATGACGTCCCCCAAGGAATTCTGGGAACTGTAATAATAATAATATTTTTTTATTTATACCCCGCCCTTCCCGGTTCAAAAACTGGGCTCAGGGCGGCTAACAACAAATTTAAAACAATTGTAAAAGCAGCATAAAATACAGTATAAAAACATGAATAACAATAAAATTCAAAGTTCAGAAATCAATTTAGGGGAAATCCATCTAATAAGCATTAAATAATTCCCAGGGCTAGCTGGCTGAATTAGTCCTACTTGGGCCAGTGAGGAGGCCAGGGGAGAACTAGCTGTGGGGTCTCAGAGCAGGTAATCTTCATAAAAAGGGGATGGAAGAGAAGGGAAATAGAAGATCAGGCTGAATTCAAATTAAAGGCCAGGCGGAATAGCTCTGCCTTACAGGTCCGGCAGAAGGAGGTTAAATCCTGAAGGGCCCTGGTCTCATGGGATAGAGCATTCCACCAGGTCGGAGCCATCACTGAGAAGGCCCTGGCCCTGGTGGAGGATAGTCTGACTTCCTTAGGGCCCGGGACCTCTAACCTATGGTTATTCATGGACCTTAAGGTCCTCTGCGGGGCAGACCAGGAGAGGCGGTCCCGTAAATATGAGGGCCCTAAGCCAATTCCTTCTAGTAGCACCTTAAAAGGTAAAAAAGTAAAGGTACCCCTGCCCGTACGGGCCAGTCTTGACAGACTCTAGGGTTGTGCGCCCATCTCACTCAAGAGGCCGGGGGCCAGCGCTGTCCGCAGACACTTCCAGGTCACGTGGCCAGCGTGACAAGCTGCATCTGGCGAGCCAGAGCCGCACACGGAAACGCCGTTTACCTTCCCGCTTGTAAGCGGTCCCTATTTATCTACTTGCACCCAGGGGTGCTTTCGAACTGCTAGGTTGGCAGGCGCTGGGACCGAACAACAGGAGCGCACCCCGCTGCGGGGATTCGAACCGCCGACCTTTTGATCGGCAAGTCCTAGGCGCTGAGGCTTTTACCCACAGCGCCACCCGTGTCCCAGCACCTTAGAGACCAACTAAGTTTGTTATTGGTATGAGCTTTCATGTGCATGCACACTTCTTCAGATAACTGTAGTTTGTTAAGGGTACAAACTGTAGTTTGTTAATGGTTGGCCGCTGGATTAGATGGGCCTGATCCAGAGACAAGGCTCTTCTTAGCATCTTAGATTAAAAATGCCTTTGACCTCCTCCTCCTTCCATGCTCCCTAGACAATTACCCAGATCCATGCCTGCACCCTTAAGAACATAATAACAGCCTTACTGGATCAGGCCAATGGCCCACCCAGGCTAGTACACAGTGGCCGACCAGATGCCCGTGAAAGCAGGATCTGACCACAAGAGCCTGTGGTTTCCAGCTGCTGCGATTCAGAAGCATTGCCTGCTGCAGCGATGGAGGCAGAACATTGGTATCCTGGCTAGGAGCCACCCATAGCCGCCTCCCTCCACAAACTTGTCCAACCCTCTTTTAAGTTTCATTCAAGTTGGCACCCATCATTGTCTCAAGTGGGAGTGAGTTCCACAGTTTATGCTATCCTTCAGCCTGTGTTAGAAATTAGCCAGTCGCCAGGCGCGTTTGGCACTTGGCTTTCGACCACTTGTGACCAAGTGAAGATGCCTGGATGCCAGGACCATTGGATCTTGACTGTTTTCACACCCTAATACCCAATCCTGTAGAATTCTATCAGTTTTTAATTTATCTGGGCCATTGGAATGAATTTCTGGAACCAAAATGCTTTTTTCTGTGCAGACTGAGCATCACCATTCAGAAAAAGAGGTCAGAATTGGCCGATATATATGTGGAAGGTCCATGGATCGAGTGACTATTCTTCTTGTAAGTTCTCAAAACTCTCGAACCTAGCTTAAGGTAGTCCTCCGAACTAGCCAGATGTTATCTGAGTCAGTCCATCATTTGAGAAACGACACTTTTGAGACGTCTTGTCCCAAGATGGCAAATGGGCGTTCCATTTTGGCAACCCCAACCTTGGTTTTGAGAATCCGTGTGGCGCCAAGCTTAGGTATCTGAGCTTCTGACGTTGCCTTCAAGCTCAGGTTTCTACTGCTACCTGTTGTGACCATCCAAGCAACATCCATTCGCACCCCACAAATGAATCGCAAGAAACATCCGCACTGTGCATCTGAAACACATGGTTTCTCCCAAAGAACCCTTGGAACAGGGGTTGACCCCTCAGAGAACTACAGCTGGTAGCACTCTTAAACTACAATTCCCAGAATTCATTGGGGGTGGAGGAGAGGGAAGCAGTGTGGTTCCAACTACTGGACTCAACTACCAGGCCTGATCAAAGAGAAAGGAGGTCTCCTGCCCCTCCGATGTGCTCAGTCTATGACCAAAGATCATCTTGCAGCCCAGACCCGGTTTAACCCTTTGAGGGAGCAACTCTCCCAAGCAAGCACCTTTCCCTGACCCCCACAGAAGTCCAACCCCTCCCGCCCTAAACCTGAGATGCCACCCAGTGATGAATGGCGCCCAGCTGTCAGCCCAGGATAAATAAAGGTTAGTAACCGGAGAGGCCAGGAAAGGATCGGCGTTAACCCCATGCCACCCAGAGCGTACGGACACAGGACACAGGAGACCATTGGCAGCCACAGTTTCCTGCTAAAACAGGGAATTCCCCCTTTTTGCACAATCTTGCATTCTCCCTCCTAAGCCGTCGCTTTCTCATACGTGCATGTCATGGAGACCTCTCAGGGCCACACAGAGATATTCAGAAAATACAGAGAGTCTGGCTGTCAGATCAGGCCAGTAGCCCATCTACTCCAGAATCCTGTCCGCACAGGGACCGGCCAGATGCCTTTGGGAAGCCCACCTGAGCCCAAGAGCCCAAGAGCAGAGCCAGTAGCCATCAATAGGCTTGTCCTCCATGCGTGGTGGCTCTGCCCCAAGGAAACCGCAGCAATCAGAACCTAATTATTTAGGGACGGGGAACGGACAGCCTGAGCTTGAGCAAAACAGATCCGCAGCTCAACAGGTAGATCCTCCCGATCCAAAGGGAGAACGAATTTGGGGAGGAGGGGGGGGCGAAAGGAAAAGGAAGATTGGGCAGGATCTGCGGCCTTCCTGCCCCGCAGCCGAACACCCCATCGGCCAGATGTTGGGCCAGATGGACCTTTGAGCTGCCTTGGGTTCATACATAGAAATGGGCAGAGCAGGGGGAATTGAGGAACTGGGTGGGATCCAACCCGACTGTGGGTACCACCTGTTCCGAGGCAGATTGGTGGCTGACGTCCCACGGACAACAGGGCTGCCTCTAAATTTAGCCCCCGCTGGGGGAGAGAGGGGGGAGGGAGGGAGGGAGATCAAGGCCCCTAACCTGCTCCCTGAGGTCCTCCCCAGAGAGGCTGAGGGTCCAGGAGAAAGGATCCCCTCACCCAAATTGCTCAGGACGGTGCCTGAATATTGCTCGCCGATATTAATTTACCTCTGCCGTTTAGAACGCCTGCCTGCCAATCACACCGGCGCCCTGCCAAGCTCCAAATTCACGTTTGACAAAAGGCCCCTGTTTTTATTTTATTTTTAAAGGAAGGAAACCAACACTCCGAAGACTTTTCTGAAGTGTGCTGGATTCCCCGGTTCTCTCCCCCCCCCAAAAAATAAGTATTATTCCCTCTTTTTTAAAGGTTAGTTGCCTGAACACACAAGCAACAGAGCAGGAAGGTGTCCCCAACCTGGTGCCCTCCAGATGTTGCGTGGTCCGAAAACACCTGGCGGGCACCGGGTTGGGAAAGGCTGGCACGGAGGATCAGACCTGAGGAAGGTCACGGAAGATATTGGAAAGAGCCAGAGCTCCGTAGGCACATGGAGGGGTCACCCCCAGATGCAACCGAGCCGCCCACCTCTCCCCAGCCAGGGGTCTCTCCCCCAGGCTCGCCCTGCCCTTCAAACTCCATCCCCATCTTGAAGACCAAACTTTGCACCCCCTCCATACAGGGCCCTCCTTGCCTCCACCCCACAACTCGTCCTTCAGCCCTCCACCCCAACCTGCCCCTGCCCCACAGCGCAATCCTAACGCCTCCTCCAAGGCAAGCAAGTCTCCTTCAATTCCGTGGGGCTCGCTGCCAGGGAAGTGGGGTTATAGGGCGCGCCCCCCATCCGAACTTCCCACCTTCACTAGCATTGCGCTGCCTTTTCCCTGCGCCCCTAATTTCACGCGCCCCACTTCGCCTGCTCTCCTCCTCTCCCCCTTTCCCTTTTTTCCTGTGTTTTTTCCCCTCCTCCCTCCCCAAAATCTTCCTCCTCCTCCTCCTTCTCCTCCATCACCCCCCCCCTCCAAAAATTCAAGACTCACGGTCCGGAGAAACTGGACGTCGTCCTCTCCTTCGCCGCCTCCTTCGGCCATGGCTGGGCTGGGCTGGGGGGCTGGGCTTGGGGGGCAGCTGGAAGGAGTGGGGCGCCCGCCCTGCTCGGCTGGCTCGTTCGCAGCTGCCGGGAGCCGCGGAGACACTAGCGGAGCGTCCCGGCTCCAGCAGCGCCAGCCAGCCAGCCGGCCGGCTCCCCGCCCCCCGGACCGCCCCTAGGAGGGGATGGAGAAGGGGCGGAGGAGGGCGGGGAGAAGGACAGGGGAAGGAGGGAGGGAAGGATGGGGGGGAGGAAGCCGCAGTGGATCTCTCGCCACCAGATCTCTCCCCTCCTTCTTCACCAGGGAGATCTCTCTCGCCGCTGAGGTCGCCAGGGTTCGGTGGAGCCTCCACTGGCCAGGAGCAGTCTACCTGTCCGCGGAAAAGGCTCCCCCAACCCACGGGAGGTGGCAGGTGACCTCCTTCCTTGGTGGAGGACCATCTGTCAATGATGCTTCAGTGGAGATTCCTGCATCGCAGGGGGGTTGGACTAGATGACCCCTAGGGACCCTACCATTCGAAGGAGAGGCACAGCCTGGCACGGCTTCTACCTGTTGCCAACTTCCCCGGAGCATCGGATGTTAGGAGAGAGGGAGGCACCAGGCTCAGCAGACCTCAAGGGGGATTCATCCAGCGCATTGAACGCATCCTCTCTCAATGGCTCTAAAAGAGGAATTAATGGGGGGCTGCCGGCAGCTACGAGCCAGGATATTGTCCCCTCCACAGTCGGAGCCAGCAAAGCTTCTGAATACCAGAGCCTGGAAACTGCAGAAGGGAGTTGCTCTGGTGCTCAAATCCTGCTTGCAGGATCCTGTGAGAACAGGATCCTGGACTCCATGGGCCTTTGGCAGGATCCAATGTTCTTATATTCTGTACAGTGGTACCTTGGGTTAAGTACTTAATTCGTTCTGGAGGTCCCTTCTTAACCTGAAACTGTTCTTAACTTGAAGCACCACTTTAGCTAATAGGGCCTCCCAGTGCTGCCGCACCACTGGAGCACGATTTCTGTTCTCATCCTGAAGCAAAGTTCTTAACCCGAGGTACTATTTCTGGGTTAGTGGAGTCTGTAACCTGAAGCGTATGGAACCCGAGGTACCACTGTAATGGTTAACTGGTGTCTGTTATTAACTGTTTAATGGTGGGGTTTTTAAAATTATCTATTAGTCTTTTCCCCTAGATGATTTTTGATTTTACAAGTGTAGAATGATAACAATATGAAACACATATCCATTTTTTGAGATTTATCTGAATCTCCAGACTTCCCATCCTCCCCTCCATGGGTCCTATTGTCAAGCTTTTCAACTGCATATTTCATTTGTTGTTTAGTCGTTTAGTCGTGTCCGACTCTTCGTGACCCCCTGGACCAGAGCACACCAGGCACTCCTGTCTTCCACCGCCTCCCGCAGTTTGGTCAAACTCATGCTGGGAGCTTCGAGAACACTGTCCAACCATCTCATCCTCTGTCGTCCCCTTCTCTCTTTCCCAACATCAGGGTCTTTTCCAGGGAGTCTTCTCTTCTCATGAGGTGGCCAAAGTCTTGGAGTCTCAGCTTCAGGACCTGTCCTTCCAATGAGCACTCAGGGCTGATTTCCTTCAGAATGGAGAGGTTTGATTTTCTTGCAGTCCATAGGACTCTCAAGAGTCTCCTCCAGCACCAGAATTCAAAAGCATCCATTCTTTGGCGGTCAGCCTTCCTTATGGTTCATTCTTTCATAGTCCATTTTTTCATAGTCCATATTTCATAGTCCATATTTTATATCTCTCCATATTGTCCATGATATTTGCTATATTACAAGCGTTATTAAAAGCCTGCTAGTGTTTTATTCTGCTTGCAGTGGTCTCCTGGATAAATTATAAATGTTCCCTATTCTTTATTGAAGTTTTTGTCTTCTTGGTTCCTGAGCTTTCCGGACAATTTTGCTATCAGCTTAGCTTGTCATTCCTTTTTCTTCTTTCCATCTCTGGCCTAGTAACATCTGAGCGGTTGTTGTCCCATACATTAAAAGCCTTTTCTGCTCCTTTGGGATGTCAGTACCTATAACTCCTAATAAGAAAGCTTCTATTGTTTTTCTTTTAAATAAAGGGTGGTTTAAACATTTTTTTTTCCATTTCATTATATATCATTTCCCAGAATGTTTTTTCTCCTGATTATGATTCTATGCTTTTATTGCTGCAAACCACTTTGAGATATGGCACATCAGGATGCAAATATTACTATAAACATCATTGGGTATTTTCTTTTTGGGGGGGTGTACGTGTGATAAATTAAGTTTACTGTAGCCAGCCTGCTTTTACAAAAACAATAAAACCTAAATCTGAATTTAGTGTGACGCGGCAGCTAAAAAAGCCAATGCAATTCTGGGCTGCATCAATAGGAGTATAGCATCTAGATCAAGGGAAGTAATAGTATTCTGCTCTGGTCAGACCTCACCTGGAGTACTGTGTCCAGTTCTGGGCACCACAGTTCAAGAGGGACACTGACAAACTGGAACGTGTCCAGAGGAGAGCAACCAAAATGGTCAAAGGCCTGGAAACGATGCCTTATGAGGAACGGCTAAGGGAGCTGGGCATGTTTAGCCTGGAGAAGAGGAGGTTAAGGGGTGATATGATAGCCAGGTTCAAATATATAAAAGGATGTCATATAGAGGAGGGAGAAAGGTTGTTTTCTGCTGCTCCAGAGAAGCGGACACGGAGCAATGGATCCAAACTACAAGAAAGAAGATTCCACCTAAACATTAGGAAGAACTTCCTGACAGTAAGAGCTGTTTGACAGTGGAATTTGCTGCCAAGGAGTGTGGTGGAGTCTCCTTCTTTGGAGGTCTTTAAGCAGAGGCTTGACAACCATATGTCAGGAGTGCTCTGATGGTGTTTCCTGCTTAGCAGGGGGTTGGACTCGATGGCCCTTGTGGTCTCTTCCAACCCTATGATTCTATGATTCTATGATATGAATCTAAAACGAACCTCCATTGAGCTTCTCAAAGTGTTGTTATCATTTATCGGGTTTCTTGCACACCCGTCCCCAAGGCAGATTATAATACTATAAATCACCAGTTGCTGGAAGTATCAGGAGGGATGGGGGACTAGATCGGCTATTGGCCTGATCCTGCAGACAGGGGTCTTCTTTATGTTCCTAGTGTTACACTACTAGTATAACCTTTTGGTATTCAATACAGCGCTATAGTTCATGTGCAGTCGTGGGGTAATCCTTGCAGCAGGCTTTCAAAGTAATCTGCCTGAATTATTCCCATGGGTCAAGGCGAGTGCCATGCATACTTTTGAGGAAAATAGGGTCCCACCTTCATCTTGGGGAGGAGAGGAGGGTTCACCTGTGATACTCCCCAGGAAAGGAAGGAGGCTAGGGTACATCACTGTTTATGCAACTACAGTACTTTGAAGGGGCTGGCAAAACAGTGTGTATGTATATTTCTTACAAGTAATATTCTTACAAGCCTTTTTGGAAAGCGGACAGAGTCTCTCTAGCCCTTGGGGACGTGAAATTCTATCTCAGCCTCTCTACTACAATTAAAAGACACACTTGGGTCTGTATTTGTTGTTGTTGTTGTTGTTTAGTTATTTAGTCGTGTCCGACTCTTCGTGACCCCCTGGACCAGAGCACGCCAGGCACTCCTGTCTTCCACTGCCTCCTGCAGTTTGCTCAAACTCATGCTGGTAGCTTCGAGAACACTGTCCCACCATCTCGTCCTCTGTCGTCCCCTTCTCCTTGTGCCCTCCATCTTTCCCAACATCAGGGTCTTTTCCAGGGGGTCTTCTCTTCTCATGAGGTGGCCAAAGTCCTGGAGCCTCAGCTTCAGGATCTGTCCTTCCAGTGAGCACTCAGGGCTGATTTCCTTCAGAATGGAGAGGCTTGATCTTCTTGCAGTCCATGGGACTCTCAAGAGTCTCCTCCAGCACCAGAATTCAAAAGCATCCATTCTTCGGCGATCAGCCTTCTTTATGGTCCAGCTCTCACTTCCATACATCACTACTGGGTCTGTATTACTAGGTAATAAAACGATTTATCATTCAAGTGGCTCCATTTGCAAAATAAACTGGGAATCTGATGTTGGAGGTTGTCTAATACTGGTCTGAGCTGCATTCTGACAGCAAGAGCTGTTTGACGGTGGAATGGACCATCTCAGAAGGTGGCGCATACTCCTTAAACAGCGGTTGGGGCTGGCCATCTGTCAGAGATTATTTAACCATGAATCCTGCTTTGCAAGGGGGGTTGGACTAGATGACCCTCGGGGTCCCTTCCAACTCTACAGTTCTGTGATTCTTCATTCTGTGGTCTGTGAAAGGATTGCATTTCTTATACTTATTAGCCTTTCTTTCTTTCCAGGAAAGATGATAGGATCCCCCCTCCTTCCTTAAATAATTAACTTAAAGGCGCACTGCCACCAGCATTGTAGAGAGGTTGGGGGAAACATACAGTACTTTTATTTTTGAAGCCCTAACCTGTCTGCATCCTTCAGAGAGTAAGGAGATAAAACTGACCACACATTTTCTAAGCTGGCTTTTTTTTTAATACGCTCCTGGTTCCTGGCTCAGTGCCAGGAAGAGAAAATTCCAGACAGGCTGCTAAAATTCCAAGCAGCCGTCAGTCCTTCATTCCTCACCTCTGAAGAAGGTGTTTGTGTGGAAGCAGGGAGAAGGCTGAAGGTGAAACCAGTTCTGGAGGTGAAAAAAGGAGAGGGGGATAGAGAGATGGATGTTTGCAAAGACTAGTAACAAACACCGCTTAGCCAAGCCAGATGAGACAGAAAGACAAGCAGAAGAAAAATGTTCCATTTCTGCACAGTCATGCAGGTGGCAGGATATAAACACAGACCAAAGCAACAGGGGATTGTTTGGGGGAAGCGATCTGCAACAGAGAACTCCGTTGACAGTAGGATTGATTCTAGGCAATCAGAGAATCATAGGATTGGAAGGGAGCACAAGGGTCAGATACTATAACCTCTTGCAATGCCGGAACCCTTTTGCCCCATAATAATAATTTATAATTTATACCCCACCCATCTGGCTGCACCTTTAACAATCTACATTTCCCTGCACCTTTAACAATCTACAGTTCCCATGATGGTGATTATTTTTTTGGGGGGTGCTTTAAATGCAGATGCAGTCCCACACTCAAGCTTTGTATAGATCCAGAATGTTAAATGGATTTCTTTGGAGAAGCAACAGATTTCCCCATCTCTGCTCTATCATCTCTGCTGAAATCAACCTAATTTAACCTCCACCGGTTTCTGCTTCCAGATGCTTATGACTTACTGAATTTAGATTCTCACCTCCTTCCGCCTTGCCCCCCCCCCCCCCGCAAACACCACCGGAGGGCATCCCTCAAATTAACCTCTCTTTTCATTCTGACAGTGAAGTTGATGAGCAAAAGGAGCCTGGATCTTAATGTTGCATCGAGGAAGGCTGGATTTTAAGACAATGGGCCAAGAGAGATGCCGGCAAAACTGCTAAAAAGAAAAATGAGTGTTTGTTTGTTTGAATATTTAGAGACTGCAGCAGCCAAGGTATTCAGCCCTTTGCTTCAAGTAATGATGATGGGGCTGAACCAGCCATTATCAGAATTTTATATATATATAGGAGGGATGCGGGTGGCGCTGTGGTCTAAACCACAGAGCCTAGGACTTGCCAATCAGAAGGTCGGCGGTTCGAATCCCCGCGACGGGGTGAGCTTCCGTTGTTGGGTCCCTGCTCCTGCCAACCTAGCAGTTCGAAAGCATGAAGTACAAGTAGATAAATAGGTACCACTCCAGCGGGAAGGTAAACGGCGTTTCCGTGCGCTGCTCTGGTTTGCCAGAAGCGGCTTAGTCATGCTGGCCACATGACCCGGAAGCTGTACGCCAGCTCCCTCGGCCAATAAAGCGAGATGAGCGCTGCAACCCCAGAGTTGGCCACGACTGGACCTAATGGTCAGGGGTCCCTTTACCTTTATATATACAGCATAAAGACTAATGAAAAGCATAGGACAATTAAAAAGACAACTCAGTGAGTTAAAAGCAAAAAAAACCAAAAACCCATGTTATGGAGGAAGAAGTCATTTAGGAGAAACAGCCGCTGTGTGGTATTTCTTGCTTTTAATTATTTCGTGTTTGTTAGAATTAAGAAAAAAGGTACACAAGGCATTGCAGACATACCCATCAGAGAAGATTTTCTTTAAAATAATAAGAGTATATTTGGAAACAAGGGAAGCACCTGACTGCCCCCTGGAGGGCGACTGGGGGACCTGCACACGCAAACATCCGACAGCAAACTCAACTAACATAATATGTGACTGAGGAATTTTCTTTTTTTTTAGTCTTATTCCCTTTGCCAGCCACCAATAATTTTGAGGGAAGCGAAAACGGACCAAGCCCAGCTCCCCGCTTTCACCTTCACTTATAAGCTGCAGGAGAAAAGCCCTTCCGATTTCAAACGGTGATTTTAACAAGCATAATTCTACGACTCTAAACGGTGATTTTTGAGGCTCCGGTTTGCTGTGCCAGGACCAGTCCTGCAAATATTCAGATCCCCATGGGCAGCCGGGGTGGGGGGTGGGAGAAAAATAATATGGATTACGGGTATAAAATACAAAGTCAGAGCTGCCAGTGGTAGATGATTTGAAGGGGGGGCACAGGGTGTGGATTTGGGGAGGGGGGGTTACTAAATAGATACTCTTCCAACACTCACAACCAATAGGTTTTATACAAAACTTTGCACAAGGTTAGCCGGTGAAAAGGCAAAAACAACACACACAGAGACAGTGAAGGGGGGGAGTTAGTTTGGGACATCAGAATGGGCCGTGTGAGAACAGGAATTGGTCTTAAAACCAGGATCTTGTTAAAGGCAGGGATAGGAAGTCTCTTTGACCGCCAGATGTTGTTGGACTACAAATCCCATCAGCCACCGCCAGCAGGGGCAGGGATGATGGGAGTTGTAGTCCGACAACATCTGGAAGGGGGGGAAAGCAAAGGAAAATAGTTTCTGGTGGAGACAACCCACCTTCAGGGTTGTTTTACAGTAGCTGCAGACAGAAGAGGATTAACCCCGCCTGGGCGAAAAACCAGCTGTCGTTGGGTCACCGGCTGCAGCCACGTTTTGCCGCAAGTCCAGGGAGTTTGGGACGGCCACAAGCTGCCTATTCCTGCCACCATCCAAGGAAATTTGGGGAGAGACGCCATAGGTCCAACTCCTCTTTCCCTCTAGCAGGTGCTCCAGTTGGCGCTTGGGGGATCCTGGCTCGGCAGGCCGGAATCCGGAGACCTGGCCACCTCCCTTTTGCCACGCAGCCCGGCCAGGGACATCATGATGTTCTTTCGGGTTATGCAGATCTGCCGCCCGTAGGCCTTGAAGGACAGCAATGGGCTCCTGGCAGGCAGCCCGGGGGCTCCCTTTGTCGCCGCGTGCCCAGTCTCCTGTCCGGCCTGCAAGGGCAGGCCGCTCTCGTGGCTCACAGACCGGCCAAAGCGGCGCCCCGCCTTGCGCTTGGGGACGCTGAGCTTCGCGGCCTCCGACCCTTTGTCGGGCTGGGGCGATGCCCGCTGGAAGCTGAGGGTCAGGCGCTTGAGGCCAGTTTTGGGAGCCTCGGGGAGGTGGCGGAAGCGGTCGGCCAGAGCGCTGGGGGAGCCAGGATCCGAGGGAAGCATCCTTTGTGGCCCGTTCTCTGGGCAGCTGTCTGCCAGGGTGACACAAACAGTGGGGATGCCCAGTTGCCTCATGCCCGCCACTAGTACTTCCATGTCAGGCTGCTCTGGCTCGGCTAGGCCGAAGCTCTGGGCATGATGCGCTCCTGGGCCGACAGAAGGGGAGAAATCCATTTCGCTGTCTTCTGCGGCAGCCCTCACCGAAAGCTCTTCGGGCCAGCTCATCGACCGCCGTAGAACATGGCGGTGTCTGGGTAGAGGATCTGGCTGTTTGGCCTCCGCTACCAAGGCATCCATATCTGGCTCCTGGTGTGCATAGCTGACAGCATCCAAACAGGGATTTTGCCCAGCCCTGTGTTTACATCTCGCCGCAGCATCGCCGGCCTCTGGATTTGTGCAGCTAGGCCCGCAAGCATTTTCGCTGTGTGGCTGGCTTGTAGATCCTAAAAAATAAGACATCCCAAGAGAAGAGGGAGTCTTGTTTAATGCCATGCAGCTGTACAGAGTCCTGTGGCACCCCCGGTAAATATGAGATGAGCTTCTGCACGCTCGTCTGAACATGTCTTCAAGTGCCCAAGATCTCACACCGAATGAATTTGGTTGTCTTTTCCTGCAGGACTTTCATAGAATTGTTGAGTTGGAAAGGACCACCGAGATTCATCTAGTCCAGGCATAGGCAAACTCGGCCCTCCAGATGTTTTGGGACTACAACTCCCATCATCCCTGACCACTGGTCCCGTTAGCTAGGGATGATGGGAGTTGTAGTCCCAAAACATCTGGAGGGCCGAGTTTGCCTATGCCTGAGCTAGTCCAACCCCCTACAATGCAGGAATCTCGGCTAAAGCATCCATGACAGATGTCCATCCAACCTCTGCTAAGAAACCTCCAAGGAAGGAGGTTGTTTGCAGTTGTTTTCGAAGGACAAAAGGCACTGGTTGGGCTTCAGCAACCTTGGCCAACCTGGCGCCCCTCTAGGTGTTTTGGACTACAATTCCGTGCCGGGCTGGTGCTGATGGGAGTTGTAGTCTGAAAGCTGGAGAGCACCTGGTTGGCAAAGGCTGGGAGTTGTCAATGGCCCAGCTGAGGTGGCCTCAACGCCACTGCCATCACCACCCAAGGCCACCTGAGGACCATATTGCCCCAACACACACACAAGGCTTATAGCTGTCTTGGTGGTTTTCTGTTGCCTGTCTAGTAAGGACAGATTAGGGTTGGGGTTCCCGTGGTAGAACCATCAACCCCTCTTCCCTGGAACTCTGGGAATTGTAGTTCTGTGTAGCCATCTTCAAATATCTCAAGGGTTGCCACATCGACGAGGGAACAAGCTTGTTTCCTCCTACTCTGGAGGGGTAGGACTCGGACCAATGGCTTCTGACTAAACATCAGGAAGAACTTTCCAACAGTAAGAGCGATAATAATAATAATAATAATAATAATAATATATTATTTATACCCCGCCCCTCTGGCTGGGTTTCCCCAGCCACTCTGGGCGGCTTCCAACAAAGTATTAAAATACAGTGGCCTGTTAAACATTAAAAGCTTCCCTAAAGAGGGCTGCCTTCAGATGTGTTCTAAAAGTCTGGTAGTTGTTTTTCTCTTTGACATCTGGTGGGAGGGCATTCCACAGGGCGGGTGCCACCACCGAGAAGGCCCTCTGCCAGGTTCCCTGTAGCTTCGCTTCTTGCAGTGAGGGAACAGCCAGAAGGCCCTCTTGTAAGGGTGACTCTGTGCCTTTCCTAGATCGGGAGAAATGGGCATTCACCTGCGATACTTGCTGAACCTCTCCTTTGCCCCGTTAAGTATTGGAGAAGTGAGGTTACAGGGAGCCAGGCAGAGGGCCTTCTCGGTAGTGGCGCCCGTCCTGTGGAACACCCTCCCTTCAGATGTGAAGGAAATAAGCAGCTGTCTTATCTTTAAAAGACATCTGAAGGCAGCCCTGTTTAGGGAAGTTTTTAATATGTAATGCTGCATTGTTTTTAACACTCGATTGGAAGCCGCCCAGAGTGGCTTGGGAAACTCAGCCAGATGGGCAGGGTATAAATAATAAATTATTATTATTATTATTATTATTAGATGTGCAGAAAAAATCCACAGGCCAAGGATTAGCAAGACCCGACCTAGCTCACTTTCTCTGAGCTTGTGTGAATGCAGCCAGGGCCATCTCTGCTGGGATGTTGGGACTTCCAAGGCCTCGGTCGCCATCTTTTTCGTCAGAAGCCCACTGTTTGGTTGTGCTGCTTTGGCGGAAGCAGGAAGCGGTTGCTAGGAGAGAAAACAAAAGATCCAATCAGAGGCTTGGGTGGGGAAACTTCCCCAGGGCTACATTCCCCTGCAGGCAACCTTTCGGGGGCCACATGCCAGAGGCAGGAAGGTCCAGAGGCGAAAGTGGGTGAAACAACTACAGTCGTACCTAGGAAGTCTGAAATATACTCGGGAGTCGAGAGTGGATTTCATGCTCTTTATTCAGCTCATAGTGGTGAGGAGGAATGAAAGCTCCCCCAAAATATCTGCTTTATATACATTATTTACACAATGGGCTGCACGTGATTGGCTAATTCCAGGATTCTCCTGTAGACCAATCAGGTTGTGGCTTCACTTGCACCTGGAGCTGGATTGGGTGGCTCCTGCGGATGAATCAGACGGCTGCATTCTGGGTCCTATTGTTCTAGGACCAATCAGACTGCTGCATTTTGGATCCTATTCAACTCAGTACATAACAAAGTTGAACAGAATCCGTTCCGAAAGTCCGTTCGAATTCCAAAACGTTCGAAAACCAAAGCATGGCTTCTGATTGGCTGCAGGAACTTTGGAAAGAAGCTGTCCAAAATGACACTCACATACAGTGGTACCTCGGGTTAAGTACTTAATTCGTTCTGGAGGTCCGTTCTTAACCTGAAACTGTTCTTAACCTGAAGCACCACTTTAGCTAATGGGGCCTCCTGCTGCCGCCGGGCCGCCGGAGCACGATTTCTATTCTCATCTTGAAGCAAAGTTCTTACCCTGAGTTACTATTTCTGGGTTAGAGGAGTCTGTAACCTGAAGCGTATGTAACCTGAAGCATATGTAACCCGAGATACCACTGCATTTCATTTTTCTGGTGCCCTGCAGATGTTGTTGGACAACAACACCCATTGGTCCTAACCGATAACTAGATTGTTTTGCATTCCAAAACATCTGGAGAGCAGCAGATCAGGGAAAGCTCCGCAAGAACAACCAGTTTTCACAAACAAATTGCTAGCCATTCGCTGCCACTGCTGGCTGGAACGAGAAGCACGAAAGCACAGAAACAGGAGGATAGATGGGCCCTGGAGAATGTGAAGGTCTCTAGCTCTCCAGAGGACTCACCTGATCTTTGCTGTTGCGGGAGAAGATGCGCAAGGACTTGCGCCCTGTGTCCTTCCGCTCAAAAGGCGCTGGCGAGCGGCAGGGGGGAGTCAGAGCGGAAGGCTTCCTGAAAGGGAAGGGGAGAGAGCGACGCAGTCACAACGCTTTGGTCACATGTACATCGAAAGCACGTGACTTCACCCAAAGAATCGTGGGAAGTGTAGTTCTGGGAAGTGTAGCTCTGCGAGGGGATACTCTACAGTTCCCAGGATTCTTTGGGGAAAGCCATACGCTTTCAATGCGGTCCCAGCCGCCTCTCAAAGTTGGCACGTGGCCCCACAGATGAAGGGAAAATGTGAACAGGCAGGATTGAACTCCTCTTGCATCAGTTGATATGCTGGGAGTTCAAATCCTGCTTTCTGCAGGGGTCAGATGCGTCACCCTGTTCCCTGCAGGGAACCTGCTTGGGCACACAAACTAAGCAGGATACCTGAAGGAGCGTCTGCACCTCCATCGTTCTGCCCGGATGCTAAGGTCCAGCGCCGAGGGCCTTCTGGCGGTTCCCTCACTGCGAGAAGCAAAGCTACAGGGAACCAGGCAGAGGGCCTTCTCGGTGGTGGCACCCGCCCTGTGGAATGCCCTCCCACCAGATGTCAAAGAGAAGAACAACTACCAGACTTTTAGAAGACATCTGAAGGCAGCCCTGTTCAGGGAAGTTTTTAATGTGTGATATCTTAGGGTATTTTTGGTGTATTTGTACTGTATTTGTGGAAGCCGCCCAGAGTGGCTGGGGAAACCCAGCCAGATGGGCGGGGTACAAATAATAAACTATTATTATTATTATTATTATTATTATTATTATTATTATTATGCACAGGACATCAGACATGGATGAGGCAAGTAATAATAATAATAATAATAATAATAATAATAATAATAATAATAATAATAATAATATCTTTATTGTCATTGCCCCCTCTCGGGGACAACGAAATTACTTGGCTGCTCCATCCACCCAGGTAGGGCACTCCACACAAAATCAAAACAACTATAAAAACACTAATTAAAACAATACAGTATAATACAGCAAGGAAAGAAAGATTAGATGACTTTCAAAGTCCAGGCTTCCCATTCAGGGCCAAGATTGCTCTGGAGAAGAAGCTGTTCTTAAGACGGCTCGTTCTTGTCTTCATCATACTTCAAGTAGGTGTAGTCTAGGGCAGGGGTCAGCAAACTTTTTCAGCAGGGGGCCAGTCCACTGTCCCTCAGACCTTGTGGGGGCCGGACTATATTTTTTTTTTGGGGGGGGGGGAATGAACGAATTCCTGCGCCCCACAAATAACCCAGAGATTATAAAAGCACACATTCTACTCATGTAAAAACACACTGATTCCCGGACTGTCTGTGGGCCAGATCGAGAAGGCGATTGGGCCAGATCCGGCCCCCGGGCCTTAGTTTGCCTACCCATGGTCTAGGGGAAATGGCCCCCTGGGTAAAATGAGGAGGTCTGGTGGGGCACATTTAGCCTGTGGGTCAGGGTTCCCACGCGCCCACGAACCCTCCTATCTGAAGCTGATATTTATTGGTCCACTTCTCTACCTTGCTCTTCCAAAGAGAACCCAGGACAACTAGCAAAACATTACAAAAATACAACAGACTAGAAGAATAGCAAAACATGGAGTGGGAAAATTCTCAACTCCCGCTCTCAGGGCTTGCGGGGAGGGAAACTTCCTCATCTTTGAATATGACAAAGTCTTCCTATCATCAACATCACCCCCACTATAGCTCCTTCCTCCCTCCCGCCCTCCATGGAAAGACCCACTTGCAACCCCACCTTTGGGGGCGTTTTCTGCCGCTGCTCCTTCTCCTCTGAGTTTTCACTGTTGGGGTCCATGGGTCTCCGGGGAGGCGCCCTAGATCGGAGAACGGACTGGAAGGTCCTCTGGGAGAAACGGGAGCAGGGCTTGTAGGATCTGCGTAGGGAGAACACAAGTTTATTTCGTTCCGTTTATGGGTTGCTTCCCATGAACACTGTTCTGGGCAACTCAAGAGGTTGATTAAGCGTGTTAGGTCCCCAAAGTTGAGGGCAGCAGTCTTCGTGACCGTTTGGGCGCCATTTTGAATCAAGATGGCGGAGCAAAACATCACTTTGGAGTGACTTTGTGTGTTTTTTTGGGATGAGGTGGGTCCAAACTTATGCATAAGGTCCATATATGTGAAAGTGTCTATTCCACCTGTCTGTTCATAGAGTCCAACAATCCACACGAAAGGTTGTTGCAGTTCCACAGAATCCTTTCACAGAGTCTAAGACAAGGATTTCTGGAATATTAGCCTTGTTCCGCCGTCTTGGGCTTCATCAGTAGTATAAACTCACATATGATATCACAGGACAGTGGATCTTATAGCATGGTAGTAGCTATGGACCTTACGCATAAACTGATTAGAGAATGAACTGATCCACCGGGTCTTCTGCTTTTTCCGTTGAACTTTATGAGCTACTTCTGTTGAAATCTACAATTCAATACAATGAATAGTATACATTATTTTTTCAAACGTACAGCCGGTTACGTCTTGTGTGTTTATTGAATTCCTTTGGACCACAGCAGTGTCATCTGGGCACCCCAGGACCTCAATACACACTGCCCAGTTTTGCGCCCCAGGGAAGTCACTTCAGTGATGCTAACACAGCAGTTTGAGTTCACCCCTGGAGGTGCACTCCATTGCCTCTCGAGACAGATGGATGACAACTTGACAAAGGAAGACAGGCGAGACAACAGAGCTTCAGCTTCTTAAACGCAAGCCTATTCCCTTCCTTCTTAAAACAAACACTGATGTAACAATTTAATGTAAGCGCTGATTCAGAAATCTGTAGCTGATCCATCGTCGCCAGCTTTTTAAACAATTAATCCACAGATTAGGTCTGCATGCAGCCAGCTGTGGCATAGCAGTGAATTTTGAAGCTCGGAAGCTGAAACACCAGGAATCAAAAAATGCAGGCAGCTGTGACAGCATCTTAAAAAGCAGAGTCATCACCTTGCCAACAAAGGTCCGTATAGTTAAAGCCATGGTTTTCCCAGTAGTGATATATGGAAGTGAGAGCTGGACCATAAAGAAGGCTGATCGCCAAAGAATGGATGCTTTTGAATTATGGTGCTGGAGGAGACTCTTAAGAGTCCCATGGGCAGCAAGAAGATCAAACCTCTCCATTCTTAAGGAAATCAGCCCTGAGTGCTCACTGGAAGGACAGATCCTGAAGCTGAGGCTCCAAGACTTTGGCCACCTCATGAGAAGAGAAGACACCCTGGAAAAGACCCTGATGTTGGGAAAGATGGAGGGCACAAGGAGAAGGGGACGACAGAGGATGAGATGGTTGGACAGTGTTCTCGAAGCTACCAGCATGAGTTTGACCAAACTGTGGGAGGCAGTGGAAGACAGGAATGCCTGGCGTGCTTTGGTCCAGGGGGTCACGAAGAGTCGGACGCGACTAAACGACTAAACAACAACACCGTACCAGCTGTAGTAAAAACACACAGCACCGACTACCAGTTTACATTTGCATAGAGCCACAGAATTTCAGGTAACTGAGCTCTGCTGTGAAATGCATGCAACAAGCACCTCTTTAAGCAAGGTGTGTTTTTTGGGGGGGTCATTACCTTGCGAGGGACCCACATCCACTGGTCGATCAAACAGGGGCACAGCATCCCCAAAGAGATCCGTGTTTGCTGGATCCAAGGATGACCTCCTGGCAGTGGGGAACAGGAGAAAAGGATGGGATGAGCAATTTCTCAGGTTTCCAAATTTAATTTAATATATTTATAAACCGCTTTCCAAGAGGCAGGGGAAACTCTCCGCCTGGCAAGCAAGGGGGCGGTAGAAATGAGGAGGGAGAGGGGCAGCGGTGGGGGAAACCTGCTGGCCCTTCCATTTGACCAGCCCCACACCTGCCGTACACAATACACCTGAGGCAGCTGATCACCAGAACCGGCACAGAAACGGGCTCTGAGCTATGAAAAAGAGGTTGCCTGATGTAACAGGAACAGTGAGGATACAGACCCACTGAAGGAATGGGTTTCCAAAATCTAAAATCTGACTGTGCAGGCAGTCTGAAACAGGCCCCAGAATCCTCATTTTTCCTTCTCCAAGGCTGCATTAGCTAAAAACCATTAACTTGAGCTCTCTCCTTTATCAGTCCATGACGCCTAATGAATGGCCTTGCCAGTTCCATAGCGGAGCAGGGATGACACATCTGGGTCTTATCTTACATCCTGACCACAATGACACACAGACCTTGTCAGCCTCCCGGGAACAGTGCCAGGAGTACTCAGAGTTGGTGACCTTCTTACCCCAAGATAAGGAATACAGGAACAGGAACACCCTTTTATGGTTAAGAGTACCGGAGCAGGAACATCTGTGATGTCAACTTACGTGTATAAGCTTACGTGGCTGGATTCCTGGGGAAGGGGGGAGAGGGTGCCTGGAGGATATATATACTGCATGGAATCTCTCATTTCTTTGGACTTGCTGTGGACTGACCACGCAAGTGCCTTCTGCTATCCATTTGACCACGCAGACCCCACCAGTCGGTAGAGTCTAATAAGGCTACACCACCAAGGGAGGGGGTCTTTCCCAATAAGTCCCTGCAACCTTTTGAGCTGGCCCTGGGTCCCAATCCAAATGGGCTGTGCTCCAAGGGAGGATGGAGGGCACACCCTACCCAGGCTAGACAAGCCCAGCTGGTTTCAGAGGTTACGGGAATCCCAATACGGGGAAAGACTTTCGCTGTGGGTGCAGATGTTTCAATCCTGGCATCTCCAGGTGATCTCCAGGAGAACCCTGCCTGAAGCACCTGGGTCCTGCTTTGCGTAAGGCAGTTTCCTACGTACCTCTTCTTGGCTGAAAGTTCAGCAGCCCCGGCCACATCATCAGAGGCCTTCCTCTTGGAGTTGAAAGATGCTTTCAGAGTCCTGTGACCTGGGGAGCCTGTGGGTTAAGGGAGAATCTTTTCAAGAGGACAAGCATCTGGACAATTCGGTTTATTTCTGTTGTCCAAAATGGGGACACGGAAGACACACACAGGTGTGTGCGCGTGTGCAACTAGCCTTCTTTACAAGCCACGAAAAGTAATCTCAAGGCTACCAAATGCTCTGCAAGTCAAGTGAGAATCAATCGGCAGCTGATTCAAAATCGGTATCAACAAAGTTATTTATCCAGCGCCACAGTAGCCTCCCCAAATCTCTCATGAGACCCACCCAGATCTAACAAGAATCTAAATCAGCTTTTCTCAAACTTGGGTCGCCCAGATGTTGTTAGACTACAAATCCCATCATCTCAGGCCACCGATCCTGTTAGCTAAGGAAGATGGGAGTTGTGAATGAATGGATTTTATTATTTCGGTCACAGACCAACTCCAGCCCACATACAATATCAAGGAAGTCCTAAAACACGATAGAGTTTTGAATTTGCAATTAGGTACAGTGGTGCCCCGCAAGACGAATGCCTCGCAAGACGAAAAACTCGCTAGACGAAAGGCTTGAGAAAGGCTGATCTAAATCTTCCCAGGGGGTGAGAAAGCAAATGCAGCTGCTGGTTAAAAAGAAATGCTCTACTCCAGAAGCAGCTGCCTTCTTCACAGTCACCCAAGAAAACTTCAAGAATAATTCTTTTGCCAACTGGTTGCCCACAACCAGAAACAGACTCGAAAGTTCTCTCCCTCAGCTGAGCGCTCTGAAAATTTATTCCTTCAATTTGTTTTTTTTTAAAATGATATTTATTATAAGTTTAACAGTTACAGAAAAAAGAAAAGACAATAAAAAATCACAATACTTCAAAAATAAAAAACACAATAAAAAACAATACCACAAAACAATAAGAAAAACAAAAACATTTAAAAACAAAAACATTTAAAAACACATCCAGTATTTCCATATCTTTGTCTTTCATTTACTTGTTTCATCAACCTCCTCACACCTCCCTTTTTTGTATTCTAATTCAATTAGCTATTTCAGCAAATCCTTTCCATCTTTCTCGGTTTCTGTTCTATAATTTCTCTTAACACAATTTGACCTTAAATTTTACACTTTGACCCATTAACAATCCATTTTTACTTAATTCTTTATAACCTTTCTGCTAAAACCATGTAACTTCATTCCAGCATCCTTCTAGCATTCATTAATTTTACAATGTTTCTGTAAATATACTTTGAATTTTTTCCAATCTTCTTCCACCAACTCTTCTCCCTGGTCTCGGATTCTGCCAGTCATTTCCGCCAGCTCCATGTAGTCCATCAGCTTCATCTGCCATTCTTCCTGGGTGGGTAGATCTTGTGTCTTCCAGTGCTTTGTGATGAGTACTCTTGCTGCTGTTGTAGCGTACATAAAAAAGGTTCTATCCTTCTTTGACACCAATTGGCCGACCATGCCCAGGAGAAAGGCCTCTGGTTTCTTCAGGAAGGTATATTTAAATACCTTCAATTTGGCTCGTGTCCATCTCCCCAATCCTAAACCCCCATTACAGATAGGGAATAAATTGATTCAGTTCTCATTTAAAGGCGAATTGACTTAATTTGCACTTTCTGAAGGACTGTTTTCCCTCAGGCGGGGCTAAGAACTGACCTATTGCAGGCCGGATCGTCCTCCTGCCACCGAATTGGCCAATGGTGACAGGAATTTAGGGGGCTTTCCCCTGGGCATGTTGCCCAGTAGCTGTGCTTGGCATCATGCCCAGGGCAAGGATAAATGCCTGGCCTGCAGAGCCTTTCGAACTCTTGCTCGCCGCGCCGGTTCTGAAACACTTCGAAATTTGCACTTCTCCGAATTTTGCGCTACAGTTTCCCATGGAGTAACACGTACAAAAACCAGTACTAAAGTGTCTGTATAAAAATGTCCAGATGAGCAAAAATAAAACACACGTGAGTGCGTTATTTCAGGGGAAATGTGTCTATTAGAAGATATCGAATCCTGGTGAATTTTCACGAGGACTTCAGAAAATTGCAAACTGGTTAGGAAGGCTATTGATGGCTAGGAGCTACAATGGCTTCTTTTCTGCCTCCACAACTGAGAGGAATAAATGCTTCTGAAGTTGCTGGAAACCGCAGGCGGGGAAAGGGCTACTGTGCTTGGGTCGAGTTTGCTGGCTTTCCACAAACATCTGGTTGGCCACTGTGAGAACAGCATGCTGGACTAAATGGATCTTTGGCCTGATCTGCAGCAGCCTCTTCTTGCGTTCTTAAGTTGGAAATGTGGAGAACTGCGCTCAAGATTAGAAGAAGGGGAAAACCCCAAGAAACTGAAATTCAAGAGGATGTCCACTCACCCTCGCGAATCTCCTGGGAAGGGGCAGCGCAAAGAGCTCGGCCGGTCTTGAACTTGTTCAGGGCTTCAGTGACGATGTCTGAAGGGAAGAAAGAGAGGAAGAGAAGAGTTAAGAGTATATATATATATATATATATATATATATATATATATATATATAAAATTTTTATTCATTTTTCTTTTTCATTCATTACATACATCGAATATGAGAAGCTTTTCTTATTGTCCTCTTTAAAGATATCCTTTAATTTATAATGCAGCCAGCTTTGAAGATGTTCTTTTATCTTGTCATATTTAACTTTCCCTCTTGTTCAACCAGCAATTCTCTATATGTTGGCCACTCTCCTCCCCCCCCCCCCCAATGTTTTAAGTGATAGTGCTTCAATAGGTGATAGCCACCAGGATGTTTTTGGTTCTAATAAATCTTTATATTTCCCCCATATTTTAAACAATGATCTTCTTATTGTTTGGCTGTGGAATCCTTTATGTACTTTTGCTTTTCCATACCAGTGGTAGGCCTGCCATCCAAACCTATTGTCATGTCCTTCCAAGTCTGTTATTTCCTCCCTTTCTAGCTTGATCCAATCTCGGATCCAAATTAGGGGTGCGGCTTCATAATACAATTTTAAGTCTGGAAGTGAGAATCCGCCTCTTTCTTTCACATCTCTTAAAATTTTATTTTTTATCCTTGGCTTTTCCCCATTCCAGACAAATCTTGATATTTCTCTCTGCCATCCCCTGTTATTCCTGGAACAGTTTGGAAGAGAAATAACATCCTTGGGGAGAGTTAAGATTTTAAAAGTTTGAGAGAAAGAGAAACAGGGCTGAAACGTCGCAGGGACATTTCAGGAAACCGGGACAAGGTGGTGAGGTGGAACACCGTAGCAGAAAGAAGCCTGGGCAAAGGAGGCCCAGAAATTGAATTCAGGCCTAGACATCGAGAAAGCCTGGCTTGCTTATGGAAGCGGTCTAGTTTTTTTTAGCAGGATACAATTTTGATTGCGGTAATCATCTTGATAATCAAAAGCTGCTTGTTTGTTTGTTTGTTTGTTTGTTTTAAAAATCCAACAACTGTTCAGATTTGTTGATTTGGTACCCTCTGAAAAAAAGAAAAAGGAAGCTCAGTCTCCATCACGGTCACCTTATACAGTGGTACCTTGGGTTAAGAACTTACCGTATTTTTCGCTCTATAGGGTGCACCAGACCATAGGGCGCACCTAGTTTTTTGGGGGGGAAATAAAGAAAAAAATTATTTAACCCCCCCCAGCCCCAAAGAGCAAAGAAGCCAAGATAGACAGCCGGATCCATCCCGCTCGCTGTCTTGGCTTCCTTTTTAGCTGCGGGGCTGGGGCGGGGGAAGCCCGAGCTTCCCCCGACCCCAGCCCCCAGAACAGGTCTGGGAGCGGCGGCGAGGTTGCGCACAACCTCGCCTTCGCTCCCGGAGCTTGCGGATAGCTGCCCAAAGCCCGGGGTGCAGAGCGCTGCGCTCCCCGGGCTTCGGGCTGCAGGCTGCTATCCGCAACCCTTCAGAGCCCGGCAGGCACTCCCGCCGCACTCCGAAGGCTTGGGGATAGCTTCCTGAAGCCTGGAGAGTGAGAGGGGTCGGTGCGCACCGACCCCTCTCGCTCTCCAGGCTTCAGCGAAAGCCTGCATTTGCTCCATAGGACGCACACACATTTTCCCTTCATTTTTGGAGTGGAAAAAGTGTGTCCTATAGAGTGAAAATACAGTAATTCATTCTGGAGGTCCGTTCTTAACCTGAAACTGTTCTTAACCTGAGGTACCACTTTAGCTAATGGGGCTTTCTGCGGCCACCATGCTGCCACCGCATGATTTCTGTTCTCGTCCTGAAGCAAAGTTCTTAACCCAAGGTACTATTTCTGGGTTAGCGGAGTCTGTAACCTGAAGCGTCTGTAACCCAAGGTACCACTGTAAAGACTTTCCCCTGCCTCTTGAAAGAATTCTTCAAAAGCAAAGTCACTACCCTCACAACAAGGGCAGAGAACCTTTTAATCTCAAGAACGTATTCATTTCAGGATAACCTTTCAGGGGCCACATGCTACTGGTGGGCAGGACGAGAGCTGATGATGATGATGATTAATTTTATGTCCCACTATTCCTCCCAAAGGACTCAAAACAAGTGACAGAACAATAAAAACATCTTATAAACAATTCCAACACAGGTGAAGTTCTGATAAAAGGTGTGTCATGGGCAAGGGTCCCTTGGCGGACATAGCGTTTCAAGTGCAGTGGGCAGACTCTGTTAAATGTGCAGCATAGTCAGGCTGTGGAGGGAGCCTACTGGCTAGTGCCTGTGACATCACCCAACAGAATTCTGAACTAAAAGAAGAAACCATGGAGAATGCTTAATGCTTTGAAAGCAGGTAAGTCTGCATTTCACCAACCAGAGAGAAATTTGGAAGCGCCCCTGATTCCAAACGATCGTCCAAGAATATCTGGGTTTGGTCTTGCATACTCACTGCCCATGCTCCGTTGCCGCCTCCTCCTCCTCCTCCCTTCGACGTGCTTTTCTCCAGCGTCTTCTGGGCCTGGTGGGGACAGTCTCTTGGTTTCTGCATCTGAGCAGGCGGCTTGGACTTTTTCCAGGAGAAGCTCTGGAATTGTGCCTGGACACAAGGGGAGATGGAGAGGGAAAATCAAGAGGGAATAATAATAATACATTTTTATTTATACCCCGCCCTCCCCAGCCAAGACCGGGCTCAGGGCGGCTAACAACCAATAATAAAAACAAGTTGCTTAAAATACAATTTAAAAGATTAAGATACAACATTAAAACAATTAGGGAGCAATCTCTTCATAGGAGGAGAAAGGAAAAAGAAAGAGGGGGAGGGAATCAAACTGATTCTGAGCCAAAGGCCAGGCGGAACAACTCTGTCTTACAGGCCCTGCAGAAAGAAATCAGATCTTGCAGGGCCCTGGTCTCATGAGACAGAGCATTCCACCAGGCCAGGCCAGTGTTGAGAAGGCCCTGGCTCTGGTTGAGGCTAATTTGACTTCCTTAGGGCCCGGGACCTCTAGGGTGTTGCTATTTATGGACCTTAAGGTCCTCCAAGGAACATACCAGGAGAGGCGGTCCCATAGGTACGAGGATCCTAGACCATGCCTTCATGCGGGGGCTTTAAAGGTCAAAACCAGCACCTTAAATCTGACCCTGTACTCCACCGGGAGCCAATGCAGCTGGAAAAGCACTGGGTGAATATGCTCCCATGGCAGAGACCCCGTGAGGAGCCTCGCTGCAGCATTCTGCACCTGCTGGAGTTTCTGGGACAGCTTCAAGGGCAGCCCCGCCTAGAGCGAATTACAGTAGTCAAGCCTGGAGGTGACCGTCGCATGGATCACTGTGGCCAGGGCGGGGCGGGAAAGGTAAGGGACCAACTGCTTGATGCAGCGAAGGTGGAAAAATGTCGCCTTAGCTGTTGCTGTAACCTGCGCCTCCATGGAAAGGGAGGCGTCAAGGATTACACCCAAACTCTTAACGGAAGGCAATGGCACTAATTGGGCCCCCGCAAGAGAAGGGAGTTGGTCCCTCATCCCCATACCATCCCGACCCAGCCAGAGGACCTCTGTCTTTGAAGGATTTAGTTTCAATCGGCTCCCACGAAACCATCCAGCCACAGCTTCCAAACATCTGGTCAGTGTGTCGAATCGAATCCGGAAGTTACCAGAGAATGGAGTACTGTGGGCCAAGCCATCTCTATCTGTGGGATGGAACATAAGCAGTCAAATACAACATTTCCTGTTTGCCCAGAGTGACGTTGGTCCAGCCAGGAGGACTTCCTGTCACACCTGGTCTGAAGCGTCCTCCCCGTGTGTGACCAGGTAGATGGGCGTGACCCTAGCAGACCCCATAAACTAAGGGACAAGTCACGCAGTCATCCCACCCCCTTCTCTCACTTCTTCTTCGTGTTATACCATCTTGATGTTTTTGCTGTCTGCTGGGTCTCAGCCAGCAGCACATGGGCTCAATTCCCATAAGGGATAAACCCACACTCTTTTCTGTAACTACAAGCTAAAGCCTGCCTTCAGGATCACACAGCGGACTGAATGTGAGTAAACTTCTTATTACTTTTAAGAGAAAGCTATTGTGTTTTTGTTCTTTTTAAGAGAGAACAAAGGGGATTTACCAGGAACTGATCCAATCTGGACAAGCCAGACTGGATTGCTTATGTGATGGCCTGGGATTCAGACTCGGAGGCTGAACTTGAGGAATCCCAGTCTGCACAGGAGTCCCTGCCTCCAGAACCAGCTGAGCCGGGGCTGGGGCATGAGCCTGAAGGGTCCTCACCTGTGCTGGATCCTCAGGTGCAGGCACCAGCTGAGTCTGCTCTGGCCCCTGAGGTGATGGAGGACCCATTGCCTTCAGGTCCTCCACTCTCAGCCCCGTCAGAGGAAGCTGAGGTTGCCTCTGGGTCCGGTAACCCTCCAGCCTCTCCAGAGCTGCAGAGGCTCAGGGCAGAGAGGCGGAGGGAACTAAGTTCCCGCAGGAGGAGTGCTCGCCTCCAGGCCAGGAGAGGCGAGTCACCAGAGGATCGGGGCCGCCCTATGCCTCGGGGCAGATAAAAGCCAGTCAGCCCCAGTCCCAAGTTGCGGGAGCAACATTGTTGGTAGTCTGTTCTTGCCTGAACCCTGTCCTGCTCTTCTGCCAGAGTTCCTGACATCACCCGACTCCCTGCCTTGGACCCCGTTTCACCTTTGAAGGACAGCCTCCATACCGGACACTCGACCTTGGACTGGACTCGGACCTCGCCGCATGGTTGACCCTCGGGACCAGCACAGCTTAACTCAAGAGATTCAAATGAATCTACCAACTAGCTTCCTGCAATATACAGGGGGGTGCACTCTGCTACCAGCTCACTAGCATGAGTGAGGAAGGATATTATCTAATCAATATACAGTGGTGCCTCGCAAGACGAAATTAATTCGTTCCGCAAGTCTCTTCGTCTTGCGGTTTTTTCGTCTTGCGATGCACGGTTTCCCATAGGAATGCATTGAAAATCAATTAATGCGTTCCTAGGGAAACCGCCTTCAGACCAGGTCCGGGGACAGTCTGTCCCCCGACCTCTTCTGAAGGCTGGGGGGGGGGGACAAGGGCTTTTCTTCCCACTGCCAGCCTTCAGAAGGCTGTTCTGAAGGCTGGCGGTGGGAAGAAAAGCCCTTCTTCCCACCTCCCACCCCGCAAGCTCCGGGGACAGGAGGGCTTTGCTGCCGACCGCCAGCATTTTAAAAGCCCCTGCTGTCCCGGGGCGATTTTAAAATGCTGGCGGGCGGGAGCGAAGTCTCCGCTGCCCCGAGGAGATTTTAAAATGCTGGGGGTCGGCAGCGAACGCTTCGCTCCCGCCCGCCAGCATTTTAAGATCGCCCGGGGCAGTGGAGAAGTCTCCGCTGTCCCGGGAAGGCAGGCGGGGGGAGCAAAGACTTTTGCCCCCGCCTGCCTTCAGAAGAGGTCCAGGACCTCGTTCCGATGCCCGGCGGCGGGGTGAGAGGTTCCCGCCCCCCCGCCCCGCTTCGGAGCAGCGTTCCGAAGCGGGGCGCCTGGGGCAGGTGTTCCCGCCCCCCCGCCCCGGGGCAGCGTTCCGAAGCGGGGCGGCTGGGGCAGGTGTTCCCTCCCCCCCGCCCGGCTTCGGAGCACCGGGAGAAGCGATCTCCCCGCAGCCCCTTGCTTCAAAAGAGGTCCGGGGGCAGCGGGAAGTGCTTCCCGCTGTCCCCGGACCTCTTTTGAAGCAAGGGGCGGTGGGGAGAAGCAATCTCCCCGCAGCCCCTTGCTTCAAAAGAGGTCCGGGGGCAGCGGGGAAGAAGCGCTGCGCTTCCCGCTGCCCCCGGACCTCTTTTGAAGCAAGGGGCTGCGGGGAGATCGCTTTCCCCCGCAAACCCTTGCTTCAAAAGAGGTCCGGGGGCAGCGCGAAGCGCTTCCCGCTGTCCCCGGACCTCTTTTGAAGCAAGGGGCGGTGGGGAGAAGCGATCTCCCCGCAGCCCCTTGCTTCAAAAGAGGTCCGCGGGCAGCGGGAAGCGCTTCCCGCTGTCCCCGGACCTGGGGCTGCGGGGAGAAGATGGCTTCTCCCCGCCGCCCCTTGCTTCAAAAGAGAAGACCCGCTGTCCCCTGGGCAAGCTTCGTTTTGCGAAGCAAGCCCATAGGGAAATTCGTCTTGCGAGGCAACTCGAAAACGAAAAAACCTTTCGTTTTGCGAGTTTTTCGTCTCGCGAGGCGTTCATCTTGCGGGGTACCACTGTATCCTCTCCTACTAGCCACAACATTCCCACACTATCCAAGAGGGGTCACAACTGGCGGACCAACTGGAGCTGGAAACAGGCATGCCGCCGGTTCTCGGTGTGAGGACGTAACAGCAGTTCCAGAGGGAACTCCCCTGGGTTTCCATTTGCTTGCCCTGCCCAGTGGCCAAGGGTATCAGTTCCCCACCACCGCAATTCACTTCCCTGCTCGCACGTTTCGCACTAGTGGAGTTGTCAGGTTGGCTCCGCTGTCCCACCTCCATCCAGCAGAGGGCAGCATGTATAGTTTAGTTCAATGGTGGCCAAGCTTGGCCCTCCAGCTGTTTTGGGACTACAATTCCCATCATCCCTGACCACTGGTCCTGTTAGCTAGGGATGATGGGAGTTGTAGTCCCAAAACAGCTGGAGGGCCAAGTTTGGCCATCACTGTTTTAGTTAGTACACAAGCTCAGCACCACTTGTTTTTTCAACAAGCCTGTCGTTTTAGACGCCGTACACTAGGGGTCACGCAAAACATTCATTTTGATCTACACGCACACACACATTTCACTTCGGAAGTACAATTAGGAAAGTGATAGTTATTTTGTTGGCAATCTGAAATTGATAGTCTAGGGCTGCCAAACATCTGGGATTTCCCGGACATAGCCAGGATTTGGCTGTTGGAAACAATATCCGTGCGGAAATTGCTTTAAAGCTCAGGAAAATCTGGATGTATGGCAACCCGTGTCGGAAGTGTTGATTTTTTGGGGGCAGATTTCCTTTAAAACAGCTCAAAAACTTCATATATATTTTTTTTTAGATTTTGCAAAAAAAACAAAACTCAAGAACTTTGCCAAAAAAAGCTTTGTGTCTGGATTTTCAGTTTTTGAAATATGGCAACCCTAGGATTCACACTTTGGCTTCCGAATGTTCCAGGTTCTATCTCTGGCATTTAGGGAAGTTTTTAATGTTTGATGTTTTGTTGTGTTTTTAATATTCTGTTCGGAGCCGCCCAGAGTGGCTGGGTATAAATAATAAATTATTATTACAGTGGAACCTCGGGTTACGGCAGGGATACTTTCCGGAGGCCCCACCGCAACCTGAAAACGGCACAACCCAAAGCATCGCATCTGTGCACACGCATGCGATTTAGTCCTTCTGCGCAGGCGCGAACCCGGAAGTAACCCGTTCCGGTACTTCCAGGTTTGCACCGGTCTGAAGCCGAGGGTGACATAAGCCAGAGGCAATGTAACCCGAGGCTCCACTGTATATTAGTATAGTATAGTATAGTATAGTATAGTATAGTATAGTATAGTATAGTATAGTATAGTAAAGTCATACCTTGTGCTGCGTTTGCTTCAGGTTGAGAATTTTCAGGTTGCATCCTGCGGCGACCCAGAAGTACTGGAAAGGGTTACTTCTGGGATTCGCTGCTCACGCATGTGCAGATGCTCAAAATGATGTCACGCGCATGCGCAGAAGCGGCGAATCGCAACCCACGACCCACGCAGATGCGGGTTGCGTTCTGCTCATGTTGCGAATGGGGCTCCAGAACGGATCCCGTTCACAACAAGAGGTACCACTGTATAGTATAGTATAGTAGAAGCCTCCTGCCTAAAACTCTAGAGAATTGCTGCCAGTCAGTGTAGACCAGGGGTAGGCAACCTAAGGCCCAGGGGCCAGATCCGGCCCAATAGCCTTCTCAATCTGGCCCACAGACTATCTGGGAATCAGGATGTTTTTACATGAGTAGAATGTGTATTTTTATTTAAAATGCATCTCTGGGTTATTGTGGGACACAGGAATTCGTTCATTCCCCCCCCCCCTTCAAAATATAATCCGGCCCCCCACAAGGTCTGAGGGACGGTGGACTGGCCCCCTGCTTTAAAAGATTGCTGACCCCTGGTATAGACAAAACTAGGGGTGGGGAGAAAATTGGTTTGATTCCCATCAGTGTCTCCTCTCCCAGAAGTCAAAAAGAGCATTAAGGATAGGGTTAGTTTAATGCTCCATTTAGAGGGAAGTGAGGGGGGAGGCTCATACACCAGAGAAGGTAGCCCATCTAGGAGGAGAAAATCTCTGACCCCAAACCTCTGCTGCCTTGTGGGGTATCTTCAGGGAGGTAAAGGCTTAGGAGTAAAAGGTAAAGGGAACCCTGACCATTAGGTCCAGTCGTGACCGACTCTGGGGTTGCGGCGCTCATCTCTCTTTACTGGCTGAGGGAGCCAGTGTACAGCTTCCGGGTCATGTGGCCAGCATGACTAAGCCGCTTCTGGCGAACCAGAGCAGCGCACAGAAACCTTCCTGCCGGAACGGTACCTATTTATCTACTTGCACTTTGACGTGCTTTCGAACTGCTAGGTTGGCAGGAGCAGGGACCGAGCAACAGGAGCTCACCCGGTCGCGGGGATCCGAACCACCGATGATCTGATCGGCAAGTCCTAGGCTCTGTGGTTTAACCCAGAGCGCCACCCACGTCCCTAAGGCTCAGGAGTAAACCCTACACAAATCTGGAGTGGAATCCCTAAGGTGGTTGGGTGGCGGCTTGTACACCTCCTTCTGGCAACTTCTGCAGCCCAGCTGGTGCCAAACACCTTTTCTCTGCCTTCCTTTGGACCACAAGATGACAACCATATCTTTTCCAGATGACTCCGCACCCCTGGATTTACCACCACCTTTCGCTTTGCATCCCTGAGAATCAGGGCTGGTCTGCACTTCCTCCCAGGTAAGCCCACCCAGAAGGAAGAGGAAGCTACACCTGGAAATGGACAACAGGAAAAAGGAGGTGAGGCAAGGAAGGTGAAGGATGGGGAGAGAGACATGGGCAGCAGCACAGACGAGGAGTTAAGAGACAAGAGAAAATGGAATAGCCCATAAACTGTCATACGGCAGACGGCGTGTCACACGGCTCAGTATTTAGAAAACTTTTCTACGTTACTATCAGTTAAGCCGGTTTTTAGCATCACATCGACTGACCTATTGCACCATCAGTAGAAACTGTTAGGAGCTCAGCCTACACTCGAGTAGGACCCTGGCAGAGACACATGCCTGACTGGCATGTTCTCTCCCTCCTGGTCGATCATTCGGGAGCTTCAAAAGCTTTCTTCAGCCTGAACATCACAGCAACCAACACCGACACCTTAGGGATCCACAGAGTTTGCGCATCGTGTGAAACAGACCTCAGCAACTCAGCATTTTGGCTAATCTACTTTATTTACATATAAACACACACGGAGCACTGCAACATGGCTCCCTCTCTCTCTAGCATCAGACAGCAAAGAGAAAAAGAACAAAGGACAATTGTCCCACCTCACGGAACACAGTAACACAAATATCCTGTCTCCGTCACTTCCCACTCTGTGGGTCAAAATATACACCGTCATGTGAAAGACAACGATCCCATGACTGCAATCATGGAGCAGTAATTCTAACAGAAACATCATGCGGGTCCTTTAAAAACGGGGGGGGGGGGAGCAAATTTTGAGACTGTGCAGATGAGCCCGTTGGACTTACCAATCTCCGCCGCGTGGCTGATCAAAGCGTGGACCACGGCTGCCTGCCTCTGCAGCTGCTCCTCAGCTCTGCCATCCAGCTGGCTGCAAACCTCGTTGGGGAAGAGGGTGGGGGCGAAGATGACCGCAAGGTTGGCCAAGTCCATTTTGTTCTGGGCGCATCTGGGATTGCGAGGGAGGAGACAAGAGATTGGCAAGGGAGAAAGGGAGTCTCCTCAACCAGGAATTTGGGGGTGGTACCTCTGTCCTGTACCTACTAGCCTTGAGGACTAGTAACTTGCGCTAAAGCTGGAATTCTCCGTGCCGGGTTATATTTTGATCTTTCATTAGCATGTGTGTCGGTGTTACATGTAGCCTTGCTGGTATGTGGACAGAGGTAAAGGTAAAGGGACCCCTGATCATTAGGTCCAGTCGTGGCCGACTCTGGGGTTGCGGCGCTCATCTCGCTTTACTGGCCGAGGGAGCCAGCGTACAGCTTCCGGGTCATGTGGCCAGCATGACTAAGCCGCTTCTGGTGAACCAGAGCAGTGCATGGAAACGCCGTTTACCTTCCCGCCGGAGTGGTATCTATTTATCTACTTGCACTTTGACGTGATTTCGAACTGCTAGGTTGGCAGGAGCAGGGACCGAGCAACGGGAGCTCACCCCATCGCGGGGATTCGAACTGCCGACCTTCTGATTGGCAAGTCCTAGGCTCTGTGGGTTAACCCACAGCGCCACCTGTGTCCCAAGGTATAGTATGAGATTTTCTCATTTTTATGGTTTACCACACATTGTAATTGGAGTGCTATTTTGTATCATGCAGCTTTTCGGACTGATGAAGTGTGTAGCGAAAACTGTAATATATCTGGAGAACAGGTTCTCCTTTTGCCCACTTGCGTTATTCTCACCAGGGTGGTGGCTTTGATTTGCCTTCCCGTGACTGATCCATGCACACGGCTTTGTGTATCCAGCTCAAGACCCATTGAAGAACATCTCATCCAGTTCAATCTTTGAAAAACAGCTTTGAAAAACCTTTCCATGTTCTCCAGTGTGCTACCCTTGCTGTTGAGGCGGCACGGGGTTGCAGTTCTGTGATTGGACTTAACGCTGCTTGTTGAATGGTTCATTTATCCAGTCTGTATAACGTTTACTGCACATGTAACTTGTTAAGATATAGTTGTACATTTATCCATGTTTACAGTATCTCCAAGCTTTGTCTCGCACATGGCACCTTAGTATGTTTGTTGTTTAAATGGTTATAAGTCTATCTCTATTCTAGCTATTATTCTAGTAAATTTGGTTTTATACTTATAAGCCATTTTGTGGTGGTGTTGTTTTGTTGCAAACATAGCTGTCAACTTACAGATTTGAAAATAAGGGACCAGCAGCCTCGAAAATAAGGGATCAGCAGCCAAAATAAGGGATTTTCAGAGCACAGGTATGTTCAACTTCTGAGCCCCTCCGAGCCAAAGGCAGAAAGCCCAGCCAGCAGCCAAATGAAGCCTCAAGCCTCAAGGAAAACCACTGTCACCTCTCTGCTGGGAAGCGCTGAGCAAAGGCGAGTCCCCAGGCAACGCGGCCGATTTGATCAGCACAAGGCATGCAAGCTCTACCTCCCAGTCATTCTTAGACTTCTTATTGGGTGAGCAACGCAGAAAAGCAACACAGTTGGAGCCTCCCTCCTCCCTGGCCGGCAGGGAGGGAGGGAGAGGAGCTGCTTCCTTTGAAACCCGGGAAATTTAAGGGACATCATCAATAAGGGACAGCAACGGGACATGGTGCTGGGATAAGGGACTGTCCCGCCAAATAAGGGACGCTTGATAGCTATGGTTGCAAAAGGTATGCATCAAAGTGCGCTGAAATCTCAGGAACCAGAACAACGGGAAGCAGGATAAGGGTACAGCTTGGAGTGGCTAGGTGGTCTGGTTGTCGGCTGAGAACGAGGACAAACCCTGGGCAGGAATTACGGGCACAAACTGGTCCTTCCCCATTGACCCACCTGGAAGCCACGTCCTGCAGGAACCTGAAGAAATAGCGGAGGAGATCGGTGCTTCTTTGGGGCAGCAGGGAGGTGAGCAGGAGAGTCAGGGGGTCGCCGTCCTCTTGCTGCTGGACCTGGCACAAAGGCCCCTGGATGCCAGCTGGGATCAGGGGCTCAGGGAGGTCCCTCAGGAACTGCTTCACCAAAGTGGCCACGTCGCACGGGAGAGCCATCGCCAAGCAGCGCTCGCCAGCTTCCAGCCGGGCCTGGAAAGGATGCAAAATGTGAAGAAGGGAAGGAGGCGAACCTTCAGGGAAGCAGCTTCCTTGGTCTACTTTCCCAGCTCTGAGTTATCAGCAAGAGGATCTGGAAGACCCAACAGTTCGTATCTGGTGGTGCAATGGTCTGGGGTCAAAAGGGGTCAAAGGCCCTGTTATGTACTGAGTTGAATAGGATCCAAAATGCAGCAGTCTGATTGGTCCTAGAACAATAGGATCCAAAATGCAGCAATCTGATTGGTCCTAGAACAATAGGATCCAAAATGCAGAAGTCTGATTGGTCCTAGAACAATAGGATTCAGAATGCAGCAGTTTGATTGGTCCTAGAACAATGCAGCAGTATGATTGGTCCGCAGGAGCCACCCAATCCAGCTCCAGGTGGAAGTGAATCCACAACCTGATTGGCTTACAGGAGAATCCCAGAATTAGCCAATCATGTGCAGCCCATTGTGTAAATAATGTATATAAAGCAGATACTGTGGGGGAACTTCCATTCCTCCTCACCACTATAAGCTGAATAAAGAGCATGAAATCCACTCTCGACTCCGAGCACATTTCACTGATGACGAAGGTGGGATCCCGCTGAGCTGGTCCTATTGTTCTAGGACCAATCAGACTGCTGCATTTTGGATCCTATTCAACTCAGTACATAACAGGCCCACTCTTATTTCTGCAGCTGGGTCCCCCTCTCCAGCGTCCAACAACCACCTAGTCAGCAGGAAAGCGGAGCTTTTAGCTGCATTTAGGAACCCTGAAAATACAATGTGCTTCAGTTTCAAGGGAGCAGCGTGCAAGTTCTGTTATGTATAATGTTGCAAACCACCCTGAGATCTACGGATGAAGGGTGGTATACAAATTTAATAAATAATAATAAAAATAACTTCATGGAAAGCACATCTTAAGTCGCTCCCAAAGACAATATGTGAGCACTCCAAATTATTTGCCCGCGCCAACCCCTGCTAAAAGTCCTTTTTCAAATTGCCTATTAGCCAAGAGTTTGCATTTCTTTAGGAAATGCCTCTCCTAATCCAGCTGCCGACCAGCTTTGCCGAGCGACCCAGAGTTTTAAAAGGAGGAGGAAAGTCAACTAAAAACGCCCTCCCTGTAGGTAGTCTTTCCACTCCCTTTGCTCCTAGAAACCTGGTCCCTCTGTTGGTGGGTTTGTGGAGAGAGTAGCAACTAACGGACCTGGCTTACTCATGTTCAAATGGTTCTACTCTGAGCAGAACTAGCGTTGCATGCAACACAGTAAAAGGAAATCGTTACTTCCTTTTACTGACATTGGCCCCCAAACCTATCTGACCTTGCACTCCCCACCTCACCCCAAAATGGTTTGTTAAGAACCGCATAATAGATCCTATCCACTCCATCTAAGATTATTTTAAACTCTCCCCTTTTCCTCCCACGTAGGAGAGCGAGCAAGTTCGTAAGAGCAAAAAAATAAAACGAAAATGTTTTACTGGCAAGGCGATTTCTCAAGTTCCCCTCTCCTTGAGCAAATCTCTCCTGATAGGGATGTCAAAACATCTGCAGCTCACTGTCGTCAGGAGAGGCCTGGCAAGACTGGCATTCTGGAGGTGCCAGGAGCTGGGAACATGATGAAAGGTAAATTTGGGGGGGACACACAACCTCTAGCTCAGGGGTCAGCAAACTTTTTCAGCAGGGGGCTGGCCCACTGTCCCTCAGACCTTGTGGGGGGCCGGACTATATTTTGAAAGGTGGGGGGAAAGAACGAATTCCTATGCTCCACAAATACCTCATGTTACGTTTGCTTCATGTTACGTTCTTTCAGGTTCTGTCCCGCGGCGACCCGGAAGTACCGGAAAGGGTTACTTCTGGGTTTCACCGCTCGCGCATGCGCACGAGCGCCAAATCGCGCTGCGCATCTGCGCAGATACGGCACTTCAGGCTGCGCTCTTTTCATGTTGCGAACGGGCCTCCGGAACGGATCCCGTTCGCAACCCGAGGTACCACTGTAACCCAGAGGTGCATTTTAAATAAAAGGCCACATTCTACTCATGTAAAAACACCAGGCAGGCCCCACGAACAACCCATAGATGCATTTGAAAGCAAGGACACATTCTACTGGGGAAGCCCAGCCAGACGGGCGGGGTATAAATAAATTATTATTATTATTATTATTATTATTATTATTATTATTATTATTACTCATGTAAAAACACGCTGATTCCCGGACCATCTGCGGGCTGGATTTAGAAGGCGATTGGGCCGGGCCTTAGGTTGCCTACCCATGTTCTATCTCCCGCACATCTCCAGCTCTGCGTTTTACCTTCAAGGCTTTGATACGAGTCACGGATCCACATTTCCGGAAGAGCCCTTCCACATGGAGATGGGGTCGGAGCAGCTCGCAGGCGTCCACAAGGAACCTTGGGTGGAAACGAAAAGAGGCCGCAATGAAGCAACATGGAATCTTTGGAGATGGGCATGACTGCTTATGGAATGAGAGGGAGTCAACAGATAAAGGTGGGGGCTGAAATTCTGTTACAGGTTTGGGGCGAGGTCAGTCTGGATGATGTCCGTGGGTCCCTGTGATCCTGTACCTGTGAGGTTAGACTGTGCAAGAGGAAACCTTGTGAACCAGCCAAACCAAACCCTTAGCAAGCCAGTTAAAGGTAAAGGTGTAAAGGGACCCCTGACCATTAGGTCCAGTTGTGGACAATTCTGGGGTTGCGGCGCTCATCTCGCTTTATTGGCCGAGGGAGCCGGCGTACAGCTTCCGGGTCATGTGGCCAGCAGGACTAAGCCGCTTCTGGCGAACCAGAGCAGCGCACGGAAACGCTGTTTACCTTCCCGCCGGAGCGGTACCTATTTATCTACTTGCACTTTGACGTGTTTTCGAACTGCTAGGTTGGCAGGAGCAGGGACTGAGCAACGGAAGCTCACCCCGTCGAGCAGATTCGAACCGCCGACCTTCTGATTGGCAAGTCCTAGGCTCTGTGGTTTAACCCACAGCACCACCCACGTCCCTTTTGAGGTGCTTAGTTTTTCCCAAAGCCTATCTCAAGGTCACCCAGCAGCTGAATGTGGAGGAGCGGGGAAGCGAACCCGGTTCACCAGATTATCGCTCTTAACCACTACACCACACTGGCTCCTGTGTTGGTAACACCAAGGTGTTAAGTTCGTCAACCAAGGTACCACTGTATGGGGAAATTACCCAGGGTTCTCTCCTCTGACATAAGGCAGGAGTGCCACATTTTCTCCATGGCATTGTGGGAAAAGATGGTGCGAGCTCCTCTTGGGCTAAGACTCACACGATTCAAACAAGGTTGTCACTCATTGCAACAGGGAGCTGGTGATCTGGGGTGTGCGTGTCGCACGTTACTCACTGTGGCACCCCTTCTACATGCTCCGAAAGGGGCAGCAAGTGCAGAGGAACACCGAACAAACCACCGGACGGAGGAGGCAGAGTGCTGTTCTCCTGAAAGAAAGCAAACATGAATCAAGCTTTTTGGGGAAAGGTTTATTCATCTGACGCATTTCAACGTCCCTCCTTCAGCCAAAGAGAAGTCTCCCCAATCGACTTACTAATACAACAGCCTTCCCGACCCTCAAGCTTCCCATCAAAAAGACGCAGCACAAAAGGAAAATGGATTTGGAGGGAGGAGGAATGAAGCAAACTCAGGCACTAGCTCTCAGCTGCACAGCTCTTAAGAAACCAGCTGACCTTGTCAAGTGTCACGTACGGATGGCGTTCCAGGAGGAAAAGCAACATTGAAATCAGTCTTCCATGCCCGTTAGCCCCTGGAGAGACACCAAAAAACTTTGGGCGGATTCTGAGAAGGATGATGTGACGCATTTTTTTAATTGGGATCCGCCATTATGGGAGGTGGATTTAGAAGAGGCAGAGGAACCAGAGACCAAATTGCAAACATGCGCTGGATTATGGAGAAAGCTAGAGAGTTCCAGAAAGACATCTACTTCTGCTTCATTGACTATGCAAAAGCCTTTGACTGTGTCGACCACAGCAAACTATGGCAAGTTCTTAAAGAAATGGGAGTGCCTGATCACCTCATCTGTCTCCTGAGAAATCTCTATGTGGGACAAGAAGCTACAGTTAGAACTGGACATGGAACAACTGATTGGTTCAAAATTGGGAAAGGAGTACGACAAGGCTGTATTTTGTCTCCCTGCTTATTTAACTTATATGCAGAATACATCATGCGAAAGGCTGGGCTGGATGAATCCCAAGCTGGAATTAAGATTGCCGGAAGAAATATCAACAACCTCAGATATGCAGATGACACAACCTTGATGGCAGAAAGTGAGGAGGAATTAAAGAACCTTTTAATGAGGGTGAAAGAGGAGAGTGCAAAATATGGTCTGAAGCTCAACATCAAAAAAACGAAGATCATGGACACTGGTCCCATCACCTCCTGGCAAATAGAAGGGGAAGAAATGGAGGCAGTGACAGATTTTACTTTCTTGGGCTCCATGATCACTGCAGATGGTGACAGCAGCCACGGAATTAAAAGACGCCTGCTTCTTGGGAGAAGGGCAATGACAGGCCTAGACAGCATGTTGAGAAGTAGAGACGTCACCTTGCCAACAAAGGTCCGTATAGTTAAAGCCATGGTTTTCCCAGTAGTGATGTATGGAAGTGAGAGCTGGACCATAAAGAAGGCTGATCGCCGAAGAATTGATGCTTTTGAATTATGGTGCTGGAGAAGACTCTTGAGAGTCCCATGGACTGCAAGAAGATCAAACGCATCCATTCTTAAGGAAATCAGCCCTGAGTGCTCACTGGAAGGACAGATCGTGAAGCTGAGGCTCCAGTACTTTGGCCACCTCATGAGAAGAGAAGACTCCCTGGAGAAGACACTGATGCTGGGAAAGATGGAGGACACAAGGAGAAGGGGGCGACAGAGGACGAGATGGTTGGATAGTGTTTTCGAGGTTACCAGCTTGAGTTTGACCAAACTGCGGGAAGTAGTGGAGGACAGAGGTGCCTGGCGTGCTCTGGTCCATGGGGTCACGAAGAGTCGGACACGACTAAACGACTAAACAACAACAACAACAACAACAACAACAACAACAACAATAATTATGGGAGGAGGACGTGTTGCAGAGAGTCTTGGGGGAGGTGAGCTCTTAATTTGTTATTGTATCTGTACTTCAAGTCTGATTTGGCAAATCTCTCCTGGAAAGAGTTAAAGCCATGGTTTTCCCAGTAGTGATGTATGGAAGTGAGAGCTGGACCATAAAGAAGGCTGATCACCTTGATGCAACCTGTCTGAGAAAATTAATGAGCAAACACCCAGATTTTATTTCATCGGAACTGAGTGAAGATGGCGTCTGCCACCAGAGAAGGACTTTTGGATTGATTCGGCATAAATACCAGCGTGTGAGGACATTCTGCAAACAACAGATTTACCAGCTGCAAAAAAAAAAAAAAAGGAGAGTCATACAAATTTCACACAGAAGCGCATTATTGTTTATTTCAACTCGCCTGTGGAAACAGCTCAGAGGCCACGAAAGAAGGAAGGATAACAACAGGAAGATTTAAAGAAGGAACTATTGGAAACTCAAGGCAGTAGAAAGATAAGATGATTAGAGCCCCACTGAACTTGAAGCATGGGAAGCCCCAACAAAAAATTATAATTTGGCAGAATATTTGGACTATATGATATGTATTTGTATAATTTGGAATACTTAATGTGATTTGATTGGATTGTTAAAATGGAAAATTTAATAAAAATTAATTTTTTTAAAAAAGAAATCAGTCTTCCATGCCAAACACATGGTGGGTGGAGGGTGGGAAATGTGCCTCTGAGCTTGTGCAGAGAGCATCATTTCCTCACCACTGAGTAAGTACAACTATTCCACTACAGATCTGAAGTCATCTGGAAAGGGCTTCCCAGGTGGAGAGGGCACAGGACAGACCTTTCCATTTTAGAAATACGCTGGGGGTTGGCCAAAGTGAGTCGGGTTCTAAATCTTCCCTCAGGAAAGCAGAGTTCCTGGGCTCTGGAAAGACAAAAACAGCACCAGCTCCTCGACAAAAAGTTAAGACAGGTTTTCTCTGCTGTCAGATGTATCCAAAACTGTAGGCACCGTGCACCACATTGAGGCGTTCCCAAAGTAAAGGAAGGATTGAACTCTGATTAATAAGAATACACACAGAGGCTTGAAGCAGCAAGACTCTGGGAAGGGTGTGTATAATAGTCTCTCTGAGTGTGCCTCCAGCCCCTGGCCCAGGTCGTTTTATTCACAAAAGAACTTTTTACAGAGTGTCCGTAAGAACCAATCAGATTTCTTCTCAGCATTTCAACAAACCCACGTGGGGACAAAGTCAAACTACCAAAACTAATTAAGCACGCATATTTCTGGGGTAAACAAAGAACAGAACTACAAAAGGAGTACATTTGGCAACCCCTGAGGTCCTAAACAAGCAATATACATGATATGAAGGATGGCCAGGAAGGCAGTGATCATTATCACCTTCAGGTGAGATCTGTTTCCTGGCCCTAAGATTAACATATCGGAAAAGCTACATCAAAGAAACTGCCCACTGTCTTTGATGACCCAGGATGCCTGCCTGGCGAAGACTGGCAGTGTACATGACTGGTCAAGAAAGCGAAATGGAACAGGGATGCAGAGGTGTGGATTGATCAAGAATCATATCAAAATAGTTTAAACCCAGTCAACGCAATGCTTTCATTGCTGACACAGATGGCTTACTCTATATTTGTTATAATTCCTCATAGCAATCCCACCTACCCTGGCAAAATGCATGCATTTACAGCACATCCCTTCCACCACAGCCCAAGATCCTGGGAACTGCAGCTTACCGCCTCGCAGAGCTACAGTTCCCAGCACCCTCAAACTACAACTCCCAGGATTCTTTTTTTGCAGAGTGGAGACGTGCTTTAAATGCATAGTGTGTGTAGTCGGCAGTCTCGGCCTCTGATCTGCAGTGGACGTGCTCTGAATTCCTGGAGATAGAACTGTCAGCAGATGCATCAAGGAAAAGCCGTTCGCTACTGAGCTAAGCAAAAGTCTTAGAGAGACAGCCGTTTCCTTATTTCACATGCTATATTTAAGGGGTAGGAAATCAAACGCGCTTCCCCCTTGGAGACAACACATAGCAACCTGCCCACAAAAAGGAAAACACTTCCTTCCTTTCCCCACTTCTGCCTCGCTCTCCAAATTGGTGGTGGGTTCAAGGAGGGCAGTTCCCTGCTCCCCTGTCCAGCCACGTTTTGGGGTTTCAGTTTACTCCGAGACTCGACCACAAAGGGTGTGTGAATTTGTAGACAACAACACACATACACACACACACCCCGGGGTACAAAAAAACTTGCTGCTTGCAACTCCCAAAAAGGGATAGTCTGGTTTTGTTCCAATAACCTGCTGGCAAAATCCATTTCGCTAGAATTTAATTTTTAAGGCCCAACCCTACCGAAAGTAGGCGTAGCCAAGTTGGCTGTACGTTGCTTCCAGGAACAGAGCTGGCATGACTCTGAGGGCGTGTGCACTTTCCTGGAAATTCACTTCCGTCTGGGTTCACACTGGGGGTGTGGGGGGGGGGGACAGGGGCGGGACATGTCTTTTTCTGTCTCCCAATGAGTTCAAGGTGGCATCCGTGGTTTTCTTCCTGCTTCCCATTTTATCCTCACAACGACCCTGCGAGGCAGAGCAGGCTGTAAGAGATCTCTCACAGCCTGTCCAGCAGGGATTTGAACCCTGGTCTCCCAGGTCGTAGAACCACTATTCCGCACTGGCAGAGGTTTCCGCACAGTGGCTAGAGAGGAATTGGGACCGGCTTCTGGGCTCTGACTGGCGTGAAGCTGGTCTGAGAAGCGACGCATCGAACCGAAGTATTATCTAATAAGCTACAAGATGCAGATGTGTTTGGGGTTGTGGTTGTCGTCATCATCACAGTTACGTACTGAGTTGAATAGGATCGAAATGCAGCAGTCTGATTGGTCCTAGAACAATAGGATCCAAAATGCAGCAGTTTGATTGGTCCTAGAACAATAGGATCCAAAATGCAGCAGTCTGATTGGTCCTAGAACAATAGGATTCAGAATGCAACAGTCTGATTAGTCCTAGAACAATGCAGCAGTATGACTGGTCCACAGGAGCCACCCATTCCAGCTCCAGGTGGAAGTGAATCCGCAACCTGATTGGCCTACAGGAGAATCCAGGAATCACCCAATCACATGCAGCCCATTGTGTAAATAATGTATATAAAGCAGATATTTTGGGGAAACTTTCATTCCTCACTACTATGAGCTGAATGAAGAGCATGAAATCCACACTCGACTCCGAGTATATTTCAAACACCATCTAAACTTATCGATTGCTTTTTTATGTTGTAGAGACACAGATTAAAAACTCAGCAATGGAAACTTGGAGAGTGCAGACTAACTGGCAGTGTGAATTCGACCTCAATACCAGATCCTGAGGAGCAGCAGTGGGAGAATGCTATATTATTTATTTACTCTTTATTTATTACATTTATAACCACTTTTTATCTTACAAGGATCTCAGGCCCTCACTTCACAACAACCCTATGAGGTAGGTTAGCTTAAGAGATGGCAACTGACTCCAAGGTCACCCAATGAGCTTCACACCTGAGTGGGGATTCGGACCCTGGTCTCCCAGGTCCTAGTCCGGCACTCGAACCATTGCACCACACTATTGCACTCATCAGTGAGAGATTTTACTTTCTTGAGCTCCATGATCACTGCACATGGTGACAGCAGCTGCAAAATTAAAAGACGCCTGCTTCTTGGGAGAAAAGCAATGACAAACCTAGACAGCATCTTAAAAAGCAGAGACATCACCTTGCCAACAAAGGTCCATATAGTTAAAGCTATGGTTTTCCCAGTAGTGATGTATGGGAGTGAGAGCTGGACCATAAAGAAGGCTGATCGCCGAAGAATGGATGCTTTTGAATTATGGTGCTGGAGGAGTCTCTTGAGAGTCCCATGGACTGCAAGGAGATCAGACCTATCCATTCTTAGAGAAATCAGCCCTGAGTGCTCCCTGGAAGGACAGATCCTGAAGCTGAGGCTCCAATACTTTGGCCACCTCATGAGAAGAGAAGACTCCCTGGAAAAGACCCTGATGTTGGGAAAGATGGAGGGCGCAAGGAGAAGGGGACGACAGAGGACAAGATGGTTGGATAGTGTTCTCGAAGCTACAAACATGAGTCTGATCAAACTGCGGGAGGCATTGGAAGACAGGAGTGCCTGGCGTGCTCTGGTCCATGGGGTCAAGAAGAGGCGGACACAACTAAACAACAACAATTGCACTCATAGGCTGCTTTGGGGCTTTCCAGGTGCATCTGGCTGGCTACTCTGAGATGCTGGACTCTGTAGGCCTTTGGGCTGGACCAGCAGGGTTCTCCTTAGAAGTCAGGAAACACTCCCCGCTTGCTAGAGGACGAAGCTTGTTGCAGGAATTTATGTATAGGTTGGGGGGGAGGGGTGCCCCTCCAGCAGATATCAAGCACATGCAGCCCACTACCAAAACCAGCACAATCGCTTTTGTGACTTTTGTGATTTGTCCCCACAAAACACTTGGTCACAGTTTCTTCCTATCTATTCAAAGGGCCTTTGCTGCACGATACCAAATGTAAGAATTCACTGATAAATGGATCTATGTACTGGCTCACAGGGAAAACTCCAGAAATTCATATAGATATGTGAGCTCAGCTACTCAGCGGCCCCTCTGCCTGAGTGATAATCCCTGGCATCCTGATACCTGAGTTCCAGACAGGTAGCCATTCCAGAAATAGCAAACCCAGATTAAGAAAAACGGGTGTGATTAACTTGGCTGGGAAACAGGGAATGTAAATATCTCTTTTGTTACACTTGACGGGTGTTTGGTGGAGGGCAAGGAGAACCATGGGGCAGGGTCCAGGATGCTCAGATTACGGCCACCAGACCTCCCCTTTCATGATTTAACCGTGATGTATGAGTGATGTAGTTTGGGGGGTGTAACATGGGGATTAGCAACTAATAAAAGTTTGGGTTCTCTTTTGTTCGGGGCTTCCATCTTGTTCCACTTGGTGGCAGGTGGGAGTCCTGTCGCGACAGTCTTCAATCAAGACCAAGCCTACTGGCTGCTGTTTTGCTCTGGTATTCCTGGCTGGTGTCCTTGTTTTTTGTCCAAGGGAGCCCTCAGATTTCTCCGTTAACAAGCTACTCCTCACTCTCTACTGAAGCAGAAGCTCTCTGTACATGCTCAGAGTCAGATTAGAGCGAGACCCGGAAACTAAGGCGCTCTTTCCTGCGTGGGGAGGGAGGCCACCTTTATTAGGACTTGGCAGGCTCCAAGCGAGTCCCGGCAACAAAAACGAGTTGTCCTGGGGCTTCGCTTCAGCAGAAGCGAAGCCCTGCAGCTACCTGGCATTTCTGACTCAGGCTACCGGAGAAAGCAGAGCGTTGCTCCATCATCACTGCACACGGGAGCTTGTTACACCTGTTGGATTTCGGCCTGCCATGTACCGCTGTCACACAGGATCACAGGCCTGCCCACCCCTATCCATCTAGCTCAGAATAAGTCTATGCTAACCAGCAACAGGTCTGTCAAATGGCGAATCTTTCCGAGCTCTGGGTTCGAGCAATTTCCCCCTTGAAAATCTGCTCTTGATTGCTGAGTTTGCTCCAATTCAACAATAAAGAGCAGGTTTACAGTTTCTTCGGTTTCGGGTTTAGAATGTGTTCTTCGTTGTAAATCGCTTTGGCATTGCACTGTTTTGTAAATATATGAAATCAGCATAAAATAAATGCACATTACGTTCAAGATAAAGTAGCAGCTGTACTCCAGCCTACAGGATTTCAATCTTCTTAGGGATTAAAGCCACCACTAAAAATAAGAAAAAATTCACTTAAAAGAAAGGAAGGGAACTGAAGTAATCATGTTCCCATGTTGCCTTCTCCACAACCTTGAGAGGTAGGCCTAGTCGTTCCTCCAATCCACAGTTTACTACCCACCATTCTAGCTGGCTGCAGGTCTTAACTCCTCCTCTTTGACAATCCCCAACCCGGCGCCCTCCAGATGGTTTGGACTACAACTCCCATCTGCCCCACTGCCAGGCATAGCAAGCCATTTCAATGGACCTCCAATGCCCTCGATACAGCTTTGTTCCAGTGCATTGTGGGAAAGCGTTAAAAGCTTGCTGAGAATACAGCTTCCCCTGAAAAGAATCCTGGGAACTATAGTTTGTTGAGGGCGCCGTGAGGAGTAAACTACAGTTCCCAAAGTTCTTTGTGGGAAGCTGTGTGCTTCAAATGTATGGATGTGGCCAAAGGAAGACTCAGCGGCCAATTCAATTTGCTTCTTGGATCTTTCCAGGAAAGTCCCTCACACCACCAGAACCAGAACCAAAAGTTTATGTATTTATATAAAAATAATAACACCTGCAGGTTTATTATACATATATTTTGCAGCTTTTTTGTGGACTTCTCTTTGTTAGCCATGAGATTATGGTAGTTTTTGGTGTGTGCATCTTATTACAAAAAAAACCCGAAACCTATTCAAACCCCCCCCCCCCACACACACACATACGCAAAGAATATACCCACTGCACAATTTAATCATGAGAATCTGTGATTTGCACTGCTGATAATGCTGGGGGTTAATAATAATAATAATAATAATAATAATAATAATTTATTCAAACCCCGCCCATCTGGCTGAGTTTCCCCAGCCACTCTGGGCGGCTCCCAATCAAGTGTTAAAAACAATACAGCATTAAATATAAAAAACTTATATAAATATAAAAAAACATTAAATATAAAAAACTAAAGAACGAAACAGGGCTGCCTTCAGATGTCTTTTAAAAATAGGATAGCTGCTTATTTCCTTGACATCTGATGGGAGGGCGTTCCACAGGACAGGCGCCACCACCAAGAAGGCCCTCTGCCTGGTTCCCTGTAACCTCACTTCTCGCAGGGAGGGAACCAACAGAAGGCCCTCAGTGCTGGACCTCAGTGTCCGGGCAGAACGATGGGGGTGGAGACGCTCCTTCAGGTATACTGGACCGAAACCGCTTAGGGCTTTCAAGGTCAGCACCAACACTTGGAATTGTGCTCGGAAACGTACTGGGAGCCAATGCAGATCTCTCAGGACTGCTTTTGTTTGCGTGTTCCTATGTTGTGTATTTTTGTGTTTTTATTTTGTAAACCGGCCTGTGATCCTCAGATGAAGGGCGGTATATTTTAATCACAACAACAACATTTAAGGCACACCATAAACTAGGACGAAAGGCAAACAGGGGTTGCACAAGACACAGAATATCTATTTTTAAATGCCCCACCCACTGTTAACACACAAGACCCTCGCCCCACTCACCTGGCTAGGACTGGTCTTCCAAGGTCGGACATGAATGCTGATACTTGTGAGGTACTGAACGATGGCATGGGACGGCACACCTTTCGCTGGGCTGGGCATGGTTTGTGCACAGATCGCGAAATTTCACATGTTCAGGCCTGAAGAGTCTGCAAGGCCTCTGGGGCAGGGAGGTTTGGGGGCAAAAGTGTGTGAACAGAAGCAGTTTTCTGGGTAAAGGAAAAAGGTGCGGAAGAACCCACCCAAATTAAGCCAGGCCAAATTTGCAAGAGCCACACCCAGTGGCCGGACTCCTTAGCAAAATGCTTCAACACTACAAATATTATTTCCTGTTGTTTTCCTGGTTAACTGACCATCCAAGTTGCATCTGGGAGTCCCAATAGGGGTCAGGCTTTTGGAAAGCCAAAAATGAATGTCTTTTGCTTTCAAGTTTTCCCTCCGCATATTAGTCTGCTTGTAAATCTGTCAGCGGAGACCTCCAGATATCTAATCTTTACTCCGCAACCCTTTTAAAAGAAACCACCCCTTTTCTCTCTCCAGGCCCAGTTTAAAATCTCCATCTACGCGTTGCCTAAACTCACATCGTCGCAAGATCTGATCTACGCTGCTCTCCCAGCCACAGCAAATCTCTCCATTATCAAATGGAAACTTTTACTTCTGAAGAACGTTCTTTCCCCAGGGGGAAAACAACAACCTCTCTTTGGTGGAAGAGAAAAAGTTAAGAAGGGGCTTGGGAACCAAATTGTCCCTTTTATTAATTCTCTCTGGGAGGCCAGGCAATATTTAAAGGGACATAGACATCTCCCAAAGACAGAGCTGAATCCTTAAGGGGAAAGGTGGGCCGGTGAAAGTGAATTTCTGCAATTATGCCTCCCGATGTTGATGGACTACAACTCCCATCATCCCTGATCATTGCTCAGGTTGACCGGCGCTGATGGGAACTGGAGTTCAAGCACAACTGGAAGGACAGAGGATTTTCCCCACCCCAAATCCTGGGCAAGAGTGTTACAGTGATGGAAATGGGGTACAGGAATCAGGGGTTCAGTGTTATCTTTTTAGATCAGCCCTGGGCCCTTTACTGCGAAGGTGGGTAATAAATGAAAGAAACAAGAGCAGATGATTACATCCTGGATAGGAACCAGGGTGTTTTTCATGAGGCGGTACCTCTTCGCTGCCCCCACCACTGAAATTCATATTTTAAATTCCATGGGGCCTCCAACACTACCCCGTCTCCCTTTCTCAGCAGCTGGAACCTCTCCTGGCGAGTTGAGGAAAACATTCTCACCTGCTCAGGGCTGCAAATCAAGCTGCTGCAGAAAGCCCAGGTCCCAGCTGGAAACATGGCGAGCTCTGCTGCTAAATAATTTTAATTATAATCCTTGACTGTTCTTAATAAACCGTAACGTTTCCTGGATTTGATAATGTTTTGAGTTGGAATAACCAGATATTTTGATGGAGGAACATGCTTGCTGTGGCTCATTGGGTGCCTAGCGTTGTATTTTATTTTTTTTAATGGCTGAAAAATCTATAAAAATAAAAGGGGAAGAGGCTCATTTGCATTTCTGAGTCTCTGAATGCGCTGGCGCAGTACAAAGGGATATACCGTATTTTTCGCTCTATAAGATGCACCAGACCACAAGGCGCACCTAGTTTTTGGAGGAGGAAAACCAGAAAAAATATATTCTGAATCCCAGAAGCCAGAACAGCAAGAGGGATCGCTGCGCAGTGAAAGCAGCAACCCCTCTTGCTGTTCTGGCTTCTGGGATAGCTGCGCAGCCTGCATTCGCTCCATAAGACGCACACACATTTCCCCTTACTTTTTAGGAGGGAAAAAGTGAGTCTTATAGAGCAAAAAACATGGTAGCTCAGTGCTTAGAGCATCTGCAGATGGTCCCAGGTTTATTCCCCCAGCATCTCCAGATAATAATAATAATAATAATAATAATAATAATAATAATAATAATAAACAACTATTATTTGTACTCTGCCCATCTGACAAGGCTGCAGGAGACACCTGCCGAAACCTGGACAGCTGCTGCCAGTCCGTGTTGACATTAATGCCAGTTCCACTTTTGCATGCGGCCCCTGCATTGGACCACCATCCAATGTGGCCCTCGGCCTGAAAAAGCAAGTAGCCGCCTCTGCAGCAGGTACACTTCCAGAACCATTAACCAGATCTGGAACAAGTGCGTGTGTTTGTTTATGGAAGACAGAATTCTGGGCAACTATTCCTGGGGTAATAAAGGGGGACACTTTGCATTACCCCAATCTTCCCTTCCCACCTCTGAATAGCACTGGGAGTTGCCATTCTCCCTTGCCGCCTCCTCAATTTTCTGATTCCATTTGCTGCATGGCAGGCCGAAATTCATCAGGTGGAGCTTTCCTCAGCATGAAAGTGCAGCCATGGGGCAACTTCTTCTTTTGCCTGCCAAACTAAGCCAGGTCGAATGCTTGCCTGCTGCACAGCTGTCAAATGTGCTTTTTTTAATAAAAAAAAGAGGAAGATTTTGAGTGGCAGTGCAAACATTGACACCGTTCAGTCCTGTTTGTACTATCTGTTGCTCACATGCATGCTCAGACAGACACACGCGCACACACACACAATCACATGTGCAACTCAGTTCCTTTTAACCGCACATCAGCATAAAATCAACCAGTTCTGTTTGACTCAGCTGTGCTGCGGTCTGGAAGAGACGTTCTGCCGTATTGCTTGTGTTTGCCCCAATTGGGGCTGAGCCCAGAAGCACCTGGCTGAGAGGTTTCAGCTAGGAAAGCAAGAAGGAACCCCTCCCCAGGCCCTCAGCCCACCCCACCCCCCGGCCCCACAGAGAACCGAAAGGGTGACTTGGTTGGAAGAAGATGATCCGACGAGAGAGCAAGAGGTAAGGCAAACTTTACTGAGCTGCCGCTCCTTCTTCATCTTACTCACTGGGATTTTCCTGTTTTGTGTCATGGTGACCTGGGGAAATTTCAGCCAGTTTGATATTTCCTGGCGGGGCGTCTTTTCGTTCTGATTTTGATCGCCGCTGCTGGAAACTCCACACAAGCGCCTGGCCGTCAGGTGAAATGCTGCCGTTCCCAAGGTATTGTCAAGTTGCCAACTTTTTGTGGGGGCTGCTGCTGTGCTATGCCTGTTGAACTTCTTCCTGTCTTGCAACGGCTAAAGAGGCAGGAGGTGAGTCGTCCCTGTGCATGTGGCCCTGGGTTTGTGGGGACTTTTCATCCATCCCTTTGATTGATTGATTGATTGATTGATTGGCATCTGTCTGTCTCGGGAGACAACTAAAGAGTGTGCTTTGGTGAAGTCAAACTGTTGGAGAGTTACTGCTGTGGCTGTAAGACACCGATGCAGCAGAGACATGCTTTGTTGCAGCCGGGGTAGATGAAGGCGTCCAGTTGTGCTGCTGCAAATGTGCCATGGCTTTTCCTCTCTCTGCCCTCCTCCCAGTGGTCATTCTTCCTCTGGACACTGGCTCTAGGCACTGTGGTCACCTGCAAGGGATTGCCATCTGGTGTGTTGACATTGCCAGCTTTCATATCACGTTTGCAGACACCTTTGTAACACGGAGTTGGTCTGCCATGGACCTGCCTGCAGACCAAGTCCTTGGGGACCTTGTCATCTTCCATTCCGGAAAGGGGCAGTATTCCGCCACATAGCAAAATAAAAAAATTGGATAGGAACACATGTAGCTGTCCAGTTTTAAAATCCAAAGAGGAGGATTTGCATTCATTTATTAAAGTTCTTATGTTACATCGGTAAACATTATCATATTGCATCACAAGGCTTATTATACTATAAATTTCAACATGTATACAATGTTTATATACTAAAAGGAAAAAACAAGGGCAAAAAACTATTCCAAAATAATATATATACCAACACTTCGGACCTCCTGTCTATCCCGTTGTATATTCCTTTTTTTACAAATGAATGTACTCTTATTATTGTATATTTCTTTACATTTTATCCAATACATTCCTACATTAATATGTACCCTTGGTCTTATTTCTCAACTCAGTCTCTCTCCAACGTCAATCGAATGCTAACATAGATAGCGAACCTTTACTGTATTTTTGAACATACCATATATCTTATATCCCACTTTTCCATAATTTTTTGTTTTGAATTGTCTCCCTTTGCCACCGAAGTCCGAGCTGCAGCCGTTGCATATAAAAATACCTTCCTAAAGGCATTCAGTTTCGGGTGAGATTCAGGAACGAATAACTGTGTGTGGGGGGGTGGATTGCAGGCTTCGTGTGCATCTTCTTCAATAGGTACCAGATTGAGCATCCTTGTGGACAGTTAACTTGATTAATTAGGGCCTGATAGGAGACAGAGGGGACGCGGGTGGCGCTGTGGGTTAAACCACAGAGCCTAGGACTTGCTGATCAAAAGGTCGGTGGTTCGAATCCCCACGACGGGGTGAGCTCCCGTTGCTCGGTCCCTGCTCCTGCCAACCTAGCAGTTCAAAAGCACGTCAAAGTGCAAGTAGATAAATAGGTACCGCTCTGGCGGGAAGGTAAATGGCGTTTCCATGCGCTGCTCTGGTTCGCCAGAAGCGGCTTAGTCCTGCTGGCCACATGACCCGGAAGCTGTACGCCGGCTCCCTTGGCCAATAAAGCGAGATGAGCGCCGCAACCCCAGAGTCGGCCGCGACTGGACCTAATGGTCAGGGGTCCCCTTTACCTTTAGGAGACAGATAACAGGGGTGTTACAAAGTTCTTCTTCTTCGGCGATCCCTCGTAGCCGAGTAAGATTGTCTTCCATGAACATGGTCTTAACAGTGAGTCTGTAAGTGACTGTGGAGGCCAATTCTGGATCCACACATCCTTCCAGTGGGGACATAGGTTTCCGGGCAGGAATTGATCATGGTGAGGGTTTGCTAAGCGTGCCTTCCTCTTAGCTCGCTTCTCCCTTTCGTCCTGAGTTTGAGTGTGTTCAAAGCCCACAATACCTTTGGTAAAGGCTGTTCTCCAACTGGAGCGCTCACAGGCCAGTATTTCCCATTTGTCGGTGTTAATACTACTTTTTTTTTTTTTAGATTTGCCTTGAGAGAGTCTTTAAACCTCTTTTGTTGACCACCGGCATTACGCTTTCCGTTTTTAAGTTTGGAATAGAGTACAGTGGTACCTCGGGTTACATGCACTTCAGGTTACAGGTGCTTCAGGTTACAGACTCCGCTAACCTAGAAATAGTACCTCGTGTTAAGAACTTTGCTTCAGGATGAGAATAGAAATCGCGCGGCGGCAGCGGGAGGCCCCATTAGCTAAAGTTGTGATTCAGGTTAAGAACAGTTTCAGGTTAAGTGCGGACCTCCAGAACGAATTAAGCTCTTAAACCGAGGTATCACTACAAAAAAAATTCCTTCCAGTAGCACCTTAAAGACCAACTAAGTTAGTTCTTGGTATGAGCTTTCGTGTGCATGCACACTTCTTCAGATACACCGAGCTGCGAAAGCAGAGCTATGCAAGACCTCGCTGTAGTTGATTTCGAACTACAAAGTGCACAAGGGTAGTAGCCCACCAGCTTGGACCCCAATGTTTCCTGTGGTGCCAGTGCTGTTGTGCACAATCTGATATGAGCATTGCAGAAACTCTAAACGGTTGTAGAAACTGACGGTCCCTGATCCTTTGTGATCATTTGAGGGATCCACAACTGTGCTCCTCTGACTGTTGACAGCAATTTGCATGTAAAAACCTTGCACCGCCTGCCCTGTGGTCGCTGCCATTTGACTTGCGGGGAAACCAGGACATGCATTTTAATATTTGTTTTCATCCAGCTCATATTTATTCCGCTCCTGAGGTTTCAACGTCTGCCTGACTCGCAGAAGCTGCGAGGTCTTGCATAGCTCTGCTTTTGCAGCTCAGGTTTAGCAGTGTCTCAACTTGCTCCCAGCGGGTGGGGAAGCTTAGCTTTCGTAAAAGACCCGTGCTTCTTGAATCTAGCAATCCGGAAGCGGGTGGGTTGCATGGTGTCGTTTCAGTTCCATGCGCCGAGTAGGTGTGTGGGTGCTTTGATCCAGCAAGCTCAGCTGTTGGAAAAGGAACAGCTGTGGTCACACATGCCAGGAGAAAACAAAAGGGGAGTTTGGAAAGATTGCAACGCAGGAGAGAGCGAGAGATCTTTCCCCACTCGAGAGATATTGCAGACAAAGTCGCAGAGGAGCGCTGAGAGGTCTTGCGGGTGGGGGACCCACACGCTCCGTGCGTACAAGGAAGTTGGGCAAGAGGAGGAAGTTCCTTGGTATAGATTTGGGTTTCCAAGTACAGTCGCTGGATGGCTGGTCGACTTTCAAATGCAAGAGACCGGGGTGGGGAAAGCATGCTCTGAGGTGGGAAATGCGGAAGTCCAAGCCTTTGCTCATTGAGGAAGTGAGGATTGCAAGAGCGAGGTGGGGAGGAGGAGGATAAATTCTTAGCAAGCAGTTGATTGGACCACTGTGGCAGGAGGGCCGCGCAGGAGGGGGGCAGAGAGGGAGTGAAAACTTTGAAGGTTGAACCCCCGTTCCGGGAAGCAGCAATACCTTTCCCCCCCTTTTGTATCGTACAGTGGACGCTCGTGATCCGTGCGGGAGGCACGTTCGCAACCCGCAGCGCTGCGCACGCGCGGGTTGCGATTTGGTGCTTCTGCGCATGCGGAAAGCGCGATTTAGCACTTCTGCGCATGTGCAGCTGCCGAAACCCAGAAGTAACCCATTCTGGTACTTCCGGGTTTCGGCAGGTCTGTAACCCGAAAAATCGCAACCTGAGGTGTCTATAACCCAATGTATGACTGTACTGCATTTGTTTGAATATTGTTGCATGCACCAGTGAGAGACTCCCGGGACGGCGCTTTCTTGGGCTTTGGTTCAATAGCATAAGAAGACCGCTGCTGGATCAGGCCAATGGCCCATCTAGTCCAGCATCCTGTTCTCACAGTGGCTGATCAGATGTCTGTGGGAAGCCAGCAAGCAGGATTCGAACACAAGAGCAATTCTCTCCTCCGGTGGTTTCTGACAACTGGTATTCCGAAGTGTCGCTGCCTCCTACTGTGGAGGAACAACAGAGCCTATATGGCTAGAGTTAGCCATCGATAAGCTTCTCCCTTCGATCAGAAGGTCGGCGGTTCGAATCCCCGCGACGGGGTGAGCTCCCGTTGCTTGGTCCCTGCTCCTGCCAACCCAGCAGTTCGAAAGCACACCAGTGGAAGTAGATAAATAGGTACCACTGTGGCAGGAAGGTAAACGGCATTTCCGTGCACTGCTCTGGTTCGCCAGAAGCGGCTTAGTCATGCTGGCCACATGACCCGGAAGGTGTACGCCGGCTCCCTCAGCCTATAGAGCGAGATGAGTGCTGCAACCCCAGAGTCGTCCGCGACTGGACTTAACGGTCAGGGGTCCTTTTACCTTTACCTTTTTAAGCTTCTCCCCAAAGAATTTGTGTAATCCTCTTTTAAAGCCATCAAGGTCGGTGGCCTTCTTTAGAAAGATACTGTGATGTCTTTAGGATGCATGGTTTTGTTTACACATATATGCAACCTGAGCATAGGATGGAAGGGCTCCCAGAGTTTTTTGTGTGTTTCTTGTTGTTTTTAAATTTTATTCATTTTTCTTTTTCATTCATTACACACATCTCATATTCATAACATTTGCTATGCATTCCTTCCTCTCTCCCCTCCTAGACTTCTCCTAACTTCCGCTTCTGGTTTGTTTCTCCTTTCACCCACTTTGCTGCCTCCTAAAAGAAAAAGTAGTGGGACGCGGGTGGCGCTGTGGGTTAAAGCCTCAGCACCTAGGGCTTGCCGATCGAAAGGTCGGCGGTTCGAATCCCTGCGGCGGGGTGCGCTCCCGTTGCTCGGTCCCAGCTCCTGCCAACCTAGCAGTTCGAAAGCACCCCCGGGTGCAAGTAGATAAATAGGGACCGCTTACTAGCGGGAAGGTAAACGGCGTTCCGTGTGCTGCGCTGGCTCGCCAGATGCAGCTTGTCACGCTGGCCACGTGACCCGGAAGTGTCTGCGGACAGCGCTGGCCCCCGGCCTATAGAGTGAGATGGGCGCACAACCCTAGAGTCTGTCAAGACTGGCCCGTACGGGCAGGGGTACCTTTACCTTTACCTAAAAGAAAAAGTTACTAATAACATATTTATACAATAACATCAAACCTAAAAAATAACAATGAATACACCATATTATTTCTCTGTCTTCTACACATTTTCTAACACTAACAATGTGAATGTTTATTTAAGTCCTGCCATCAAGTCTATAGGCTTTCTGCGAGTATAATATAAATGGTTCCCATTCTTTTTCAAAGTCACTGTTGTCTTTTTTTCTTAACTTGCCTGTCATTTTTGCCAGTTCTGCATAGTTCATCAACTTCTCTTGCCATTGTTCTTTAGTTGGTATTTCTCCAGTCTTCCAATTTTGTGCAATCAACATTCTCGCTGCTGCAGTGGCATACATGAAGATGGTCCTCTTTTCTTTCGGTATATCTTGGCTTAAAATACCTAATAAAAAGGCTTCTGTTGGTTTTTTTACAAAAGTTATTTTCAACATTTTCTTCAATTCATTATATAGAAGGGCTCAGAGCGTTAACACTCCAAGAGATCTTACTTAGCCCATGAGGTTCCCAAGGAAGCTACAAGCCACAGCTTTGGGTCCTGCACAGAACAAGACACGCATCTGTGTCTCCAGCTTCCAGCATCAGCCAAACTCTCTCATGCACAGAGCGCACAGCTCTGTGGCCTCTAGTTCTCCATCCTAGGATTTCATGGCCTCCATCCAGGTGAGGCAGCAAAAGAACCCACCTCTTTGGACATGAAGAGGGTAGGTCTAGCTGGCCAGTTTATCTGCAGCTGTTAAAGCCAGAATAAGAGGACTTCACACGCTTCTTGACAAGGACATGGCTGGCTGAGGTTACTGTTATGTACTGAAGTTCTCGCCCTGGGCCAGCTGGGGGATACTGTAGATAGTTATGCAAATAAGGGATCGAAAGTGATGTCCAGTGAATGGATAGTTTTAGAAAGTTGTTACAGTAACATTGTACTGGAGCTCTATATAAGCAGGCTGGCTGAACCCTTCAGTTCAGTTCTGTCCTGGCCTGTGAATAAACAAGAGCTGTTTGGAGAATCGCTGTGTCGCCTGATATGTTCACCCACAACTTAACAGTTACCCACGCCGCAATGTTTTGTGGTAGGAACCCGCTTTCTTTAGAATTCAAAAGCAATTGTCAAATGTTGATTTTGAGACAAGCTGAGTGAGCGGCAAAGCCAGACCCCTAAAAAAAAAGGTATACAGATCACTTACTTTGGTGTGCCTCTGGCGAACCAAGTTTGTTGCCTTTTACCCAATGCAACACAAGCCTTTGCTGGTAGAACAACAACACACACAGATTTCTGCTGTAGACCGCCCCTTCTGTGATGTATGTATGATGTATTGGGGGTGGTCTTGAGCTACAGGGGAGGCAATTTCAAATGTCTATACAGTGGTACCTTGGGTTACAGCTGCTTCAGGTTACAGACTCGACTCTGCTAACCCAGAAATAGTATCTCGGGTTAAGAACTTTGCTTCAGCATGAGAATATAAATCGTGCAGCGGTGGTGCGGCAGCAGCAGGAGGTCCCATTAGCTAAAGTGGTGCTTCAGGTTAAGAACAGTTTCAAGTTAAGAACGGACCTCCAGAACAAATTAAGTTCTTAACCCAAGGTTAAGAGTTTGCACACCAATGTTCTGGGTCTCCTCATCCCTCCTGCATGTGGGGGGAGCACCCTGTTGCAACAGCTTTAATAAATATCAGGCTTACGAGCTGCTTTGCTTCTCAATATTCTCTGGTTGGCCTCGGTTATTTACTCCTACTGATAGAGAACCTACATAAGGACTCTGTACAGGCTCTCTGGTAACCCATAAGGAAAAAGGACTTTTTCTTCTTCTTATAACACTACTGATCTTTTCCCAGCAAGAGTTCTTCTGTCTGCCAATTTTGCAGGCAGATGCTGCCACACCTGGGGAAGGGTTCCCCCCGGCCAATTTTAAAACCGGTCTAACTAGGTTTTGACACCCTGCAAAGGTTTGGTGGTGGTGTTGTTTTCAAAATTCACACAGCGCAAAGCCATGGGCCCTTCACATATGCATCTCCACCCCACATTCCCTTGCAAAAGCGACCACACGGCAGCTTGCAAAATATAGGCCCAGAACAGGGACTCATGCAGAGGCACTACTCATCCAGGGACTCATGCAGAGGCCTAGGACCCTCGTATCTATGGAACCGCCTCTCCTGTTATGCCCCACAGAGGAACTTACGGTCTTCAAATAAAAACATCTTGAAGGTCCCAGGCCACAGAGAGGTTAGGCTGGCCTCAACTAGAGCCAGGGCTTTTTCAGCTGTGGCCCCGATCTGGTGGAACGCTCTGTCACAAGATACCAGGGCCCTGCGGGACTTGACATCTTTCCGCAGGGCCTGCAAGACAGAGCTGTTCCACCAGGCCTTTGGTCGGGGTTCAGTCTGACTCCCTCTCCCCTTTCATAAGAACTTGCATGAAAGTGGCCTCCCAATTTTTCTAACAGGCCCACATAAGTTCAGCACAAACAGTTGGGCCTGGTGAGCATTTAAGGTCCCCAACCCTAATCTGCGGGTTGCCATCCGATTGGATTTTATTCTGATCCTGATCTGATTTGAAGATGTATTTTAATTGATTGTCTGATTTTATGTTAATGTATTATACATTTGATGTTAGCCGCTCTGAGCCCGGCTTTGGCTGGGGAGGGCGGGATATAAATAAAATTATTTATTATTATTATTATTATTATTATTATTATTATTATTATTATTATTATTATTATTACAGAGAGGCTCCTCTGAGAGTGGGGTAGTAGGAATTGGACAGCTTGTCCATTTTACCAGCTGCAGTGGACGTCGGATGTGTGTGTCCTCTTACACCTCAAAGCAGCTGCTGTTGTCTCTCTTGGGGGCGAAAAACAACCGCCGTTGATGTCCCTGAAGCTCGTGTCTTTGGTCAATTTGGGAATTGTATTTGTTATGTACTGAAGTTCTCACCCTGGGCCAGCAGGGGGATACTGTAGATAGTTTTCACTCAGGTCCACATATGCAAATAAGGAATGGAAAGTGACGTCCAGTGATTGGCTAGTTACAGAAAGTGGTTACTGTTGCGTTCTAGTGGAGCTCTGTATAAGTAGGCTGGCTGAACCCTTCAGTTCAGTTCTGTTCTGGCCTGTGAATAAACAAGAGCTGTCTGAAGAATCGCTGTGTCGTCTGATATGTTCACCCACAACTTAACAGTATTCTTTTGCAGGAAATCCCGAGCCGAAGCCCCCAGCATCGCAGAAGGTGGCAGCCTCCCAGGTGCCTGCAGGATTTCCCGACGGAAGAGTCGGCGGCGGATGACCTGTCCGAACCCTCGGGAGATCAACCAGGCCTTGGCCTCCATCACCTTGGGGGATCTGAACCGATCCTGCACCCTGGATGAGCTGATCGAAAAATGCCTTCGCTCCTTTGGTAAACCGGAGAGAGGCAAAGGCAGGGGCGGTTGAGGGATTGGGGCCTTTCCCCCGGACCAGGCGTTTGGTGGGGCAGCTGTGACTTTTTCTGGAGTCTCCTGATGCGAAGGAACCTGGTAGTGTTCCAGCCACCAAGAGGGAAAAGGCTTTGGGCTTAATTCCCAGTCTGTTTTTTTTTTTTTTTAAGATATTTATTAAAGTTTTAAACAATGAAACAAACTTCACATTCACAACCAGATAGAAAAAAAGAAAAAACACCATCACAATCAATCAAGAAAACAAAAAAAGAAAAATACAATAAAAAACCCCTAAAAAATAGAAGAAAAAAGACATAAAAAAGAGATAAAAAACCAGTTTCTTAGTTATTGTTTTCATAACCCTCCTTCCAGACTCCCTCACATCTCCCTTTTCTGTGTTCCCTTTTACACAATCTTATTCAGCAATGCCTCACCTTCTTTCAAATCTTATTTTATATTATACATTTCAACTATTATGTCTCCATTTTTTCCCTTTATTATCAGTTATTTAAGTTTGACATAATATTATTCTAACTTCACCTTTGTTCTTATAGACCATTTTTTACATACTTCTTTCAACTATGTCACTAATGCCATATTATCCTTATATCCTGCATCATTCTAACATTCATACAATTTGCAATACTTTTGCAAGTAGTCTTTGAATTTCTTCCAGTCCTCTTCCACTAGCTCTTCTCCCAGGTCTCGGATTCTGCCAGTCATTTCTGCCAATTCCATATAGTCTATCAGTTGCATCTGCCATTCTTCCAGAGTGGGCAAATCTTCCAATGTTTTGCGATAAGTATTCTTGCTGCTGTTACTGCGTACATAAAGAAAGTTCTATCCTTTTTTAACACCATTTGGCCAACAATGCCCAAAAGGAAGGCCTCTGGTTTCTTAGGGAAGGTATATTTAAATACCTTTTTCAGTTCATTATAGATCATTTCCCAGAAAGCCTTTACCTTTGGGGCACGTCCACCAAAGGTGAAAGAATGTTCCCTCAGTTTCTTTACATTTCCAACACTTATTATCCGGCTCCAGTCTGACCACCAAAAGAATATCTGGGCAACCTCCCCCCCCCCCCTCTAAGCCAGTTTCCTTGGTTCCTTTAACCAGAATATTCCCTCGAGTAAATTTCAAAAATGTTGCTGTTAAGCAAGCAAGCAAACAAGAGGGTACCGGTACTTTAATGTTGTTTAATTGACCGTACTGCACTTTCAGTAACAACCTAACGCACAACACATTTGTGATAGTTTTGCATGAACCCCAACGGCCAAAGACTCCAGGGTGCCGGTGTTTACCCAGAGTTTGGTTTCCTTGCAAATATACTGTGATATTTGTAGCATACATGATTTTATTTACACACACACACACACACACACACACACACACAAAACCTGATCATAGGATGGAGGGGCTCGCGGCACTAACACTCCAACAGGACTTGCCTCCCCGTCAAAGGTTTTGGGTCAAGACTGTTAGCGGAGAAACCTGAGGGCTCCCTTGGACAAAAAACATGGACACCAGCCAGGAATACCAGAGCAAAACAGCAGCCAGTAGGCTTGGTCTTGATTGAAGACTGTCGTGACAGGACTCCCACCTGCCACCAGGTGGAACAAGATGGAAGCCCAGAACAAAAGAGAACCCAATTTTTTATTCGCTGCTAATCCCCATGTTACACCCCCCCCCCAACTACATCACGGTTACATCATGAAAGGGGAGGTCTGGTGGCCGTAATCTGAGCATCCTGGACCCTGCCCCATGGTTCCCCTTGCCCTCCACCAAACACCCATCAAGTGTAACAGAAAAGATATTTACATTTCCCTGTTTCCCAACCATGTTAATCCCACCCTTTTGTCTTCATCTGGGTTTGTTATTTCTGGAATGGCTACCTGTCTGGCACTCAGGTATCAGGATGCCAGGGATTATCACTCAGGCAGAGGGGCTGCTGAGCAGCTGAGCTCACATGTCTATATGAATTTCTGAAGTTTTCCCAGTGAGCCAGTACATAGGTACATTTATCAGTGAATTCTTACATTTGGTTTCGTGCAGCAAAGGCCCTTTGAATAGGCAGGAAGAAACTGTGATGAAGTGTTTTGTGGGGACAAAAGTCACAAACCCGATTGTGCTAGTTTTGGTAGTGGGCTGCATGTGCATGATATCTGCTGGAGGGGCAAACCCCCCCCCCCAACCTATACATAAATTCCTGCAACAAGACATGCTTCTGTTTCTCCAGCACCAGCCAAAACTCACTTTCACACAGCTCCCCCCCTCCCTGCCTGTTTGGTCTCCCTCTAGAGCAGTGTTTCCCAACCTTGGGCCTCCAGCTGTTTTTGAACTACAATTCCCATCATCCCTGACCACTGGTCTTGCTAGCTAGGGATGATGGGAGTTGTAGTCCAAAAACAGCTGGAGGCCCAAGGTTGGGAAACACTGCTCTAGAGTCTAGGATGCTGTGGCCTCTAGCCAGATGAGGTGGGAAAGGCCTACCCACCTGTCTCTATGGCAACAAGCCAGCCTCTTTGGACATGTAAATGGCAGTACTTAGCTGGCCTGCAAAGGCCATTATCTTGCAAAGGAACTAATAGGACCGGTTTAGTGGGTTTCCTGTTATAGATGCTAGCCTTGTAGTCATAGGGTCACAAGTTAGGATAATATCCACAGGTGAATGAATGAATTTTATTATTACGGTCACGGACCAGTTCCGGCTCACTTACGATATCGGGAAAACCATAAAACACAACAGGAATACATGGCATTGCAATTGGGTATAAAAGAGACAATTCAGATATAGCGGCAGTTGAAAATATATATTAAATCTTGATCACTAAAATATAACCCAAAATTGTCATTTAAAACACTGACAAACTGGAACGTGTCCAGAGGAGGGCAACCAAAATGGTCAAAGGCCTGGAAACGATGCCTTATGAGGAACGGCTAAGGGAGCTGGGCATGTTTAGCCTGGAGAAGAGGAGGTTAAGGGGTGATATGATAGCCATGTTCAAATATATAAAAGGATGTCATAGAGAGGAGGGAGAAAGGTTGTTTTCTGCTGCTCCAGAGAAGCGGACACGGAGCAATGGATCCAAACTACAAGGAAGAAGATTCCACCTAAACATTAGGAAGAACTTCCTGACAGTGAGAGCTGTTCGACAGTGGAATTTGCTGCCAAGGAGTGTGGTGGAGTCTCCTTCTTTGGAGGTCTTTAAGCAGAGGCTTGACAACCATATGTCAGGAGTGCTCTGATGGTGTTTCCTGCTTGGCAGGGGGTTGGACTTGATGGCCCTTGTGGTCTATTCCAACTCTAGGATTCTATGATTCTCCCCTCCTGCCCTCAAATGCGTCAGCCTCACCCTTTTCTCTCCCCTTCTAGATTTGGATGGAAACCTCTGCACCAGCGACTTCATGGTGAACATGACATTGACGGCTCACAGCTGGGTGGTATCATCTGCAGAGCTGGCCCGCCTCCTCCTCGCTTCATATCCTTTCAGAGGTAGCGCTGAGCTGCTTTGGCCGCAACGCAGAAAACATGCCCTTGTCCATGCTTCCAGGCCTTCCTCATGCTTAGAGGAAAGGGAGCATATCTTGCAACAAGGGAGAAGGTTTCAGGAGTGGGACACTCTAGACTGTTCTCCTTGTCCCCCTGCTAGCCTCTGCCAGAGTCAACAACCTCTGGCAAGGTCAAAGGCCTTCTTAACCCATGAGAGTTCCCTACAAAACCCTCTGATTTACATTGAAGAGATAATAATAATAATAATAATAATAATAATAATAATAATAATCTAATTTATTTATACCCCATCCATATAGCTCAGTTTCCCCAGCCACTCTGGGCAGCTCCCAACAAAATATTAATATTACTGCTACTACTACTACTACTGTGGGTTAAACCACAGAGCCTAGGGCTTGCCGATCAGAAGGTCGGCGGTTCGAATCCCCATGACAGGGTAAGCTCCCGTCGCTCTGTCCCAGCTCCTGCCAACCTAGCAGTTCGAAAGCATGCAGTGCAAGTAGATAAATAGGTACCGCTCCGGCGGGAAGGTAAACGGCGTTTCCGTGCGCTGCTCTGGTTCGCCACATGACCCGGAAGCTGTACGCCGGCTCCCTTGGCCAATAAAGCAAGATGAGTGCCGCAACCCCAGAGTCATCCGCGACTGAACCTAATGGTCAGGGGTCCCTTTACCTTTTACTACTACTATTGCTACTACTATTACTACTAATAATAATAAATGGCTGCCTTCAGATGTCAGATAGTTGTTTATTTCTTTGACATCTGACGGTAGGGCGTTCAACAAGACAGGTGCCACCACCAAGAAGGCCTTCTGCCTGGTTCCCTGTAAACTCACTTCTTGCAGGGAGGGAACCACGAGAAGGCCCTCGGTGCTGGACCTCAGTAGGGGTGGAGATGCTCCTTCAGGTATACTGGGCCTTTGAGTTTAGGGCTTTAAAGTTTAGGGCTTTAAAAGTCAGCTCCAACACTTTGAATTGTGCTCGGAAACGTACTGGGAGCCAATGTAGGTCTTTCAGGACCGGTGTTATATGGTCTCGGTGGCCACTCCTAGTCACCAGTCTAACTGCCGCATTCTGGATTAGCTTACAGCTGAAAATCCTGAGCTTAGAGGCAGGACATAATAATAATAATAATAATAATAATAATAATAATAATAATAATAATAATAATTTAGTAGTTGTACCCCACCCATCTGGCTGCGTTCCAACAAAGACCAAAAATACACTAAAATGTCACACATTGAAACCTTCCCTAAACAGGGCTGCCTTCAGATGTCTTCTAAAAGTCAGATAGTTGTTTATCTCCTTGACATCTGGTGGGAGGGCGTTCCACAGGGCAGGCGCCACCACCGAGAAGGCCCTCTGCCTGGTTCCCTGTAGTTTTGCTTCTCGCAATGAGGGAACCGCCAGAAGACCCTTGCCGCTGGACCTCAGTGTCCGGGCAGAATGATGGGGGTGGAGACGCTCCTTCAGGTATACTGGACCGAGGCTGTTTAGGGCTTTAAAGGTCAGCACCAACACTTGTGCTGGGAAACACCCGGCGCCATTGCCCACCAATCTGAGAGGGGTGAAACCTTAACTCAGTTTGCTACCTACCAAGAAGCATCTCAGAAGAAACAGCCAGAGCGCCAGCTGAGGATCTGCCACTTCATCCGGTATAAATTCCCACCCCGTTCCTCCCCTTCGCCCCCAGATCCTGCCTGGGTACCCGTCTCCCCGAGTCTCTTGCAGCTCCAGACTGAACCTCTCCCCTCTGGCTTCAGGTACTGGCTCCTCAATTACCCTGAGGCCTTTCACCTGGACCCACACCTGGAGGAGGCTATCGCGGAGATCTTGGAGGTGGTGAGGAAAGAAGGCCAGGGGGAACACAGTCAGCTGCTGAACACCTCTGGCACGTGAGTTCGAGAGATTCTCAAAGCCATGGAAGCGCCTCTCCCTATATTCCCCTATGGACGCGGGTGGCGCTGTGAGTTAAACCACAGAGCCTAGGACTTGCTGATCAGAAGGTCGGCGGTTCGAATCCCCGCGACAGGGTGAGCTCCCGTTGCTCGGTCCCAGCTCCTGCCAACCTAGCAGTTCGAAAGCACCCCAAAAAGTGCAAGTAGATAAATAGGTACCACTCCGGCGGGAAGGTATACAGCATTTCCCTGCGCTGGTCTGGTTCGCCAGAAGCGGCTTAGTCATGCTGGCCACATGACCCAGAAGCTGTACGCCGGCTCCCTCGGCCAGTAAAGCAAGATGAGCGCCGCAACCCCAGAGTTGGTAACGACAGGACCTCATGTTCAGGGGTCCCTTTACCCTTTACCTTTATATTCCCCTATGCATTCCCATTCTGTATAGAATTTTTGACTAGAGCAGCCCCGGATTGATGCAGGAATACATGAAGAAATATGGTGTTAAAGCAGTTAACAATTGTTAAGTGTGTAAGGACAAAATAAGTAATTATAATTTAACAGTTTTATTTTGTTAAAGCAACTAGAAAAAGATATTATGATCGGAAGATCTCACACAGGTGAAGGGAAGCAGTGGGCAGGAGGGGAGGGTTAGGTTGAATTTGGGAAATAAAATGCCGTATTTTTTGCTCTATAAGACTCACTTTTTCCCTCCTAAAAGGTAAGGGGAAATATGTGTGCGTCTTATGGAGCGAATGCGGGCTACGCAGCTATCCCAGAAGCCAGAACAGCAAGAGGGATTGCTGCTTTCACTGCGCAGCGATCCCTCTTGCTGTTCTGGCTTCTGAGATTCAGAATATTTTTTTTCTTGTTTTCCTTATCCAAAAACTAGGTGCGTCTTGTGGTCTGGTGCGTCTTATAGAGCGAAAAATATGGTAATTTAAATTGGCTGAGGTATGCAGAAGGTACCTTTATTAACATTTGAACATTTTATCCTTTTTATTGTAATATATGAGCGGTAATATAGAGCGAAAAATACGGTAATATATGGGACAGCAAAGGATATACAGTAATAGATTCTAATAATAATATATTATAACCACAATATATATTATAACCAGTAATATATTATAACCACAATAGAAGTTCAAATGGGGAAGTAAATGTATTTTTAGTATTTTCATTATTGTAATAGTTATTATTATTTCTTATCGGTAGAAGGCAATGTTAATTTAGGGTTCTTCATTTTGCTGTCTGTATAATTTTCTTAAGTCAATAAAAGAAAGAAAGAAAGTGCATCTCCCATCCTGCCCTGCCCCTTGTTGTTTTTTTTAAGAATCTCCTCCCATCCCAGAACAGCAAATGGACCCCAGCAGTCCATTTTCCCGCTCCCTCCTGTCTTCCACATCTCCACTGTGAGTAATTTACCACGCTCCTCAGACCAATCTGCGTTTCCAGTCAAGGGTTCAGCTAACCATGAACGCGGGTGGCGCTGTGGTCCAAACCACCGAGCCTCTTGGGCTTGCCAGTCGCAAGGTCGGCGGTTCGAATCCCCACGACGGGGTGAGCTCCCGTCGCTCTGTCCCTGCTCCTGCCAGCCTGGCAGTTCGAAAGCACACCAGGGCAAGTAGATAAATAGGTACCACTGCAGCAGGAAAGTAAACGGCGTTTCCGTGCACTCTGGTTTCCGTCACGGTGTTCCGTTGTGCCAGAAATGGTTTAGTCATGACCCGGAAAAGCTACCTGTGGACAAACGCCGGCTCCTTCGGCCTGAAAGTGGAGATGAGTTCTGCACCCCATAGTCAAATTCGACTAGATTTAACCGTCCAGGGGTCCTTTACCTTTACCTTTACTACCTCTAAGCATGCAAAGTATTCAGCATCTAACTTGGCGTTCTGGCCTTGCTTCCGTCTCCAGGATGACCCGGACGTGGACCCGATCCCTCAGCTGCCAAAGCAGCCCCGGCTGCGGCAAGAAGAGGAAAGTGTCCCTGCTTTTTGATCACCTCGACGCAGGAGAGTTGGCCAACCACCTCAGTTACCTGGAGTTCAAGGCATTCTGCCGTCTCTCGGTAGGGATCAGCCGACACTCAGGTTCTGCAATGGTGGAAGATTAGAAATTCAGTCAGTTTTACTGCATATAGCCAAAGGCTGCCGCAAAGTACACAGAATCATTCAACAATTAAAAGAAAGTATACTGGATTATTAGGCAGCGCAGGTGGCGCTGTGGGTTAAACCACTGAGCCTAGGGCTTGCCGATCAGAAGGTTGGCAGTTTGAATCCCCGCAATGGGGTGAGCTCCCGTTGCTCGGTCCCTGCTCCTGCCAACCTAGCAGTTTGAAAGCACGTCAAAGTGCAAGTAGATAAATTCCGGCGGGAAGGCAAACGGCGTTTCCGTGCGCTGCTCTGGTTCGCCAGAAGCGGCTTAGTCATGCTGGCCACATGACCCAGAAGCTGTACGCCGGCTCCCTCGGCCAATAAAGCGAGAAGAGCACCGCAACCCCAGAGTCGGTCATTTTTAGAAGACATCTGAAGGCAGCCCTGTTTAGGGAAGCTTTTAATGTTTAATAGGTTATTGTATTTTAGTGTTCTCTTGGAAGCTGCCCAGAGTGACTGGGGAAACCCAGCCAGATGGGCAGGGTGTAAATAATAAATAAATAAATAAATAAATAAATAAATAAAATAATAATTACAATGATCAGTGCAGATCACCATGAGTTAAGTGCCCTTAAGAAACTACAGCTCCCAGAATCCTTTGGCAGCAGCCACGACTCTTTAAAGTGGTATCACAGTGCTTATATGCAACGTGTGAATGTGGCTGTACGGCTGTCTTTATACAGTCATACCTCGGGTTACAGATGCTTCAGGTTGCGTTTTTTCGGGTTGCAGACCGCCAAAACCCGGAAGTACCGGAACGGGTTAGTTCCGGGTTTCGGTGGTCGCACATGCGCAGAAGCGCTGAATTGCAACCCAAGCGTGCGCAGATGTGGGTTGCGAACGTGCATCCTGCACAGATCACGTTCGCAACCCGAGCGTCCACTCTATTGGCGACTGCAGGCAGCCAGGGCTGTTAAAACAGAAATTAAAATGCTACAGTGGATGTTTCAGTGAAGTTCCCTTCCTCCACCCACCCCTGTCCATCCTTGCTTGGTCACCTTTCTGTTAGTGGCCTTTTGGGGTTTCTGCAACAGAGATTCCACACCAAATTACACATCTCCGATTGCAGCGAAGTCAAACCTTGTGAAATGGCCATCCCCGTCACTCCCCTCTGTCCCAGGCTTGTCTGCAAAGGCATTGAACTCCTGATGGGCTGTGCTTTGCTCACATGCAGACAGACACATAGAGATCTCCAGCAAGAGATTGTGCGAGATCAGACCAGAAGCTGGGGCTTGCCTTACTCTAATCTTTCTACCTCTTTGGGTGTTGGGGGTTGAATTCGGCCACTGGTCTGGGGGAAGATAAAATAATGACATATTTCTTTGTTCCGTTTCTGCCCCCATCCCTCCTCCCAAATAGAACCCAGGGTGGCAGACGTATCCCTAGCATAAAAAAACAACCCCACATTTTAAAAAGCATTCTAAAACATTTTCCTAAACAGTTATTTTAAGGTTGCATTTGCAGAACCAGGTGGTCTCCTGGTGCATTTAGAATTTCAGTCCTACCCTTCAGAGGCAGGTACTTCTTCCATAGCACCAGGTGACTTTCCTTGATGGCTATGGTCAACCTCAACTGTTAACGCAGCAGGTCATGCTTGTGTAAAAGATCTACACTGGCTTCCAGCATGTTTCTGAGCACAATTTTAAAGTGTTGGTGTTGACCTTTAAAGCCCTAAGCGGCCTCGGCCCTGTATACCTGAAGGAGCATCTCCAGCCCCATCGTTCTGCCTGGACACTGAGGTCCAGCTCCGAAGGCCTTCTGGCAGTTCCCTTCCTAAGAGAAGTGAGGTTACAGGTAACCAGGCAGAGGGCCTTCTCGGTGGTGGCGCCCGCCCTGTGGAACGCCCTCCCGTCAGATGTCAAGGAAATAAACAGTGTTTTATACAGTGGTACCTCAGGTTACATACGCTTCAGGTTACAGACACTTCGGGTTACAGACTCCGCTAACCCAGAAATAGTACCTCAGGTTAAGAACTTTGCTTCAGGATGAGAACAGAAATTGCGCAGCGGCAGTGGGAGGCCCCATTAGCTAAAGTGGTACCTCAGGTTAAGAACAGTTTCAGGTTAAGAACGGACCTCTGGAATGAATTAAGTTCTTAACCCGAGGTACCACTGTATCTGACTTTTAGAAGGCATAAGAAGGCAGGAAGGTTTTCGATATTTGATGTTTTACTGTGGTTTTATAATTTGTGGGAAGCTGCCCAGAGTGGCTGGGGCAATCCAGTCAGATGGGCAGCATAATAGTAATAATAATAATAATAATAATAATAATAATAATAATAATAATAATAATACCACAAATATAATTTCCCCAGATGATCTCATTGATCTTGCATATCTCTAAGGAGGGAATTGTGGTCTGTAGATCTAATCCGTTCCCAGAAGTGAGACTTGAGGGTACAGCTCTCAGGTCCCTGCAGTTAGGAAAACTGTCTTGTCGAGGGTCTCGTACAGAGAGGCACCAACCCAGGTGCAACAGGAAGAGAAGCGGCAGGAGCTAGTAAGCCCCCCCTTGAAACCCCTTAAGAGGGTCTGCCCTGTGACAGATCGCTAACAACGTGCTTCTCAGAAGACATCTCTCTCCCCCACTTGATTTCGCTTACCGGGGAAAACCAAAGGAAGTACATCGTGTATCATTAGCTAAGAGAATTCGCTACCCACAAGATGTAGCGATGGCTTATTAGACAAATTCGCAGAAGCCTCCGAGATGGTCTATCTCACAGGGTGGTGTGGCCATCCCCTTTGCACCCCTTTTTGCCTAATTCCCCGATGCGCCACTGATGAAAAGGGATCCCTGCATTTAGACGAGAGATGGGGAGAATTTGCCTGAGTTCTCATTCGAAGGTTCTGGGCACCACAGTTCAAGAAGGACACTGACAAACTGGAACGTGTCCAGAGGAGGGCAACAAAAATGGTCAAAGGCCTGGAAACGATGCCTTATGAGGAACGGCTAAGGGAGCTGGGCATGTTTAGGCTGGAGAAGAGGAGGTTAAGGGGTGATATGATAGCCATGTTCAAATATATAAAAGGATGTCATATAGAGGAGGGAGAAAGGTTGTTTTCTGCTGCTCCAGAGAAGCGGACACGGAGCAATGGATCCAAACTACAAGGAAGAAGATTCCACCTAAACATTAGGAAGAACTTCCTGACAGTAAGAGCTGTTCGACAGTGGAATTTGCTGCCAAGGAGTGTGGTGGAGTCTCCTTCTTTGGAGGTCTTTAAGCAGAGGCTTGACAACCATATGTCAGGAGTGCTCTGATGGTGTTTCCTGCTTGGCAGGGGGTTGGACTCGATGGCCCTTGTGGTCTCTTCCAACTCTATGATTCTATGATTCTATGAAGGCAAACCAAACGTAGGAAGAAATTTCTGGCAGTAAGAGCGGTCTGAAAGTGGACCAGATTCCCTCGGGAGGTGGTGGGCTCGCCTTCCTTGGAGGCTGGATGGCTACCTGCCATGGATGCTTTGGGGGGGAGATTCCTGCATTGCAAGGGGTTAGACTAGATGACCCTTGGGAGTACCTTTCTTTTGCAATTCGCGCTTCTCTGAATTTCTGCAGTCAAGTAACACGTACAGCAATGCATAGACTGCATTTAGGGTTAAGTGTCCCTAAAAATGCTCTGAAAGAATGAATTATTTTAGGAAAATCACGCTGGAAAAATGCACACATTTTTAAGGCATTATTGCATGCAAACATTTGCACATCAGATCTTCACGCCAAAATGCTGGTGAGTTTTCAGCATTTAAAAAAAATGTCAAACTGATGTGAAAATGCAGAGAACTGAAGACTGGAAAATCAGGGGACAGAACAGATTTGGCCATTCCTAATTTAGATAGACAATATTTCTTCTAGTAAGATTTAGTAAATCTAGTAAAATAATCTAGTAAGATCTAGTAAAATAATAATTAAAAAACCTTTCTCCCTGTTATGTGTTGGGCAGTATTTGGATTTCCAGAATTACGTGCTGCGGGGGTCAGTGCGGGGCAGTCCAGCCCTGGAGCGGGCCATCGCCTTGTGCAACAGCATCTCCCAGTGGGTGCAGGTCATGGTCCTCAACCGACCCACGCCCCAGCAGAGGGCGGAAGTATTCACCAAATTCATCCGTGTGACTCTGGTAAGCAAGTTCGCTGCCTGCTTTGCTGGAAGAAGGGGGTGACAGCAGAAAGGGGAGCTGAAGGAGTGCAAAACCCTGTGCAGAGCTCATGTCCCTTATGCAGTGCATCGGAGAGGACCATCTCTACCCATGTACTTGCTGGCTAGAGGAGAAAGTTCCTCTGAGCATGTTCAGAGCACAGCCTCCCTCTGTGATCATCGTACCGAGTGATCCAACATGGCTTAGTGGGAGAGTTTTAAAGGTAAAGGTAAAGGGACCCCTGACTATTAGGTCCAGTCGCGGACGACTCTGGGGTTGCGGCGTTCATCTCGCTTTACTGGCCGAGGGAGCCGGCGTACAGCTTCCGGGTCATGTGGCCAGCATGACTAAGCCGCTTCTGGCGAACCAGAGCAGCGCACAGAAACACCGTTTACCTTCCCGCCGGAGTGGTACCTATTTATCTACTTGCACTTTGACGTGCTTTCGAACTGCTAGGTTGGCAGGAGCAGGGACCGAGCAACGGGAGTTCACCCCGTCACAGGGATTCGAACCACCAACCTTCTGATCGGCAAGTCCTAGGCTCTGTGATTTAACCCACAGCGCCACCCGTGTCCCTGGGAGAGTTTTAAATCCTGACAAATGAAGGTTGGGGGACGAGGAGATGTGCGTTTGTATTTTTAAAAGATGGCTCCCATGACATGCTGGTGATTCTTCCTGCCCCTCCTCTCACCCCTCTGTTTTTTCCTCCGCTACTTGCAGAAGTTAAGACAACTGCAGAACTTCAGCACCCTCATGGCCATTGTGGGGGGGCTTTGCCACAGCGCCATTGCCCGCCTCAAAGACACCCACGCGCTTCTGCCTTCTGAGATCACTAAGGTAGGAACTTTGTTGGGGGGGGTGGAGAAGAGAGGGAATAATTTAGCCTTGGGAACAGGAGTGGGGAGGTATGTTAGAGAGGGAGTCAGGCGCTGTTTCCTTCCAAGTGTGGAAGCCCTCGGGTTCGGCAGCCAAAATAGCACTTTCAAAATCTACCAGAAGAGGCAGGAGGAAATGGGAGCAGTTCTCTCAGCAAGGGCCGGCTCTACCATTAGGCAGAGCAAAGTGTCCACCTCTGGCAGCGCAAGGGAAGAATAGCGCAGCACTGGCCCAGGGTGTTTTGCTGCCCGAGGCGAAGCAGCGAATGATGCGTTATCCCCGCCCCCAGCCCAGTCATTTTGTCACACGCGGCAGGAAGTTCTGAAAACACCTCTTCCCTTCTCTGACAGTGAAATAAAATAATTGCAAACTAAACGTCCACTAGATAATTGCAAAATGTTCTCACCAAACGTTTTAAGCACCCTGAAACCACTTTTACAGACATGGCTTCTCCACAAAGAGTCCTGGGGACTATAGTTTGTTTAGGGTGCTGAGAGTTGTTGAGTGTTCCTAGGACTCTTTTGGGTGAAGCCACGACAGGTAAAGTGGTATCGTAGCTCTTCAAAGGTATGGCGTGGTTGTGGCCTATTTGCTTTCCTTTCGTGTTACCCGAAATCTTCTGCCTGGCGTGGCTGCCTGTGCTGGCCCCAGAGTGGGGGGGTTACTGTGTGGCGTGGTCTGAGTCCGGTCCTGGGTCAAGGGTCTGGAGGCTGTCCGTCAAGGGTGAAGCGGGGTCCAAGGCATGGAGCCGGGCGTGGTCAGGAACTCCGGAGGAGCAGGTCAGGGTGCTGGCAGGAACAGGTTTCCAACGACGTTGCTCCCGCAACCTGGGACTGGGCTGACTGACCTTTATCTTCTCTGAGGCCAGGGGCGGCCCTGGCCCACAGGTGACCTGCCTCTCCTGGCCTTAAGGCGAGCACTCCTCCTGGGAGAACCCAGTTCCCTCCGCCTCTCTGCCCTGAGCCTCTGCAGTTGAGGAGAGACTGGAGGGTTACTGGACCCAGGGGCAGCTTCACCTTCCCCTGACAGGGCTGGGAGAGGCGCACTGGCAGGCAATGGGTCCTCAACCACCTCAGGAGCCAGAGCAGACTCAGATGGTGCCTGCTCCTGAGGATCCGGCACAGGTGCAGACCCTTCAGATTCAAGCCCCTGCCCCAGCTCAGCCGGCCCTGGAGGCGGGGACTCCTGTGCAGGCTGGGACCCCTCAGGTTCAGCTTCTGAATCAGATTCCCAGGCCATCACACTGCCCAATGGTAGGGCTGGCCCCGAGAGAGCAGACAGAGGTGTGTGCCATGAGATCTGCACCTGCTAAGATAGCTGGTTGTCCTCAGCTGTGGTGGCAGGCACATTGCCAGTGTTGAAGTAAGATTCCCCTGCCGGTCTGGTTCGTTTTCGTACACTGAATGGTGAAGGCACCATTTTGGCATCCGCCTTGGGTGGGAAAGCCTTTTGGGCTGACCCTGCCCTTACCCTCTGACCACAACATCCTCTTTGATGTTGCTTCCTTCTTGCCCCCAGACGCTGTCCGAGATGACGGTGTTGCTCTCCTCGTGTGGCAACTACAGAACGTACCGACGGGTTTATGCCGATTGCGATGGCTTCAAGATCCCCATCGTCGGCGTCCACCTCAAGGACCTGGTGACTTTGCACGAGGCCATGCCTGACCACGTGGATGGCGGGCGGCTCAACTTAAGCAAGCTGCAGAGTTTGTACGAGCCGGCGAGGGAACTCCGGGTTCTGCAACAAGCCAGCCCTCCATTCGAAGCCAACAAGGATCTGGTGCACCTACTCACGGTAAGAAACGGATGACCTAAGTCGTGAGGAGGAGGAAATAGAAACTGTGGGGTTGGGCACATATGTACGTGTGTGCCAGACGTCCAGGGATGCTCGCGCAGCCCCCGCTAGGATGGGACAAAATGCCCCCGCCGTAGCTAATGCAGCCACCGACTTGAATGGATCGGGTTGCATCCATCCTATGCGTTTAAAACACTCTTGTGTCTCTTTAACAGTCGTGGCTTCCCCCAGAGAATCCTGGGAGCTGTAGTTTAAGGGTGTTGAGAGTTGTTAGGAGACACTGCTAATTCCCCCCACCCTGAGCTATAATTCCCAAAGCGGTTCCACAATCAATCCCTATTTCCTTTTTATATATATAATATTTTTATTAGTTTTTTTAACGTATCATTTCCAACATTCATAAGACATAATTTCTTATCTTATACAATGTTTTTGACGTCCGTCAGCTCCTCTGGTGATTTTCCGTTTTTATCACTTATTCCGCATTTCCTAATTTTCCTATTACCCTTATTTATCATTAACTAATATTTCTCTTCATAGTCTTTTTTTGCAATGTTTCAAATAATCCTCCTTACAAAACTTCATGCAATCCTACTAGCGCCATCTGTTCATTACAATTACTTTTCAAATAGTCCGTACATTTACTCCAGTCTTCTGAGAATCTCTGGTCCCGCAGGTTTCGAATCCTTCCTATTAGTTTATCTAGCTCTGCATAGTCCATCAGTTTCATCCTCCATTCTTCTTTCGTCGGTAGTTCTTCTTGTTTCCATTTTTCCAATCAATCCCTATTTCCAGGGAACTCCATGAGGCAGGATAGACAGCTCAGCACCCTTAAACTACATCTCCCAATATTCATTTTTTTGGGGGGAGGGTCCATTAGCTCAATCGGTTAGAGCGTTGTTCTGATAATGCCAAGGTTGTGAGTTTGATCCCATTGTGGTAGAATGGGCCACCATGTTGCATCAGTTAGGACGAGAAGGCAGAATGCCATGACGGCAACCGTCGCCTAGCAACCGCAGCCAGGGGCAGGAAGTGGTGCGGTTGCCTAGCGGCCTGGCTGCCACCGGCGCTGTGCCGTGCGTGGCCCTCGGAGTACGTTCACGTGTGACTCAGTAACCACAACCTCTGGGTTGCCTAGCAGCCATGAGTGTGGGGAAATTGAGCCACGCCGCTTGCAGCTGTGGGGCCTAGCAGCAGGCCTCTCTGCGGCCTAGTAAACAAGCTGCCCTCACGTAGCCTCCTCTGGCTCCGCATGCAATTGCGTTGCCTAGCAACTGCCGACTTCTGTGCTGCTTAGCAACCGGACCAGGGAGCAGGGGGGGGGGGCATTGGACCTTAAATTGTTTAAATTTTATATCCTGCCCTTCCTTCCAAGGGAGACCCGGCCAGCAAGTGGTGGATCAGTGAAAGCATCCAAAATGGATGCAGACCGGGAAAGATGCCTATTTTAATGTTGGAAGCGGGAGGCCTTCGGTATTACTAATTGTTACTGTTATTGTTATTTTTTATTGTTGTTGTTTGTTGTTATACCGCCCTTCATCCATAGATCTCAGGGCAGGTCATAGCCTAAAATTACAATATACAAAATGACATTTCAATCAGCGCTGAAAAGACAACAGGGATGAACTAGCCAGTTGCCTGGGCCCAGATGGGATAATAGTTTATTCGGGAACTGCCCTACAAGGAGCAGGTGTAGGGCTGCCATACGTCTGGGATTTCCCAGGCATAGCCGAGATCCATCTGTCAAAAACGGCATCCGGGCAGATATTTCACTTTAAAATGCCCATATCGGAAGTGTTGTTTCGCTTGCAAATTTCCTTCAAGCAGCTCAGCAACTCAGCCAAATAGCTCAACAACTTTTGTGTCCGGATTTTCACTTTTTGAAACATGGCAACCCTAAGCAGTTGTGCGTGGGGACGTAATGGGGAGTTGTGTCAGAACAGTGGTGCAGCGTACAGGGTACAGGAAGCTGTCTATCCACAAGAAACAGCGAGAATAATAATAATAATAATAATAATAATAATAATAATAATAATAATAATAATAATAATTATTTTTAAAAAAATATTTATACCCCGCCCTTCCCGGTTCAGAAAACCGGGCTCAGGGTGGCTAAAAACAGATTTAAAACACTTAATTGATGCAACGAAAAACAGCATGAAATACCGTATAAAACACGAATAACAATAAATTCATAATTAAAAAATCAATTTAGGAGGGAAATGCATCCAATAAACATTAGATGATCACCAGGGTTAGCTGGCTAAAATAGTCCTACAGATGAGCCCTACTGATTGAATATGCTTCCCATTCAACACTTGACTTGGGACTCTTGATTGCAGCCGATTCTGGAGGGCAGCCCTTCGCTGCCACTAAGGGTGTGACTTAATGGGACCATTCCCTTGTATAACTTTCCTTTCCTCTCCCAGCTCTCCCTAGACCTCTACTACACGGATGAGGAGATCTACTCCCTCTCATACGCCCGTGAGCCAAGAGGTTCCAAATCACTGGTAAGAGGGCAGAGAAGGACCAGGGAGCCAAGGAGTTTTTGGGGAGCCTTGGCTCAATCCCATCTCTCTCTCTCTCTCTATATATATATATACTGTATATATACCGTATTTTTTGCTGTATAAGACTCACTTTTTCACTCCTAAAAAGTAAGGGGAAATGTGTGTGCATCTTATGAAGCGAATGCAGGCTGCGCAGCTATTCCAGAAGCCAGGACAGCAAGAGGGATCGCTGCTTTTGCTGCACAGCAATCCCTCTTGCTGTTCTGGCTTGTGGGATTCAGAATGGTTTTTTTCTTCTTGTTTTCCTCCTCCAAAAACTAGGTGCATCTTATGGTCTGGTGCGTCTTATAGAGCGAAAAATACGGTGTGTGTGTGTGTGTATGTGGTTTTTATCATTTTCAACAATTATTAAACATACTTTTATACCTTATACATTTTTTTTTACTTCCACCAATCATATCTGAAACTTTCCCAATCTTTTCACTTAATTTACATTTCTTACGTTCGCTATTACATTTAAATGTCACAACTAATGTCTCTCTTCTTTCTCTTCGTTTGCAATATTTCATATATTTCTCCTTACAAAACTTCTTGCGTAATTTGTTGATTACAGTTGCTCTTCAAATAGTTTGTACATTTCTTCCAATCTTCTGCAAATCTCTGGTCCCGCAGGTTTCGAATCCTTCCTGTCAATTTATCCAATTCTGCGTAGTCCATTAATTTTGTCTGCCGTTCTTCTTTCGTCGGTACGGCTCAGTCCCATCTCTCACACTGTGTTTGCCCCCCCCTCTCTTCACAGCCTCCTACACAGTTCAAGCCCCCCATGGTGGTGGAGTGGGCACCGGGCGTCACTCCCAAGCCTGACCGGATCACCGTCAAGAGGCACGTCCAGCAAATGATTGAGGTAAAAATAACCCAATGGCAGGGCCAAACAGGCAGCTGGCTACTGGTGTGGTACCCGTTTCTGCTTTTGGCTTTAAATGGCAGTAGAACTGCCGGAGCTGCTTCTTTTTCCAGTGCTCCCACCAAAGAAGATTGGAAATATGAGTTAACGGACTATGCTAACTGGAAACCTTAGAAATTAAGAAGATAACAAGTTTAAAAAGAAATTAGGAGTGTTTATTGCATATTTATAAAAGCAACGTACAGTGGTACCTCGGGTTACAGAGGCTTCAGGTTACAGACTCCGCCAACCCAGAAATAGTATCTCAGGTTAAGAACTTTGCTTCAGGATGAGACCAAAAATCGCGCAGCGGCGGCGCAGTGGCAGCTGGAGGCCCCATTAGCTAAAGTGGTGCTTCAGGTTAAGAACAGTTTCGGGTTAAGAACGGACCTCCAGAATGAATTAAGATCTTAACCCGAGGTACCACTGTACATACATTGGCAGGATTTCAGGGAACACTTGTAATTTTATGAAGAAAGTATAAAACGGGAAGTTAAGAGAGTTAAGAAGTAATATGGATATACATAAAATAAAATATTGTAAAGGAACCAGGGGTGGGAGTAGAGAGAAGTCCTCAGGATCTAAGCAATCCCATTTTTTGGAATTTTTGGTGATTCAGTATATAGATTTAATATGTTAAGTTTTTTCTGTTAAAAGTCTGATTTTTCTCTGTGAAAATTAATAAAAATATGTATGGGGGGGGGGGAATGCCAGTAAAACTCATGCAACCAAATGGACCTGAACGCATTCCTTTCAGCCACAGTGTCCTTTCTAAGGACAGCTCTGCACCATGAATTTTAAAAAGCACATCAAAAGCATATTTAAAACACAATTCCCCTGCCTCAAAGAATCCTGGGAACTGTAGTTCCCCCCTCACAGAGCTATAGTTCCTATAACCCAGGCATAGGCAAACTCGGCCCTCCAGATGTTTTGGGACTACAATTCCCCTCATCCCTGACAACTGGTCCTATTAGCTAGGGATCATGGGAGTTGTAGGCCAAAAACATATGGAGGGCCGAGTTTGCTTATGCCTGCTATAACCTGTAACAAACTACAGTTCCCAGAATTCCTTGGAGAAAGCCATGTGCTGTTAATGTGCCTCAGAAGAGCTTTAAATGTACGATATGGATGCGGCCACAGACTCAACCCTTTCTGCCCATAAGCATGGATCAAAAAGTTGCTTAGAAGGATGTCGACTGGCCATAAATAGCAAATCGAAAGGGGCATGTTGCGTTTTGCAGGCTGTGTTGTGTTCTGAGGCGTTGCAGTTTGACCTGCACATTACATTTCCACGGGATTTCCAGGCTGGGTGTGAGTGTGCATGCGTGCGTCACTGCCACAGCTCTCCGCTGTATCTCTGCAGCACTGGGTAAAGTTTGTTGACTTCTTGGGTTGCTTAGCTTGATTACGGCAGGAACATTTTGGGTGACCTAATTGGAGAGAAAGGGTATTGCAGAATTATCTACGTGCATTTCATGGGTGCATTTGTCACTGAACAATTCCAAGATTGCATTGCATGCGTTTGTGCCCAACACTGACATTCTCGCCATTTTCGGTCCCTGCCCCACGATTGTCAATTTATTCTGCGCCATGTTGGGTTGAAATTAAGCCGCCTGCCTGCCTCCACCTCTGTCTGTTTTGTCCTTTGTGACACATTGGGTGGGTGCTGTTGTGATCTGGAGTCGTGTTTTGCTGCTCTGCACCCCCGATGGGTGCAGGAGGGCCCCCTCAGGGGTGCCTGTTCCCGCTTTACTCCACCCCCTTCCACGCAGAGTGAAGGAAGAGGCTCAAATCCGGCCACTCCAACCACTTCCTTTTCTGCAAATAAAAGTTTGCTGCTGAAACAGGCTGTGCATGCCTTGGTGGGGGGAGGAGGGGGGAAGAAACACCCTCCGCTCCCCCATTTGACAGATGAAAGCGTCAAGAGGCTGATAATGTCTAAGATTTCTGTCGAAAGCCCCTAATTGTGGACTGCTCAACGCTGCCCTGTGCCAGGCTGTGGGGAGGCCTGGTTAAGAGGTTGCCCCACGAACCTCATTCTGCTTCCATAGCCAGCTCATAGCTGTCAACTTACAGATTTGAAAATAAGGGACCAGCAGCCTCGAAATTAGGGGATCAGCAGCCAAAATAAGGGATTTTAGTCAACCAGCTGAAATACGAAGTTAAAAGGGACCAGATAATTTGGGAGAGCAGCGCCGGTTTTTAGCCCTTCGTTTCCAGAGGTTGCTGCTCAAAACACCAGCTGATGAAACGCTGCAATTAAATAACTACACGCAGCAACCACTTTTCGCGCAAAACGAAGACCAAGCTACGAAGATGCTGCTGCAGTTCTGTATCTTTTCTCTCGTGCTCCATCTGCAGCTCTCAGTTCCATCAGACAGGATGGGGGGGGGGGGAAATAGCGCCCGAAGTAAACCCACAGATCAGACCATCTATGCTAGTCTACCACTACAAATCTATGGGAGAAGCGCTTGCGGTCCTTCCTCCGCTTCCCCCCTCTATGGTTAGCCCTTGGAACACCTGCCCACGCCTCCACCTCCTCTCTCTGAACTTCTTTCTCTATGGTTGCCCTCGCTCTCCTCTCAAGGCTCCTCAGTAATTCATAGGCTGCCCATCTCATCCGGGTCCTTCGGCGGTGCAGCGGCAGTACCGCCTAGCGGGAGCAGCGGCAGTGGCGATGGGCAGAGGGGAGGCCCCAGGGAGAGATGCTCAGTTCGGCAGCCCCGAGGAGGATGGCGGCGGAAGGGCCCGAGGCTCCCGCCAGTCCCAGTGGGGAGGGGCTCCCAGGGGCCGAGGCTGGTGAGAGGAGGCTGGAGGGGGGTGGGCCGAGCAGCCATGCAACACAGTTGGAGCCTCCCTCCTCCCTGGCCGGCAGGGAGGGAGGGAGAGGAGCTGCTTCCTTTGAAACCCGGGGAATTTAAGCGACATCATCAATAAGGGACAGCAGTGGGACACGGCGCTGGGATAAGGGACTTTCCCGCCAAATAAGGGACGGTTGACAGCTATGAGCCAGCTCTGCTGCCCTCTCACCACCCCACCTCCCTGGAACACCAGTCCAGGTTGTAAAGCCTCCCAGCTTCCTTAAGTCTCAGCGCTGCCCTTGCAGAACGCAGCAGGAAGAAGATAGGATGAAAAACTAGAATGAGGGCGACGTTCACATTAGGAAAGTGTAATTTGGTGCAGGAAACAGGGCATGCGCGACTCCAGCATTGTGACCCTTACTACTACTACTAATAATAAATTTTATTTATACCCCACCCTCCCCAGCCAAGACCGGGTTCAGGGCGGCTAACACCAAATATAAAAACAATTGATTGAAATACAGCTTAAAAAAACAAGATTAAAATACAACATGAAAACATTAAAATACAGCCTCATTTCAGCGGAAACTCAATCAAAAACTTTTGGGGGGGATAAAAACGTCAAGTCTTCACCAAGGCTAACTATCCAGACTGGTCCTACATGGGCCAGAAAAAAGCCAGGGAAGTCCCCAAAAAGGAGTTCCAGCACAGAAGGAGAAAGGAAAAAAGACAGTCGTACTACTACAACAACAAAGGTGGATGCCATGACTGTAACTGTGCCCGGAAACAGATAGGTTGTGCATCCGTAGCGGTGACCAGAGGAAGAAGGACCGCTGGGAGGGGTGCGGAGAGAAAAAACACCATGGTACATCTGCAACATGGGATGCGGGTGGTGCTGTGGGTTAAACCACAGAGCCTAGGCCTTGCCGATCAGAAGGTTGGCGGTTCGAATCCCCACAACGGGGTGAGCTCCCATTGCTCGGTCCCTGCTCCTGCCAACCTAGCAGTTCCAAAGCACGTCAAGGTACCACTGTAGATAAATAGGTACCGCTCCGGTGGGAAGGTAAACGGCGTTTCCGTGCGCTGATCTGGTTCGCCAGAAGCGGCTTAGTCATGCTGGCCACATGACCCAGAAGCTGTACGCTGTCTCCCTTGGCCAATAAAGCAAGATGAGCGCCGCAACCCCAGAGTCGTCCACGACTGGATCTAATGGTCAGGGGTCCCTTTACCTTTACATCTGTGACAGCACAACCGGACGCCAGCTGCAACAAAACATGTCTCTCCTATATCGGTCGCTGCAGCTTTCCAACATTTGACTCCACTCCCAAAGGCGCATTCCTCCACTGTGTCCCCGAGACAGACAGATGCCAACAGTAATGTCAGGAGACCCCACACATGCCCCTTCCAGAGCCACGATTCATAGAGTGGTCAACCCCCCCCCCCCAGTTCTTGAGAAACTCTGGGAATTATAGTTCTTCTGAGGGAAGAATAGGGGTTCCCTAACAGCTCTCAACAGGGACGCGGGTGGCGCTGTGGGTAAAAGCCTCAGCGCCTAGGGCTTGCCGATCAAAAGGTCGGTGGTTCGAATCCCCACGGCGGGGTGCGCTCCCGTTGTTCGGTCCCAGCGCCTGCCAACCTAGCAGTTTGAAAGCACCCCCAGGTGCAAGTAGATAAATAGGGACCGCTTACTGGCGGGAAGGTAAACGGCGTTTCCGTGTGCGGCTCTGGCTCGCCAGATGCAGCTTGTCACACTGGCCACGTGACCCGGAAGTGTCTCCGGACAGCGCTGGCCCCCGGCCTCTTGAGTGAGATGGGCGCACAACCCTAGAGTCTGTCAAGACTGGCCCGTAAGGGCAGGGGTACCTTTACCTTTAACAGCTCTCAACAGCCTGAACAAACTACAGTTCCCAGGATCCTCTGGAGGACGCCATTACTATTTAAAGTGATATGATAGCGCTTTGAACACGTAGTGCAGCTGGGAGCGAAGTATGTTCAACTTCTACAGTGGTACCTTGGGTTACAGACGCTTCAGGTTACAGACTCCGCTAACCCAGAAATAGTACCTCAGGTTAAGAACTTTGCTTCAGGATGAGAACAGAAATCACACGGCAACGGCGCAGCAGCGGGAGGCCCCATTAGCTAAAGTGGTACCTCAGGTTAAGAACAGTTTCAGGTTAAGAACGGACCTTTGGAACGAATTAAGTTCTTAACCTGAGGTACCTCTCTATAATCACTCATTCTTATTGCTTACCCCAGCCTCCTCCTCCTCTCCACCCCGCTCCACTTGCTGCCTTGTCTCAGTATCTGGATTTCAACCCCCTTGGGGCAGGGACCTGCCATCTCGTCCTTTGGGAAGAGGTGTTAAATATGTTGTTTAGTCGTTTAGTTGCGTCCTCCTCTTTGTGACCCCCTGGACCAGAGCACGCCAGGCACTCCTGTCTTCCACTGCCTCCCGCAGTTTGGTCAAACTCATGCTGGTAGCTTCAAGAACACTGTCCATCCATCTCGTCCTCTGTCGTCCCCTTCTCCTTGTGCCCTCCATCTTTCCCAACATCAGGGTCTTTTCCAGGGAGTCTTCTCTTCTCCTGAGGTGGCCAAAGTACTGGAGCCTCAGCTTCAGGATCTGTCCTTCCAGTGAGCACTCAGGGCTGATTTCCTTCAGAATGGAGAGGTTTTAAATGTTAAATATACAGCAGATGTATGTTTAGAGGCCAATGCCCACGTTCTTATCTTCCAATGGGTTCTGACAAGACTCCTTCCCCAACAGACGGTGTTCAAGAATTACGATCCTGAGCAGCGGGGTTACATCTCGGAGGAGGATTTCGAGATCATCTCCACGAGTTTCCCCTTCTCCTTTTACGGGCTGGAAAGAGAGCGGTGAGTGAACAGGATTTCAGGAGAAGACTCTTTGTGGATGTGGCAACAGCTGCCCGAATGCTGTTAGCCCAGAGATGGAAAGTCCCTACCAGAGAGGAATGGCAAGCTAAATTGATGGGACTATGCCAGGGGTCAGCAAACTTTTTCGGCAGGGGGCCGGTCCACTGTCCCTCAGACCTTGTAGGGGGCCGGACTATATATTTTTTTTTGGGGGGGGGGATGAACGAATTCCTATGCCCCACAAATAACCCAGAGATGCATTTTAAATAAAAGCACACATTCTACTCGTGTAAAAACACCAGGCAGGCCCCACAAATAACCCAGAGGTGCATTTTAAATAAAAGGACACATTCTACTCTTGTAAAAACACGCTGATTCCCGGACCGCAGGCTGGATTTAGAAGGCGATTGGGCCGGATCCGGCCCCCAGGCCTTAGTTTGCCTACCCATGGACTATGCTCACTGGAAAGCTCAGGGAAAGTTTTATTCATTTTTTTGAAATTGTTTTATTTGATTTTACCAATACAAAGTTATTAAAAACCCCCAAATATATTTCCATATACAGAGATTTCGCCAAATCTCAGGACTTCCCCCCCACCCCCTCCATGGAGTCGCATTTTAAACATTTAAAACTTTAAACAGTAATGGGGGGGATTATAATTTATTTAAGAGACCACCGCAAGCAGATGAAAACATTAGCAGGATTCTAATTTCACTTGTAATGTAACAAAGAATATGGAAAATATGGATGGATATAAAATATTGATTATAGAATAATACGCTGTTGTAAATGTTCACAATAGGACCCACGGAGGGGATGGGGAGGAAAGTCTTGAGATTCAGAGTAATCTCTATATATGGATATATATTTGGATTGTTATAAATTTTTACTTGTAAAGCCAAATAAAAAACATTTGTAAACCACGCGCTCATAGAAAATATCACAAGGTGGTTGGCAACTTGGAAACGCAACACCGTAATAGAAGCAGTAGGAACGCCAGGCCCATCCTCTCTGGTTGACAGAGAAACTCGGGTCCGAAAGGCCTGAACAACAGAATTTCCAGGAGGCATCTGAAAGTGAGCAAGGGTGACCTCAATTGGCAAGGAGCGTCTCCACCCCCCATCGTTCTGCCCAGACACTGAGGTCCAGAGCAGAGGGCCTTCTGCCGGTTCCCTCGCTGCGAGAAGCCAAGTTACAGGGAACCAGGCAGAGGGCCTTCTCAGTGGTGGCACCCGTCCTGTGGAACGCCCTCCCACCAGATGTCAAAGAGAAAAACAACTACCAGACTTTTAGAAGACATCTGAAGGCAGCCCTGCTTTTAATGTTTAATAGATTATTATATTTTAATATTCTGTTGGAAACCGGCCAGGGTGGCTGGGGAAACCCAGCCAGATGGGCAGGGTATAAATAAATTATTATTATTATTATTATTATTATTATTATTATTATTATTATTATTATTATTATCATTATTATTATTATTAGGAGTTCCACAGGGCAAGGGCTGCCGCATTAAAGGCTCAGTCCCTGGTAAAGGGCAGCTGAGGCTCAGAGGTGTGTGAACTGACCAAAAGCACCCCATTTGAATACATAAGGGTTATTTAAGTGCCAGGTAGGGCAGGAATTCACTAGGCGCCGATGACCCAAGCGAGGAAGACCGAAGCCACACACTGTGTGTCTGTTTTCCTCTTCTTCTCAACTGCAGGGAAGGCGTCTGGAGCCGGGAAGAACTGTCCGAGTATTTAATGCGGGCCTGTGCCATCTTCTCCAAACTAGGCCTCGGGTTCCTGCACAACTTCCAAGAGGCCACCTTTAAGAAGCCCTCCTTTTGTGACAGCTGCAATGGCTTTGTGAGCTTAATTTATTTAAAATGGATTTATACCCCTCCCTTCCTTCCCCACGTAGCCCAGGGCAGCAGACACGCTAAAAGCAAAAAATCCCAAAAACCTTTGGTCAAAGTATTCTAAAGCCAATTGCAATTAAAAACATCTCACAGTAGCTGCCGCCGAAAACACCCTAAAAGCAGTCAACAGCGGAGGACATTCCTCTATCCAAGGATCTCGGGGTTGTCAGTATCTTTCGGCCACCAAATGCCATGTAATCAAATTTCTCCTGCAAGTTAATAACGGTGGAAGCAGGCATAACTCACTAGGGAAGGCGTTCCGCAATGGGGGGGCACCACTGAAAAGGCCCTGCCACGGGTCTGTGCCACTTGGCCAGCCCCTGGTGGTGGCAGCACCAATACACGTCACTCATCCCCACCTCCTCAAAAAAAAAGAAAACCCACCAGCCACCCAAACAGTCCCTATTACTGGCAGAAACAGTAGCTGCTGAGCTGAGCTACCAAACTGGAGAATTTGCTTTTTTCTTTGTCTTTTAGTTAGTAGTAGTGCAAACAATGGGCTGGCATGCCTAGTGGTGGCAGTAATCAACAACAGGTGGGATGGAGGATGAAAGGGCTAGAGAAGTAGGAGGGATTGTAGATAAGCTCCCTTCAGAACAGCCTTCCAGAAATTTTGGGCTACCCAACACTAGCTCTTGACTATGCCAAGTTGGAGAGGGCTGCTGCAGAAGAACCAGCTTGTTTTGCAGCCTCTCTCCTGCAGCCATGAGGTCTAGAAGCTTGCTACGTTTCAAAACCCAAAAATTGAAATCCCCAGAACTCTGCCGCCACTTTTGAAGCGGGCAATAAAGCTGCGTCCCCTGGCACAAATTAGAGCAAGTCCCCCACCTCTCATCCACCTATGTTGCCTTTGAAATTTAGGGCAGGGCGCTCAGTCAGTCTTTGCAAAGAAGTGGTGTCTAGTTCAACTTAACACCTCTGTTGTCGTTGTGTTCTTCTCCTGTTCTAGCTCTGGGGAGTCTCCAAGCAAGGATACAGATGTCGGGGTAAGCACGCCCCCTAGTGGGCACTAAATAAAAGGAAAGGATGCTATTAACATTCCTATCGCTGATGATGGTCTTTCTCTTTTCTCCCTGCAGACTGTGGGATGATCTGTCACAAGCAGTGCAAGGACCAAGTGGAGGTGGAGTGCCAGCGGCGCTTCCATTCCTGCAGCTCCGAGAGCACCCTGTCTCGGACTGCCACACCGGCTGCCACCTATCACCCTAGCTCAGGTAAGGGGGTGCCCAGACTGGGGTTCCAATGGGACCAGCTCCATCGATGCACAGTGGCAAGGAGGCTATTCGCTTCCCAGCCTTGCGAACCGTGGCTTCTATAGAAGAGCAGGAATGCAGAGCAAATTCCACTCGACACCATAAACTGTGGTTTGAAGCACCAGTTCAAAACCAGCACGAGAAAGTACAGGTTTTGCTCACAAAGGTCATCCTGTGCGTTTCATGGCTGCGTGGGGATTTGAAGCCGGGTCTCCCAGGTCCTAGCCCAGCACTGTAGAACTACTGCACCACACTGCTTGCAGGAACAAACCTCCAGATACGATGGCCACGTTTCTAACCACACTTCCCTTATTCCACGTGGCAGGCTCGGAGGAAGAAGCTTTCCTCTTCCCGCCGAGACGAGAGCACAGCAAAAGCCCCAACCTGGTGCAGTTGAGCCCAGCGGGCAGGCGGCGAATGAAACACGCCAGCACCCAGACAGATGCAGACAGTCCGCAGGAGCCACGGGGACACAGCAAGAGTCTAAAGCAGCTTCTGGAAGAGCTGAAGGAGGTGGAGAAGGTGAGGATTTTCGGGAGGCCAGGATTCCACATCTGGGACTTCTGTGGAACAATAATGGGAAGCTACTTATGACGCGGGTGGTGCTGTGGGTTAAACCACAGAGCCTAGGACTTGCCGATCAGAAGGTCGGTGGTTCGAATCCCCGCGACGGGGTGAGCTTCCGTTGCTCGGTCCCTGCTCCTGCCAACCTAGCAGTTCGAAAGCACGTCAGAAGTGCAAGTAGATAAATAGGTATCGCTCCGGCGGGAAGGTAAACAGTGTTTTCGTGCGCTGCTCTGGTTCACCAGAAGCGGCTTAGTCATGTCAGCCACATGACCAGGAAGCTGTACGCCGGCTCCCTCAGCCAGTAAAGCGAGATGGGCACCGCAACCCCAGAGTCAGTCACGACTGGACCTAATGGTCAGGGGTCCCTTTACTTTGGTCTGGACAGGCCCAAAGTTGCTGGGGAAACAGGCAACCCCCACTTTAAGCTGGAAGCATCTCGCTCTCCTTTGCAGGAACGGGACAGGCTGCTGCTGGTCAACCAGAGCCTTCAGAGCTGCAACTCGCAGCTGGAGGCTGAGAACAGCTGGCTGCTGAAGGCAGATTCATCGAGCCTGCCCCCCTTCTCCTGCTGGAAGGCCTTGGCTGCCTACAACTCGCACCTGCCTCCCAAGCCCAACTGAGCCAAGGGCACAGGAACGGTGAGCTCTCAAGGAAAGTGGAACCTCTCAAGGAAAGGAACAGAGAGAAGGGACACGGCGCTCAATGGTAGAGAATATGGATGCTCTGCACACAAAGGGCTCGGGTTTGGTCCATGGCTTGAAATGGATGCTGCTGCCCTGAAGCCACTGCCATTCCTTGCCAATAATACGGAGCTGGATGGACAAGCAGCCGGACTCAAGCTAAGGGGCTTCCTTTGTTCCTAATAAAAGGACTATTTCTTGAACGGAGGCTCCACCAGATAGCTTACTTCTTTTTTTGGTGCTGCTGCAGATGCACGTTTTGGGTTCTGCTGCTATTAGCCACAACGGCCCTGTTCCACCTCCACTGTCAGAGGCAGCCGACTGCGGAAGGCCAGCTGCTGGGGCATTGGAAATGGGGAAAGTGCTGCTGCACTCAGGTCCCGCTGCGGGGGCTTCCCATTGGCGCACTTAGTTGGCCTCTGAGAGCAGGGTGCTGGGCGAGGAGGGCCACTGGACTGCTTCAGCAGAGCTCTTCTTAGCTGAACAGTCCCGGATGGCTCAAGAACCTAAGCAGCTCCTTGGCTTGTGTGCATGTGGTGGCTTGCCAATAGCTCTCTGCAGCAAGCTATATTTAACCACTGAGCGAGTGCGTAAACAGGGACCCTGCCTTGCTACCTGGGGCGAAGTGGGTGACCTTCTGGTTGGGATTCCAATGTCAAGAGTAGAGACTGGGAGAAAGGAATCCTCAGAAGGTGGAAACTGGGGGTTCGGCGGCAGGTAAAGGGGGATGAGGGGCGAGGCAGAAGCGCCTACTGACTGCGACCTCTTCCACTGACCCCCTTCGGCCTTGCTTTAAAAAAAAACCCTGAATCTTTTATTCACTTCCTTAACTCTCTGTTCAAGGGACACGGGTGGCGCTGTGGGTTAAACCACAGAGCCTAGGACTTGCCGGTCAGAAGGTCGGTGGTTCGAATCCCCGCGACGGGGTGAGCTCCCGTTGTTCGGTCCCTGCTCCTGCCAACCTAGCAGTTCGAAAGCTCGTCAAAGTGCAAGTAGATAAATAGGTACCTTTTACAGCGGGAAGGTAAACGGCGTTTCCGTGCGCAGCTCTGGTTCGCCAGAAGCGGCTTAGTCATGCTGGCCACATGACCCGGAAGCTGTACACCGACTCCTTCGGCCAATAAAGCGAGATGAGCACCGCAACCCCAGAGTCGGTCACGACTGGACCCAATGGTCAGGGGTCCCTTTACCTTTAACCCTCTGTTCATTTGGGGGATGTGGGGTGGAATACATTCGTTGCTGGGAACAGATGCAATGCATCATACTGAATACAGGAATTACCGTATTTTTCGCTCTATAGGACGCACCGGACCATACGACGCACCTTGTTTTAGAGGGGGAGAACAAGAAGCGGAAGCGGAAGGCGCTGCCCAGAGAGGGGGAGAATTTCCCCCCCTTGTTCTCCCCCTCTAAAACAAGGGGCAGTTCAAGGTGCGTTCAGTCGCCTTCAGGCGGCTACCCTGGAAGCCTGGAGAGCGAGAGGGGTCGGTGCGCACCGACCCCTCTCACTCTCCAGGCTTCAGGTTCCTTTCGACCTGCTCTTTGGGGCTGGTGGGGGGAAGCCCCCCGCCAGCCCCAAAGAGCAGGTTGGGGAGCAGCAGAAACACATGCAGCCTTCCGCTGCTCCCCGAGCTTGTGGGGCTGGCGGTGGGGGGAAGCGCTGCTTTCCCCCACCGCCAGCCCCAAAGAGCAGGTTGGGGAGCAACAGAAAGGCACGAAGCCTTCCCGCTGCTCCGCGAGCTTCTCGAGGCTGCCGGGGAAGCCCGGGGCTATGGCTTCTTTAGCCCTGCACCACCTCTCCGGCAGGGAGAGGCTGCGTGCGGCTATGGCAATACCCCCACCTCCCGCAAAAGCCCACAGGAGCCACACACCCTTTAAGGAGTGTGCGGCTCCTGCGGGCTTTTCTACTAGGAGGGAGAAGGGACTGACTGGCCATGTCAGTCCCTTCTCCCTCCTGAGGAAGAGCCGCACGGAGCTTGTGTGCGGGTTTTGCAGGAGGTGGGGGTATTGCTTCTCCCAGTGAGAGCCAGTGTGGTGTAGTGGTTAAGAGCGGTAGTCTCGTAATCTGGTGAACCAGGTTCGCGTCTCCGCTCCTCCACCTGCAGCTGCTGGGTGACCTTGGGCTAGTCACACTTCTTTTAAGTCTCTCAGCCCCACTCACCTCACAGAGTGTTTGTTGTGGGGGAGGAAGGGAAAGGAGAATGTTAGCCGCTTTGAGACTCCTTAAAGGGAGTGAAAGGCGGGATATCAAATCCAAACTCTTCTTCTTCTTCTTCTTTTCCTGCCTGCCTCCCCCCTGCATTCGCTCCATAGAACGCACACACATTTCCCCTTCATTTTGGGAGGGGAAAAAGTGCATCCTATAGAGCGAAAAATACGGTATATTGTTTAAATCTAACTCTCTCCCCATAAAGATCACATTCAGCTATACTCCCCACAAGCTTTGTGTAACCGCTCCTCCTTTTTGGGCAGGGGGAAGGAATGTGAGTTCCCCTTAAAAGAAAAAAGAGAGGAAAATGTCCTTCAAATGGCAAACTGTCCCTGACTTTTAACGTATTCTGCTCTCTTAACCCTCCTGGCACAATAATAAAAGAGAGAGAGGTAGAAGACGACGACTAGAGTTTTTAAACACACACATACTCCCTCGCACAATGAGTTTGAATGACAAGGAAAATGTTTAATCTCTTGGTGTTACACTGAACCCACCCTGGCCATTTTCAATCCTGTCCCTTCAGAACGACAAAAATTAACTTGCACCATTCAAACAAAACCCCATACTCATTGGCTGTTGCAATTGAACCGCCCTGTAGATGATCCAGAGGAGGAAAAGGTACAAAGAAGTTTGGGTTTGTGCTTAGAAATCCCAAAATAATATCTTCCCTCTTCCTACATTGTCCGATTAAATATAACGGGACATTTCTAAAGCTGGGTTTCTCATAAATGCCGCCCACCCAGCCCAAAAAGGAAGGTTGCTTCCTACCCACATTCGGCATCTAAAGCCCAAAAAGAAACCTTGAGAAATCCAGCACCTCTTGTTCCTTCATCCTTGCAAGTTGTGTATTAACTAGATCAGGGACGGGGAACATTGGCCCCCAACTCCCTTCACACCCAATCACTGGCCCCAGTAACTGGTGGTGCTGGGAGATGAAGTCCAATGACATCTGAAGGAACCACAGACTCCCCACCTCTGCTCGAAAGGTGCAATTCATCCGGCACCAAGCTATAACGCGGACAACACAAACGTCTGTGTCCAACAACTTTAAAGCAAGTGAAAGGGGGGTGGGGAAGGGGGGTGGGAGAGATGTCTGATGTTAGCTCACATGCCCCTGCCCACTGTCTCAGGTTCAAGGTAATGGGCACCTTTCTTGTAAACTGCATTTCCTCGCATTCTAGGGAAAAGCAACACTGAAACCACCTTTGGTGAAGGCTGGGTTTTGGGGCTGTATCCACTGCGCATCCTTGCTGCGGTGAACTTCCTGAAGCCTCTTCCCTGCCCTAAAGTGAAGGGTGGTTTTGACCATACCCCACGCCGGAGGAGGTCAGGATCCAGCCCCTTGCTATTTTTTCTTCTTCTTGCTCCGCTTGCCCCATCGCTGGTGGCCGCCTCCTCCTTCTCGCCTCTTCTCCCACGTGGGCATAGGGGGTTCGATCTCATTCGGACGCCCACCGCGATCCGGGACGTCACCAACCATCAGCACCTGAGAGGGAGGAAGAAATGGACGCGAGAGTGAACAGGAAGTGCTGTCCCTAATGATCGCCATCATCCAATTATTCATTGCCTTCTAAACTACCGGCGCAAGGCGGTTTATGCATAAGAGAAACAGAGGCTAGAAGTACATTCTAAACAAGGGGGGGGGGAGAGAATAAGAAGCTGATGCTTCTAAACGCTAAGGGATATCATATTGTTAAATATATGTATAGAGGAGAGTCCTTAAAGTCATTGCAGGAAGTAATAGAGAACGTGTTGTTGTTTAGTCGTTTAGTCGTGTCCGACTCTTCGTGACCCCCTGGACCAGAGCACGCCAGGCACTCCTGTCTTCCCCTGCCTCCCACAGTTTGGTCAAGCTCATGCTGGTAGCTTCGAGAACACTGTGTTGGAGGGGGATTTCCAGCCGGTGGCAGAGGACAGAGTGACTCCAGGAGACATAGGTGTAAAAACCCAAACTAAAACGAAGACTATATTACTAAGCAAATAAACACAAACTCTGGTGGATGTTATTCCTGCAGGCCGACAACAAAACTCAGCTTTTTTCCTTTATAGCAACGGTCACCTGCAGCCAATTAATCCCAGAAACTTCTTAAAGGTATACACACATGTTTCTGTGCCGAATGTCCTCTAACACCCCCTCTCATTCAAACAGAAACAATAGTATTTTAAACAGAACAGAACATATTTACATATCACACACAGCAACTCCCAACTTTGCTACCAGTCGTGCATGTTTTTCAAAAGTTAACGCTTTTGTAAATACATCCGCCACATTTTGTGTACTTTCACAATACTTCAGCATTATCTGGTTCTGTTTTACATTTTCAGCTACATTTTGATATTTAATTTCCAAATGCTTTGATTTGTTTCTAAACTGGTCAGATCCAGACAAAGTTATTACGGCTTGATTATCTTCCATAGCTTGAATAGAATAATTACACTGTACGTTTATATCCTTGAGGATCTGAACATAAAATTTTACCTCATTACATAACTCCGACAATGCACAGTATTCGGCCTCTGTTGATGTGGCCATGATACTTTGTTTTTTGGATTTCCAACCTATCAAAGAATCTCCAAATTGAAATACCATTCCAGAAATTGATTTTTTATCAGGCAGGTTGGCCCAATCGCTGTCAACGTAACACTGCAATTTTGTGGACCCTGAAGATGGTAATCTTAAACAATAATCAAGTGTTTGCTTTAGATACCGGAAAATGCGTTTTAAACCTTTCCAGGCATTTTCTGTAGGACAGCTTACTAGTCTGCTTAGTATTCCAACTGCATAACTCAAATCTGGTCTGCTCCACAATGAAATGTATAATAAACTTCCAATTATTGAATGGTACATTTCAGGATTTACAGGTTCTGTGCATTCTCCTTCATTTTTGAAAAAACCTATTTCCATTGGGGTTTTTACTCCCTTGCAGTTTTGCATATTGTTTCTTTCAAGTAATTCCATTATTTTGTCTTTTTGACTCAACAAAAAACTTCCATCGTTTGTTCTTTGAATTTCTAAACCGAGATAATTTTTTACTGGACCCAAATCTCTTACTTTAAATTCCTTTCTTAGTTGTTCTGCAAATTTTTCCACTTGCTTGTCACTTTTTGTAGAGTAAAGCAAATCATCAACATAACACAAACACAATTCTTGTTTATCACCCTTTCCTTTAGTGTACAAGCAGTTATCAGCTAAGCTTCTTTTAAAACCAAGATTTTTTAATGCATTATCAAGACACTCGTTCCAATTTCTAGCTGACTGTTTGAGCCCATAAATTGCTTTGTTCAGCCTATATACAGAATTCTGTTCTCCTGCCTCAAAACCTGGCGCTTGATTCATAAAAATTTCTTCTTGCAGATTTGCGTTAAGATAAGCTGTTTCAATATCAAAATGGTTTACCTTAAACCCACGTTGTGCTGCAAGAGCTAGCAATAAGCGTACACTTTCACTCCTTGCAGTAGGAGAAAAGGTTTCATCAAAGCTTTCACCTTTTCTTTGAGTAAAGCCTCGTGCTACCAGTCTGGCTTTGTACTTAACATCACCATCTGCCAAGTGTTTTATTTTATACACCCATCTACAGCCCACTGCCTTTTTTTCCTTCTGGCAATGGCTCAATGGTAAAGACATTGTGTTCTGCTAAAGATTTCATTTCTGCTTTCATTGCATTTTTCCACCTTACTATTTCCTGGTGTGGTAACTTTAAAACTTCCTCATAATCACGAGGTTCCTTTTTCACATCAACAGTTTTAACTTCTTGTATAGTAAACCTTTCTGGAGGTACCCCCTTATTGCTTCTTTGTGACCTTCTAACTTGAACACTCTCCCCCTCTGAACTATCTTCCCCTTCTGATTCACCCTGCTCAGGAGAAATTGGTTCAGCTTTAGGAGATTGTGTACTGGGATCCTTATCCCCTGAATCCTCATCACTGTCGCTTTCAGAACCTTCTTTAATTTGTGGCTTTTCTTCCTCAGATTTCACAAATTTATCTGTATCATCAGAAGATAACACAACCTCTGAATTTCCATGTAAACGAACCCAACCATCTTGCTCACAAAACTCTGCATGTCTTGATATTACAACTCTGCCACGCCCTAGTGCAAAACGATACCCCTTTGACCAAGTTTGATAGCCAACAAACCTAAGTTTCTTTGCCTTAGGCTCTCCTTTCCTTCTCTGTCCTTTTGGGATGTGAACCCAAGCCCAGCAACCAAAAGTTTTAACATGGTCCAAAAAGGGTTTTTTTCCATAAAGCAAAAAATGAGGGGTGTTGTTTATGGTAGAATGAAACAATCTGTTCTGTATGTAGTTAGCACACAGAATTCCTTCTCCCCAATACTTCCTGGATAGGCCAGAATCACATAGCATTGAATCTAGCATTGTTTGTAAAGATCTTATCTTGCGTTCTGCAACTGAATTTTCTTCAGGCGAAAAAGGACACGATTTACGGTGACTAATACCACGCTTTTTCAACCAAACTTGGAGGGCTTCGGACATGAACTCGCCTCCACGGTCACTTTGCAACTGGGTAACTTTGTAGGGAAACTGCCTTTCTATATAGTTGACCCAATTCTTAATCAGTTGACCAGTTTCACTTTTGTGTTTTAACAAATATACCCAAGTATACCGGCTATAATCATCCACAAGAACCAAAAAAAACTTTGCTCCTCCTTCAGACTCTGCAAATGGCCCACAAAGGTCTGAATGTACTAAAGCAAATGGCCTCTTGCTAATTCTAGTACTTTCAGGATAAGACCCTCGCTTACTTTTAGACTCCTTGCAGGTATTGCAGTCTAGAAAAACTGAACATTTTTTCATTTTAATTCCCTTGCTTAATTCTGGCATTTTTGCAATACTGCAGAAATTGGCATGCCCCAAACGACGATGCCACAGATGCTGGCACTCATCATGCAAGGCTCTATTACAGGCTTTAACACATGCCCCAGACTCACTTACTAGCTGGTCTTTCAAAACAAACAAACCATTTTGTAGTGACGCTGTAACCACTTTTCCAGCTTTCTCTATTCTACAGCCTGAACCAGAAAAGGTTACTTTAAATCCCTGCTTAACAAGACTTGTAACTGAAAGCAAATTATTTTCTAAACTTGGTACACATAAAACATTGGTAAACTTGGTACTTAAACAGTTGATATTCACACTACCCTTTCCAGCTGACTCATGCACTGTTCCATCAGCTAGTACTACATTTACAGATTTACAAGGCTGCTTTTCTACAAGGGTTTGTGCAGACTTGACAAAAATGTTTGTCGCTGCTGAGTCTAAAATCCAGTCTTGTCCATCGTCGTGACTGGTGCCTCGAACTGCTGCAGAAACATACTGGATTCGACTCTTCCTGTCTCCTCGCTTCCCAGCAAACGCAGGCCGCCCTTGTCTTGTATTTTCTCCCACAGACACAGTGCACTGTCGTACTAAATGCTTGGTTGACCCACAACGATAGCATCTTCTAACTGTGAAAGCTGCTTCCTCTCTGTGGTCTACAACCTCTTTAGGTTGCCGCTCCTCATCTGTTGCATATCTTTTACTGGACTGCCTCCCATTTCTGGAGTTACAGTGAGGGGTTGTGGCCTTCCTCTCATGGCGTCTTTCCTCCTCATCAAGCAAACGCCCAGTTAAGAAATGCATTGTTAATTGGCTTTCTGGGATTGCTTCCAGAGTCATCACTAAATTGTCCCATGACTCAGGAAGTGAAGACAGCACAATATAAACTTTTCTCTGTTCAGAAAAATGTTCCCCAAGTTCATTTAACTGTGAAAATAAATCACGCATTCTTTGAAGGTGTGTTGAAACACATTCACCCTCACTTAGTCTGGCTCGGTACAGAGCTCTCGTTAGAGTAATTTTGCTGCCAGCAGTGTCTCTAATATGTATTGCTCTCAGTGCTTGCCAAATCTCACTTGCTGTTTCAAGGTCTCGCACATGAGATAACTGAGACTTCTCTAAACTCAAAATTAAATTGGCATAGGCTTTGTCCTCCAGCCTTTGGTCTGCTTCATCTACTTCTTCATCCTCCTCTTTTACAGGAGGGTTAACAATAACAGTCCAACATTGTTCTTTCTTTAAAAACGCCTGCATCTGTAAACTCCATGACATATAATTGGACTCTCCCAGTTTCTCTACTGGAAAATAGGAAGCTCCCCCTTGAGCTCCAGCTCCAAGTCCAGCCATGGCGCCACCCAGCTTTCAGCTTTCCACTCAGTTCTTACTCACACGTGGCTTGAAGAAATGTTCGGCTCCTGGTCCCAAACAGACACTCCCTGCCGATGCCTTCACACAGCCAGCTGCTTGAGAAACGCTGAGTTGCTTCCAGTCTCTGGGTTCTTTTCACGCTCTGTCTCTGCCCACTCAGGACTGGGGACTGGGCCCATAACCTGTTGGAGGGGGATTTCCAGCCGGTGGCAGAGGACAGAGTGACTCCAGGAGACATAGGTGTAAAAACCCAAACTAAAACGAAGACTTTATTACTAAGCAAATAAACACAAACTCTGGTGGATGTTATTCCTGCAGGCCGACAACAAAACTCAGCTTTTTTCCTTTATAGCAACGGTCACCTGCAGCCAATTAATCCCAGAAACTTCTTAAAGGTATACACACATGTTTCTGTGCCGAATGTCCTCTAACACACTGTCCCACCATCTCGTCCTCTGTCATCCCCTTCTCCTTGTGCCCTCCATCTTTCCCAACATCAGGGTATTTTCCAGGGAGTCTTCTCTTCTCCTGAGGTGGCCAAAGCATTGGAGCCTCAGCTTCAGGATGTGTCCTTCCAGTGAGCACTCAGGGCTGATTTCCTTAAGAATGGATACGTTTGATCTTCTTGCAGTCCATGGGACTCTCAAGAGTCTCCTCCAGCACCATAATTCAAAAGCACCCATTATTCGGCGATCAGCCTTCTTTATGGTCCAGCTCTCACTTCCATACATCACTACTGGGAAAACCATGGCTTTAACTATACGGACCTTTGTTGGCAAGGTGAGACAATAGAGAACATAGGTAACCTATATTGGTTAAAAATTGGAGGACTATACAACAAACTCTCTAAAGTCCAAGAGATAGGAAACTTGAGTTTAGAAGAGCCAATAGAGGAACTATACAAGCAAATGGAAAAAAGAAACAAGGAATGATAGGTAAAATCTGTAAGAGAATAAGAAACAGACAACTCAACTTATTCAAAAGATGTGGAGTAAGGAAGAACAAGTTAGCGAATCAATGGTTGAAAGGATAATGAAAGGAATAGATTAGATTAAAGTAAGCAAATTTAGAGAGCTGGAATTAAAATTCTTTCTAAAATGGTACAAAACTCCGGCCTAGCTAGCTAATATGGTAGCAGGATTGAATTCTAATTGTTGGCACTGTAAACAAGCCAAGGGATGGTTTCCCCATATGTACTGGGAATGCCCAGTGGTAAAGGAATTCTGGAATAAAATCCGAAAGGTTATTAATGAATTTTTTAAAGCGAAGCTTTCAATAGACTTTGATTTCATGACAATGGGTATACTTGGGAACACGGCTATAGAGATAGGTGACCAGTTTACCTTCAAAGCTATGATATTAGCGGGAAAGGCAACGATAGCTTTAGGTTGGAAAGACAGAAAAATGGACAGTAGAGGCATGGAACAGTTATTTGTTTGAACTTATTCAGTCGGACATTGTTGCAGGAAACAACGTGGAAGGTCAAGTCCACCACGATAAGGAACAGATGGAACCCCTATCTTCAATGCATAAAAACTACTGGAACAAAAGACATTCGGTGGAAACTAAAGAGGCTATGCCCGTGGCTGAGGATAATAGTTTGAACCCTTCCAATGGATATTGGGGGGGGGGGGGGAGGGAGGGAAAGGAAAAAAATTGTACGGGAAATTTAAAATTGTAAGGAGATAATATAATGTATGTAAAAATCCCGAACTCGAATAAAACCTCAAAAGAAAGAAGAAGAAGAAGAAGAAGAAGAAGAAGCTGGTGTTTGTGGTAAAGACCCATTTATCAAAAAGGTGTTAGAACAAAAATGCCTTCAATTGTTTCCGACAAGTGAGGAGGGTGGGCACCTGTTGTATCTCGACAGGAAGTGACATAGAACTTCCTGTTCCCTCCCTCCCTCCCTCCCCTATCAATGACTGGTGCTCTGGCATTTTATTTCTGGGGTGGGGAAATTGCCAACCAGCACACTTAAGGGATAAAAAACAAGGAGGCTGCGCGGGTACAGCTCAGGTCCCCATTGCCCAGAGCCCCTGGATGGGAGAAATGGGTAGTTTGATTCATTTATTCAAGTCATCTGGAATCAGCCTTGCTGAGCACCTGTGCACAACTGCACAGGCCTGCTATAGGGCTTTCCTGTACCCCATCCCAACATCTGGGGAACGGCACCCCTCTCCAGCCCTGTACCTTGTTGACGGCACAGCTTGTCTTGTCCCGCGAAGCTCCGCTGCTGGTCTTCACGATGCGGGAGAAGTCCTCCCGCGCTGCCAGGAGGTGAGGAACGGTGACCTGGGACTCTTCCATCAAAGAGTGACGCAAGGGTTTGAAGGCCTCTGACATAGCTCCGCTGCGGTCCTAAGTTGCGGGGGGCAAAATTTGAGGGAAGAAGCCCATTTTTCATTCAATACCTGCTCCCCAAATTCTATTCAGGGCGGGTCAATGCTGCTGAACTATTATTAAAACTATTATTTATTTGTTATTTCTTTTATTTATATCCTGCCTTCCCCCACCAGGAAGGACCCAGGTTGGCCCACAGCATAAATGAAAACAAATACGACTTAAAAAGCACAAAATATAATATATATATTTTTTTAAAAAAATTATCATTTATTAAAATTTACACACTGCTTGGCTGCAAAGAAACAACCAGCTCAAGGTGCTGGTTTTAACCTTTAAAGCCCTATACAGCCTAGGACCCTTGTACCTACAGGAACGCCTCTCCAGGTATGTCCCACGGAGGACCTTACGGTCTTCAAACAAAAACATCTTGGAGATCCCGGGCCACAGGAGGTTAGGCTGGCCTCAACCAGAGCCAGGGCTTTTTCGGCCGTGGCTCCGATCTGGTGGAACGCTCTGTCACAAGAGACTAGGGGCCTGCGGGACTTGACATCTTTCCGCAGGGCCTGCAAGACAGAGCTGTTCCACCAGGCCTTTGGCCAAGGCACAGCCGGACCCCCTCTCTCCTTCTGTAATCTTCACAGAACTCTAGCCCAATGGTTGCCATGAATTTAATTAATTTGATTCTGAACTGATTTTAGAATGTATTTCAATTAATTGACTGTGAGTTTATGTAAACTCTACCCTATTCTTAAAAACCACCACACACCAACACATTCAACCCTTTAAAAGCACATGCCCCCCTCTTGTCCAGCTCACTCACCTTTGCCCTCTCGGACCAATGGAAGGACTCGACGGTGACGTCGAGACGAGTGGCCATCATGCGTCGGCGGCACTGATATTCCGTGCACAGCAAGTCCCGTATGCCCTCCAGCGCCCCCTAGTGTTGTCATTTGGGAGAGGGGCAAGAGGAAGCGGGAGACGTAAGCCGTTTGCTGTTCTTCCACCCACCCTGGAACCACCCTCAACAACCCTGCTTTGGCCAGGGACGTGTTTGGAGAAGGACAACCCGTCCCGACCGAAGGGGCAAGCGTCCATGCGGTGGGGAGTTCGTTGCCAATGCCCCTGGCCTGTCCTTACCCATTCCTCGGAGGTCAGCGTGGCCTTCAGGAGCGGCGCCATCTGCTGGTGCTCAGGGGGTAGTGAAGAAAGCACCTCCGAAATCTAAGGAGGAGATCACAAGTTTAGCTGTTGAGGGGGGAGAGAAAGAAACAGACCATTTGCATATTGGGGTGCAGCCAAAGCAGCAGTGGGGGGGGGAGGTTCTATTCCTCTAACTGCCTTGAACAGCCCCCCCCCCCCCCCCCGCTTCCAACATTCAGCAAGACAGCTAGAATTAAGCTGCAGGGAGCATTAGAAAAAGAAGAGAAGAAGAGTTTGGATTTGATATCCCTCTTTATCACTCCCCGAAGGGGTCTCAAAGCGGCTAACAATCTCCTTTCCCTTCCTCCCCCACAACAAACACTCTGTGAGGTGAGTGGGGCTGAGAGACTTCAAAGAAGTGTGACTGGCCCAAGGTCACCCAGCAGCTGCAGGTGGAGGAGCGGAGACGCGAACCCGGTTCCCCAGATTACGAGTCTACCGCTCTTAACCGCTACACCACACTGGCTCTCATTAGAGACCAGGAGCTTTAGCGCCTCCCATATCTTTGGCACATGCGCAAGTCAAACAGCCGCCCCGTCCTGCCCCCAATGCGTCCCCACCTTGGCTTCTATGTCAGCCATGGCTTGATGGACTGGGCAGCCTGGATCGAGGTCCGCCATTCCCAGGGCTTGGCAGATGAGTTGGAGCTCGTTCACCGCTTCGCCAGCTTGGTCTTCTTTTTCCGGTGGCGAACGGGGCGTCTTCCGAGCCAGCAGCCGGGCGGCCAGGAGCTCTGAGCTCAAAAAATCTTGCGAGGGAAGGAGAAAGAGCTGGATTCAGTTCCCATCCTAAATTTATATCCCATAAACCTTGGGGACCTAAGTGCTTCTAGGGTGATTATTATTTTTTTAAAAAAGTGGGGGTTGTGAATTAATTAAGTAAAAAATATATTTTTAATTTTATTTTTTACAGTGGTACCCCGCAAGACGAACGCCTCGGAAGACAAAAAACTCGCTAGACGAAGGAGTTTTTCGTTCTCTTAGCACCTTCGCAAGACGCATTTCCCTATGGGCTTGCTTCGCAAAACGAAGCTTGCCCCGCAAGCTCCGGGGATAGCGGGGAAGCGCAGCGCGTCTTCCCCGCTGTCCCCGGACCTCTTTTGAAGCAAGGGGCGGCAGGGAGAAGATCGCTTCTCCCCGTTGCCAGCCCCGCAATCTCTGGGGACAGAGGGGAAGGCGCTCTCTCCCCGGACCCCTTTTGAACCAAGGGGCGGCAACAGGGAGAAGCGATTCTCCCCGCTGCCCCTTCCCTTGCTTTAAAACAGGTCCAGGGACAGAGGGGAAGGCGCGCGGCGCTTCCCCTCTGTCCCCGGACGGTCTCCATAGGAACGCATTGATTGATTTTCAATGCATTCCTATGGGAAACCGTGCTTCGCAAGACGAAAAACTCGCAAGAAGAAAAAACTTGCGGAACGAATTAATTTTGTCTTGCGAGGCACCACTGTATTTGCATTTTATTTATTTGTTAACCTTCTTATATTGCATCGGTAAACGCTGTCATATTACGTTACAGGACTTACTATAATATAATTAATTAAGTAAAATATTATTGTTATTTATTAAATTTATTAGTCCCTTTTTTGCCATGGCAACTCAAAAGCAACTTACAAAAAAAAACCCACATATAAAAAAAACCCCACATAAAAGGCCATTGTTAAAAGCCAAAGGCCTGTTTAAAAATGAATGTTTTACGACATGAAGATGTGTAACAATGGTGCCAGAAGTGCCTCGGAAGCCACCACTGAAAAGGCTCATTCTTGTGTTCCCACCCTTTGGACCTCCCATTGATTTTTTAAAAGATAAAAATGAGCTAATACACACCCACACGACTCACTGATCCCCAGACCCTTTCTATGGATGGGAGCAGAAGTTCTTAGCCACGTCTTTTCTGAGCCCACCTGCACAGAATGAGCCGAGGAAGAAGCCCCTTCCTGCCTGGACTTACACAGAAGCTGGAGGCACCTGTCCGGGGTGCTAAGCCTGGCTGTTACGTCCCCCGCAGTCAGCGAGGAGTAGGGGCAATGCAGCTCCCCAAGGAGCCCGCTCACTTCGATCTGGAAGGTCTCAGCATCCTCAGGACCTGAAAGGACACAATGCCACTTGGGGATAGAAATCTAAAACATCAGCTCAATGAGGAGTGGATAATAATAATAATAAATTTTATTTATACCCCGCCCTCCCCAGCCAAGACTGGGCTCAGGGCAGCTAACAACCAATAATAATAACAATAACAATAAAATTAATTTATTCCCCGCCCTCCCCAGCCAAGACTGGGCTCAGGGCGGCTAGCAACCAATAATAAAAACAAGTTGATTAAAATGCAATTTAAAAAACAAGATTAAAATACGACATTAAAACATTAAGATGCAGCTCTTCACAGGAGGAGAAAGGAAAAAAGAAAGAGGGAGAGGGAATCAAATTGATTCTAAGCCAAAGGCCAGGCGGAACAACTCTGTCTTACAGGCCCTGCGGAAAGAAATCAGATCCCGCAGGAGCCAGTGTTGAAAAGGCCCTGGCTCTGGTTGAGGCTAATCTAACTTCCTTAGGGCCCAGGACCTCTAGGGTGTTTCTATTTATGGACCTTAAGGTCCTCCGTGGGGCATACCAGGAGAGGCGGTCCCATAGGTACGAGGGTCCTAGGCCGTGAAGGGCTTTAAAGGTCAAAACCAGCACCTTGAATCTGACCCTGTACTCCACCGGCAGCCAGTGCAGCTGGAAAAGCACTGGGTGAATATGCTCCCATGGCAGAGACCCCGTGAGGAGCCTCGCTGCAGCATTCTGCACCTGCTGGAGTTTCTGGGACAGCTTCAAGGGTAGAGCGAATTACAGAAGTCAAGCCTAGAGGTGACCACCGCATGGATCACTGTGTCCAGGTCGGGGCAGAAAAGGTAAGGAACCAACTGCTTGATGCGGCGAAAAAATGTCGCCTTGGCTGTTGTTGTAACCTGCGCCTCCATGGAAAGGGAGGCGTCAAGGATTACACCCAAACTCTTAAATGAAGGCAATGGCACTAATTGGGCCCCCGCAAGAGAAGGGAGTTGGTCCCTCATCCCCATACCATCCTGACCCAGCCAGATGAAAGGGTTGTCCTTGGTACTGGCCAATACAACCATCCCTCCAGGCATTCTCTGCCCCTCCAACCTCCCCCTCCAGTTCCAGTATGCTAGAAGCTCCCTTGATGATCTTGACACTTTTTATCGAAGTGATGGGCTGGAGCAACAGGACCTTGCAGCAAGCAGTTCCATGGGTGAACCACCCAGAAGCCAGCTAATGAAACCCCGCAGACTCTGGGGTACATTACATTTGCTTCTCAGATGTTATCAGCCTGGTGGGGTGGGGGATTCCTTGTGGGGCCCTAGGCTGACTCACACACCCTTCACCCCCTGTCTTCCTTTAACTCTTGCGCAAGAAAATGTTTGCTGCATTCATCTCTCCCCACAAAGCCAGGTAACCTACCACGGGTGGGATTCACGTCCTCTTCAAGCGGGCAAAGTCTGCGGAGCTCGGAAACCAGCCAAGAGCAAAGAGCTGTGAACTCGGGGCTGGAGACACCGGCTTCAGCTACTCGAGCAAAACCGTCCATCGACAGGCACCTGGGTGCAAGAGAGAAATTAATAATAATAATAATATTTTTTATTTATAACCCGCCCTCCCCAGCCAAGACTGGGCTCAGGGTGGCTAACACCAGGTATAAAAACAATTGATTGAAATGCAACTTAAAAACAAGATTAAAATACAACATTAAAATGCAGCCTCATTTCAGTAGGAACTCAAATCCGAAACCTTTTTGGGGATGAAAACGTCAAGTCTTCACCAAGGCCAACTATCCAGACTGGTTCTACGTGGGCCAGAAAAAAGCCAGGGAAGTCCCCAAATAGGAGTTCCATCACAGAAGGAGAAAGGAAAAAGGAAAGAGGGGGAGGAAAGAAAGGAGATTTTATTTACACGATTGGTTCCCCCCCTTCTTCCTATACTGTATAAGTAAAATGTAAGGCTGTCATCACGCAGTTCCCATTGGAGAATAGGTAGTGCCACGTCACAACCCTGGATTTGCACGAAGCCATGGGAGGGGACGGGGAAAAGAGAGAAGGCAAGTTGTAAAAGGGTGGTTTTAATCAACAGCATAGAGTTGAAGAAAGCAGGGATAGAGGGACACAGAGGAGCTGTGAGGATATGGGGCGGGGCTTGAGGGTGCTGTCAGGGGGCGGGGCTTGGCAGGATTGGCAAGCAATGTGCACAGAACCCACCCTTCCTCTAAACCAGCCTTCACCAAGTGTTTTGCACGATAAATGGCACCAGGTCAGGGAAGGTTGCTGCAAGCTGCTACGTCAAGCTGCAATTTCTGCATTGGCAGAATGGCTGTATACAAGTGACCCAACAGCCCGAATCTGTATATGTTCCTAAAAGGCCTCTTATATTCGAAGAGACCCAACAACCAGCACTCTCCCTGATCCTCTCACAGCTGCAACTGAGTAATACACCATTTCCGCACATCGGAAGGGGTCAAAAACAGGTTTTCAAGATCAGAGAATGCAAATCCCAGCAGGACTGAGCCCCCAAAACTTCTCACTTTGGAAATTAAATAATGGACACATTACGTGGGGGGCGATTGTGTTGGAGGAAACATCAGTGTGTCTGGCTGCTAACCATCTACTGCCGATTTGAGCAGTATTTGAACATGGCAATATTCTAATGTTGCAACTCCTTGGTACTGGGATAGGGACCCAGTGGCTTGCAGGCGCAATGTGGCCCTCCAGGGCTCTCTAACCGGCCCTCAGGCTCCCCCCCTCACAAGACCTGCTCCATATCCTCCTTGACTGCTTTTTCTTGGTTGGAATGGGTCTCTGAATTCTGATAACTTGCCTGGATAGCAAACAGACAGGTATGTTTGGGTGTGTCTGGAATGTCGCCACCTGGGTAAAGGTGAGAGCCGCACCCATCCACTTGCACACCCTTTGCCTCCTGCCCTGCCCAAGACTGGCACACAGTCCGTGGAAGGCTGCCCGTCAAAGAAGGCAGCCCTCAGGTCAACACACCCTTAACACTACTGTCCTTAACCAGTAACAGAAATAGGTTGGGGCAGGGGAGAGAGATGGAGAAAAGGAAGGAAGGAAGATGACACTGTTTTGACTTCTTACATTTGGTGCCTAGACACTAAAACCAGCTTCAGGTTCCGGAAAATAGGCTCACAGGGAGCCTTGCTCCTTGAATACCTGAATGGCTTCAGCAGCTGACCACACAGAAACAGGCAAACCGGGTTCACCAACTATACAGAGCTTCACAGGCTGACATGCAGAGAGCATTACCTTTTCCCTCTCTCTATTCTCTCCCAGTGCCAAACTCTGGATGCAAGCTCCTTGCGGCAGGGACCTTTCTTCTTTTGCTGTAAAGCAGTCGCTGTTCACCCCTCCCTTGCCCCCTTCCCTCAGCTGCCACCCCAAGCACCGGCCTGGCCAATGATTGGTGGGCCTGGAGGCAAAAAGTTGGGACTCTTTCAGAGGTGGGATGTGGGGCAAAGCTGGTGAGGGGGTGTGGCTGAGGAGGGGAGAGCTCCAGGGGGGCCAGTAAAGAGAGCTGGAGACCTCTCTCTCTCTCAGGGTGTGCCCTCAAACCTAGAAGCAGAGGGACCCTAGGGGTCATCTAGTCCAACCCTCTACAATGTGATGTATAAAAAATAAAATTAAAAAATTGTCCAGTAGCACCTTAGAGACCAACTAACTTTGTTCCTGGTATAAGCTTTTGTGTGCATACACACTTCTTCAGATAATAATAATAATAATAATAATAATAATAATAATAATTTATACCCCGCCCATCTGGCTGAGTTTCCCAAGCCACTCTGGGCAGCTTCCAATCAAATGTTAAAAACAGTACAGCGTTAAATATTAAAAACTTCCCTGAACAGGGCTGCCTTCAGATGTCCTTTAAAAAGAAGATAGCTGCTTATTTCCTTCACATCTGAAGGGAGGGTGTTCCACAGGGTGTGTGCCACTAGTGAGAAGGCCCTCTGTCCAAGAACAAACTGTCCAAGAACAAACTTAGCTGGTCTCTAAGGTGCTACTGGACAATTTATTATATATATATATATATCGACCGACTGTGTCAAACCAACACGGCTACCTACCTGACTCTAGAACCCTGCAATGCAAGATTCTTTTGCCCAACTTGGGACTCGAACCCATGACCCTGAAAATTAAGAATCTCCTGCTCTACCAACTCTTTCCCCTTCCCCAAACCCTTCCCTACCTCAGCCACCTCTGCGGTTGCCCTAATTCCTCTGTCCCCCTGCTCCCTCTGGGTGTGCCCCCGAACCTGTTTTCCCCTTCCCCACCCCGAAGCCCTTTCCCTTCTCCCTCACGTGTCCCCCACAAACCCCTGAGCTTCTTTCATAGAATCATAGAGTTGGAATAGACCACAAGGGCCATCGAGTCCAACCCCCTGCCAAGCAGGAAACACCATCAGAGCACTCCTGACATATGGTTGTCAAGCCTCTGCTTAAAGACCTCCAAAGAAGGAGACTCCACCACACTCCTTGGCAGCAAATTCCACTGTCGAACAGCTCTTACTGTCAGGAAGTTCTTCCTAATGTTTAGGTGGAATCTTCTTTCTTGTAGTTTGGATCCATTGCTCTGTGTCCGCTTCTCTGGAGCAGCAGAAAACAACCTTTCTCCCTCCTCTATGTGACATCCTTTTATATATTTGAACATGGCTATCATATCACCCCTTAACCTCCTCTTCTCCAGGCTAAACATGCCCAGCTCCCTTAGCCGTTCCTCATAAGGCATCGTTTCCAGGCCTTTGACCATTTTGGTTGCCCTCCTCTGGACACGTTCCAGTTTGTCAGTGTCCTTCTTGAACTGTGGTGCCCAGAACTGGACACAGTACTCCAGGTGAGGTCTGACCAGAGCAGAATACAGTGGCACTATTACTTCCCTTGATCTAGATGCTATACTCCTATTGATGCAGCCCAGAATTGCATTGGCTTTTTTAGCTGCCGCGTCACACTGTTGGCTCATGTCAAGTTTGTGGTCAACCAAGACTCCTAGATCCTTTTCACATGTACTGCTCTCAAGCCAGGTGTCCCCCATCTTGTATTTGTGCCTCTCATTTTTTTTGCCCAAGTGCAATACTTTACATTTCTCCCTGTTAAAAGTTCATCTTTCCTTCCCCAACTGCCTCCTCGTGGGCCCCCGAACCTCTTTCCGCCCCCGAAGCTCTTACCCGCGGGCCGCGTCTCCCTCCATGCCTCCGCTGGAGCCAACCTGTCACCTCGCGCACGCGCAGATCCGAAGCCCGGCGAGCTGTTCCGCTTCGCGCCCGTTGGCCGATGCCCAGAACCAGAGGCGGCGCTTTCCATTGGCTGAGCCGCCCAGCCGGTGAGCTCCGCCCATTGGAGCAGGAGAATATTATCCCCGCCCCCCACCACCTCCGTTGTGACTCGGCCACGCACGGACATGTCCCCGCCCATCACGTCGAAGGCTCGCCTCACTACATTGGCTGACGGCTCTCATAGCAACCGAGCGCCCGCCCATTCCCTTTCCTCCTCCTCCTCCTCCTCCCACTCCTCCCCCGCACGGCCCAGTCCTGGGCCAATCAGGAGGCCGCCTCTGCATCCAGCCTGTTAAAGCTCCTCGTTACGTTCCGTCGCTATGGCAACTCGCCAGACGCACGTGGAGATCAAAGTCCAAGTCGCCGACCAATCAGAGCCTGGCGCATCAGCGGCGCCCGATCTTATTTGCCTTCGAAGGAGCAGGGGGCGTGGCCTGCGGAGGGAATTCCCTCCCGCCGCCACCTGTCCTCTCCAGGTGCGCTTTGCAGGATGGTGGATGCGGGCGCCGCTGAGATTTGCATCCGAGGCTGCCCGCCTGCGCTCTCTGTGCGGATTCTTTTTAAATGCAAGCCAACCAGCAGGCCTGGGCTGGTTGCCTCTGAGCACGTGCAGAGATCTCGCACCCAAACTCACACTCCAAGGTCAAAATGCCCCTGAGCATGTGCAGATGGATTTGCCTCGGTTATAAGGCCTTGCTGCTGAATTCCACAGGATGGATGGATGGATGGATGAATAAAATAATAATAATAATAATTTATTATTTATACCTCGCCCGTCTGGCTGAGTTTCCCCAGCCACTCTGGGCGGCTTCCAATCAAGTGTTAAAAACAATACAGCATTAAATATTAAAAACTTCCCTAAACAGGGCTGCCTTCAGATGTCTTTTAAAAATAAGATAGCTGCTTATTTATTTATTATTAAATAATTTATTTATATCCCACCCATCTGGCTGGGCTTCCCCAGCCACTCGGGGCGGCTTCCAACTAAATATTAAAATACTGTAATACATCAAACATTAAAAGCTTCACTAAACAGGACTGCCTTCAGATGTCTTCTAAAAGTCTGGTAGTTGTTCTTCTCTTTGACATATGCTGGGAGGGTGTTCCACAGGGCGGGTGCCACTACCAAAAAGGCCCTCTGCCTGGTTCCCTGTAACTTGGCTTCTCACAGGGAGGGAACCGCCAGAAGGCCCTCGGCGCTGGATCTCAGTGTCTGGGCTGAACGATGGGGGTTGAGACGCTCCTTCAGGTATACAGGACCGAGGCCGTTTAGGGCTTTAAAGGTCAGCACCAACACTTTGCATTGTGCTCAGAAACGTACTGGGAGCCAATGCAGGTCTTTCAAGACCGGTGTTATGTGGTCTCGGCAGCCGCTCCCAGTCACCAGTCTAGCTGCCGCATTCTGGATTAGTTGTAGTTTCCGGGTCACCTTCAAAGGTAGCCCTGCGTAGAGCGAATTGCAGTAGTCCAAGTGCGCGCCCCCCCCCCCTGTATTACTGGCTAGTTTTGCTTTTGCTTTATGATGTATTTTTGTGCTTCCATTTTGTATTTTTATGTTGTGAACCGCCCTGCGATCTTCGGGTGAAGGGTGGTATACAAATTCAATACATAACCACCTTCATACCCTCCAACATTTCTCCTCAACTGTTAAGTGTGCTTTGATTGGATTTGGTGCGTTAGTGGGTATAATTTCAAGCAACAGCAGCAAAATCCTGTTGTGTCCCCTGTTTTGTACCAAAATGCTCCTCTCCTCATCTGAAGGTATATTCCAGGGACGTCCCCGATTTAGAGAAGCCCTCCCGGTTTCTGATTTGATCCCAGAATGTCCCGCTTTTCCTTAGGACGTCCCTATTTTCATTGGAGAAATGTTGGGAGGGTATGGAGATATCTAACCCCTGAGCTGTCTGAAGGCAATCCTGTATGGGGAAGGTTTTTTAATGTTCCATGTTTTATTATGTTTTTATATATGTTGGAAGCTGCCCAGAGTAGCTGAGGCAACCCAATGAGATGCGTGGGGTATAAATGGTAAAATTATCCTTATGGAATGGGACGTCCCTGTTTCCGCCGGAGAAATGTTGGAGGGTATGAAGGTGGTTACACATGAGGAAAGGGAAGATTTCTAGGGCAATGGGCTTCCTTCCCCAGCTGAAACTGCTGGATGAAGTTCTATTCATCTGGGTCTGCATGGAGACAATGGGCTGTACCTAACTAGGTACTACTCACGAGTAGATCCACTGAAATTCATGGGCCTCAGTCCGTGGTTCTCAAAGGGTGCAGTAGGAAGCTCCAAAGACAATCAAGGTTACATTTAAACATTTCAGTGCTTTACCTTTACCTAGTATAGCAGAGTATCAAAATAATTTTTATTTTTATTTTTGGATATATACAACCAGAAACAGTATCCATGCCTCTCTTCAAGATCATTGGCTATTCTTCCACAGTTCTCCACGGCATACTGTTGCGAAGAGGGCTTTTCAACTCTTGACAAATATGAAAGATCAGAAAAGAGAAAGGCTTATTTGTGTTGATGAGGAGATGAGAGTTTATCTCAAATTAGACCTAATATAAATTAGATTACCTGGCAAAAGCTGGCTCGTAACTCTTGCTGAGTTTGTATACATACTTAAGAGGCTTGTTTATATATTTTAGGAATGCTTCCTGATCTTACATAGCTGCAATGTTTTATGGTTTCTGGGTAGCCCATGATCATATTATAAAGTAGTTGCATTCAATGTTATAAAAAGATCAGTGTGGCAAATCGGTGCAAGCAAATTTTTATTCTGAATGTGTGGCCCAGAGAAAAACATTTGAGAACCACTGCCCTCAGTTAATAATGTCCATTCAGTGGGTCTACTCGGGGGAGGACCAGCAACTGTTCTTTGACCCACTATGGAGGTTAATTAGCTTAGAATTACCAAATCACCTGTTGTTGCTGCATTCGTTCTTGCTATATTTTATGTTGTGCTCTTTGGATGAAGGGCAGTATACAGATTTAATAATAAACAATTCAGCCTTGACCAACAGGGTGCTCTCCAGCTTTTGTATGGGACTACAGATCCCATGTTACCCTGGGGCTGATGGGAGTTGTAGTACGCCCCCCCCCCAAAAAAAAACAACTGACAGAAGGCTATTGTAATTGAGCGGTAAGTTGTTGTACCTTTGCATTTCTGACCGCACTGCTTACAATCCGCCGCTATTTTGCATGCCATTCATCCGATGAAGGGGAAGTTTATGCCACAGTAAACTTTCTTAGTCTTCTAAGTGCTGTAAATACCATTTTCTTGGGGACTAGTAACATGTATGGATTTGTTTGCAAGGCTGGCTGACACTAAACAGTCTTTTGCGGCACTGTGCTACTCAGCACCAAGGGAATGTCAGCTGCACTCCATCTGCCCAGGTTTAGGGGGTGGCGAAGGAGGAAGGTTTAAGAGTTTTAAATATTACAAGATAAAGAAAAGATAAGCGAGCTATGCCTTCTTTTTGAGGCAAAGACTTAGCGGATTCCATGGGTCTGAATCCCAGGTGAGTGGAGTTAGGACTGCAGCCATAGTCTGTGCACGTACCATATTTTTAAAGCACATTGCGCCACCCCCAACAGAAACCTGGGAACTGGAGTTTATTAAGGGCGCTGGGAATTGTAGTCATGTGAGGGGTCAAGTACAGTTTCCAGGGTTAAATGTCTGGATGTAGCCTCACTCTCTAAAAGTGCCAAATACAGTGGTACCTTGGGTTACATATGCTTCAGGTTACATACACTTCAGGTTACAGACTCCGCTAACCCAGAAATATTACCTTGGGTTAAGAACTTTGCTTCAGGATGAGAACAGAAATCGTGCTCCGGCGGCGTGGCGGCAGCAGGAGGCCCCATTAGCTAAAGTGGTGCTTCAGGTTAAGAACAGTTTCAGGTTAAGAACGGACCACCAGAACGAATTAAGTACTTAACCTGAGGTACCACTGTATGTGAAACTGGGTTGTACCCAACATTAATCACAGAGTACAGTGGTACCTTGGTACTCGAAAGGCTTGACTCGCAAACAAATCGGATCCCAAACGCCACAAACCCGGAAGTGTTCTGGTTTGCGAACGTTTTTCGGAAGCTGAACGTCCGACGCGGCTTCCGATTGACTGCAGGAAGCTCCTGCAGCCAATCAGAAGCCGCAACTAGGTTTTCGAACTGTTTCTGGAGTCAAATTGACTCCCGGAACGGATTAAGTTCGAGAACCAAGGTACCACTGTATACTCATTGATATTAATGGACATGACTTAGGGCTATTAATTCCAATTAATAGGATAGGAACCTGCAACCCAATACATATGACACAGTGGATGAGATTATATTTCCTCTTCCTTGTGCACTCTATTATCGGGATGTGTATAGATGCTATGGGGGACGCGGGTGGCGCTGTGGGTTAAACCACAGAGCCTAGGACTTGCCGATCAGAAGGTTGGCGGTTCGAATCCCCATGACGGGGTAAGCTCCCGTTGCTCGGTCCCTGCTCCTGCCAACCTAGCAGGTCGAAAGCACATCAAACTGCAAGTAGATAAATAGGTACTGCTCCGGCAGGAAGGTAAACGGTGTTTCGGTGTGCTGCTCTGGTTCGCCAGAAGTGGCTTAGTCATGCTGGCCACATGACCCAGAAGCTGTATGCCGGCTCCCTCGGCCAGTAAAGCGAGAGGAGCGCCGCAACCCCAGAATCAGCCACAACTGGACCTAATGGTCAGGGGTCCCTTTACATTTTTATAGATGCTATGAGAGGATATATTTGTTAGATATACACAGTGGGAGTCTATCTCGGTATTCTCTCTAGTAAACTGACAGGAAAACTCTGAGCTTCAACTCCGATCACGTGTCTATCTAGCAAACACGCATTGTTGGAGTGACTGCATTGTAAATACCCCACAATGACCACCAATTATTTATTTTTTAAAGGAATTAGAAAAACCAGCCACACCCTCCTTACCCTACAAGAAGAAGAAAAGAACTGAACACCAGGCTGTTCTTCTGTCTCTGTTTCTCTCTGTCTCTCTGTGTGTGTTTTTTTAATTTACAAAGTACATATTTTTAATAATAGAGCATTCTCTTCCAGTGTCCTCAGTACTGCTCTTTTTAAAATCTTTTTTTTTTAAATACACAGAAATTACAATATTGAATATACAAATGTGATAAAATACTTAAAACGGTGAGGTGGGGGTGGGGAATCAAATTGGCAACCGCAAGAAATTCCTTGTAATTAGGATTATGGTTGTAATAGTAATCCCCACCCCCCCACCCCACGTTCATCTGTTTTGGTTTCCTTTAACCCCCTCCTTTTAAGTATATAAAACAGAATGAAAACAACCCCAGGCAACACGATATAATACTCGTTGAGACTCCCTCTGCCCATGGTTTTGCGTTCGCAGCTGTGGAGCCCGATCCTAAGTGCAAACTTTCAAAACCCACACGCACACATGCAAGGACTCCAGCCACTAGCCATTTGGCCCTGGACGCCGGTATGAAATTTGAAAAGGAAACAAGAGGCAGAGCTGAGAGAAGGGATGGGATGAGTTGCTTTTGACACCCTGGGATGGCAGATGGAGTAGGAGAAAAGAAAGATCTAATCCACAGGGCACAATTCATCCCATGAAATGACCAGGAGCCGGTTCATCGATGGGAGGGACTGGCAGCGCCAATTCTGGGATTTGGGAAGACCACAAACACGGGGCCTTTCCTGTGAGGGCCCTTTAAACCTGTCCTAATGTTTGGACTGTAAGCTCTTCGGGGCAGGGGGCCTTTGCCCCTGGGTGGTTTGTGCCAACAGAGGGTGGGAGCAAATATTTCCACCCTCTGGGGCCAGAGGCAGCTGTTTAGGATTCCTCATTTGCAACAAGCCTTAAAGCACACCCTATTGCAGGGGTCGGCATCCTAAGGCCCATGGTCGTTTAACCGGCCCATGGACCCCCGCCACCCACTAGGCGACCTTTTTCCACCCTCGCCGCATCAAGCAGTTGGTCCCTTACCTTTCCCGCCCCGCCCTGGCCACAGTGATCCATGCGACGGTCACCTCCAGGCTTGACTACTATAATTCGCTCTACGCGGGGCTGCCCTTGAAGCTGTCCCAGAAACTCCAGCGGGTGCAGAATGCTGCAGCGAGGCTCCTCACGGGGTCTCTGCCATGGGAGCATATTCACCCAGTGCTTTTCCAGCTGCACTGGCTCCCGGTGGAGTACAGGGTCAGATTCAAGGTGCTGGTTTTGACCTTTAAAGCCCTTCACGGCCTAGGACCCTCGTACCTATGGGACCGCCTCTCCCGGTATGCGCCACAGAGAGCCTCAAGCTCCATAAATAGCAACACCCTAGAGGTCCCAGGCCCTAAGAAAGTCAGATTAGCCTCAACCAGAGGCAGGGCCTTTTCAACACTGGCCCCGGCCTGGTGGAACGCTCTGCCTCATGAGACCAGGGCCCTGCAGGATCTGATTTCTTTCCGCAGGGCCTGTAAGACAGAGTTGTTCCGCCTGGCCTTTGGCTTAGAATCAGTTTGAATCCCTCCCCCTCTTTCTTTTTCCTTTCTCCTCCTGTGAAGAGGAGAACATTAATGTTTTAATGTTGTATTTTAATCTTTTTTTAAAAAAATTATATTTAAATCAACTTGTTTTTATTATTGGTTGTTAGCCGCCCTGAGCCCGGTCTTGGCTGGGGAGGGCGGGGTATAAATAAAATTTATTATTATTATTATTATTATTAGGTTGGTTCCTGTGCGCTGTGCTAAACCGGCGCAGACTAGAGTGGGGACCGCCTTCCACAACACTGGCCATCTTCCCATTGGCTGCAGGAGCTTCCTGCAGCCAATGGGAAGCTATGTACGCCTCCACTGTGCCAGAAATAGCATTTGCGCATATGTGCGTACACACTCTGGCCTACTGCGGCGTCTATGGGACCGTGAACTGGCCCAAGCCACAAAAACTTTGCCGACCCCTGCCCTATTGTCTTGGGGTTGCTTACGGGCAACTGCTTAGCAACACTTTATGAGCACACAGGAAGCAGCAGCAATTTTTTAAAAAATGAGCATTAAAAATGCTTAGAAAACTGTCTTCCGTATTTGACGGGGAGTGAAACTGACCCTATGGCAATACCCAGTGCCTTTGTAGGTTTTTATGCCCACGTTACATGCTTTTAGGGTGTTTTTCACACAACTCAAAACACCCTTTTGGGTTTCTGCATACGTGTGGCATCAACATTCATGGATTTGGTAAGTTCTCAAATGCATTGCAATTCACGCATTTTGAGAAATTCGGTAGCATTCCATTCACACAGGTCCCTCAAAATAGACCCTCGGCAAGATTTCTGGTTTAAGTCTCCTCTTTGAGTGACGGTGACGGTGGCATTCCCTTCCTTGGTGGTTGGTTGAGAGGCTCAAAGAGGGTTTTTATTTCTTATTTTTAACAGGAAACCTCTGCTAAGGTGGCCTGCCAAGTGATTTAACCGCCCCCCCCTCTCGTCTGTATCTATTTAGTATTACACAGTCCCTGTTTCCTTACCAACACTTTAATTTTCTGCTCTGTGGCTCTGCCTCAGTTTCTCAGTCAGTAAAATGGGAACCTATAGCAAAATGACTGAGATGAAAACACGGGACTGCAGCAATAAATTTCCTGTTCAGAAATAAATATTGATTCTATCGTCAGGATGAAACAGGAACATGTTTGCTTGTTTAATAAACTTTGTTTGGCATCTCAAAATTCATTATTTCCCCAAGAAAATTGCAGTGGCTGATAAAATGTAGTTGAAATGAAACCATGCTGACCTCTCATAATTGGTGCCAGAAGTGGGATATGTCTCATCTAGAAACCTCATATACTTATCCACCATTACACCTAGGGAAGGATCTATAAATTCAATTAAATTGGAAACCCCTGATGTCTGTTTTCCCCCTCCCAGTTTGGCATAGCACCTTTTTGTTTTGTATAAGCTGTCACCCCCTTTTGTCCAGCTCAGTCTCAGAATTAAAGACTTAGAAAAAGTTTGCACACACAAACTCGCACACATACAGACTACAGTAAAGGAAAATAACTTAAAAGATGGGGAGCAAGGCAGCCGTGTACCCTGTAAACCGAACCCTGTCTGCGTAAGCATCCCTATTAAAAGAGCATTACTATATCTTGCACCAAACCATAGTTACTTTTCCGGCGTTAAGAAAAACGAGAGCTTTGCCACTCTTTATATATCAAGGGTAGTGTGGTCTGCCAACACAGGTGCATCCTGGGAAATGTAGTTCCGGTTCCATTCACTCCTAAAATGGATTGCACATCCCATAACGCCCCCAACGTTTACCACTCAAAAGCAAACCAGCAAGTACATAGATTCGTGTTTCCTTTTTACATTCCTTAAAGCTTCTAACGGGTTACAGAGAAAGCCCTGCGTCCTAAGGAATCTCTAAACCGGTGATTGGTTTTCTGTGTGCAAGAACGAAAGAAAAAGGGATAAATGCTTTGAATTGTCTCTTCCCTGGCTTTGATTTGCTTTCCGTACTTTTCTGCAGTGACCGAGAAAACCACCTAAACTCTCAAGCTAACCTTGGCCCTCCAAAAACATCTGCTTCATAGAATTACCAAATGGTAGACTTAGAAACAGGGCCGTCTTACGCATACCCAGCGCCGTGGTGCAAAGATCCCTCTGGCGCCCGCCTTTCCCAGAATTGACCTTTTTTTAGGGCAGGAGGAGGCGGGCAGTGGCTGGAGGGCGGCTCCTCCGGTGGGGAAGAGGGGGAGACTGGACGCAGTGCCTGGACAGCTGGCCGCTTCGTGCCGCAGTGGCCGCGGCAGGCAGCACACCGAGCGAGCGGGCCTGTGCCGAGTGAGCGAGGGCGAGTGCGCCGCTCCCACCAAGTGTCAGCTTGGTTTTTTCCCCTTTTAGCCTTCTGGTGCCCCACAGAATTCGGCGCCTGCAGGTGTGATAGGAATTTTGAGGTCTTAGATATATGCTAATCTTCATAACTGCACGTACATAGATCAGCACAGGAAGACCGACCTGAAGCCATTTTGATTCCTAAACTGAGCAAATGTTTTCTCTGCAAGGTCAAAGTGGGAAACCTCCCCATTGTCTCTTTCCTCACAAATCCTGTCTTAAGGGCACATTTAAGATATGAATAGGGTGTGAGCCTGTGACCTGGCCCAGTACAGTGGTACCTCGCAAGACGAATGCCTCGCAAGACGGAAAACTCGCTAGACGAAAGGGTTTTTTGTTTTTTGAGCTGCTTCGCAAGACAATTTTCCCTATGGGCTTGCTTCGCAAGACGGAAACGTCTTGCAAGTTTGTTTCCTTTTTCTTAACACCGTTAATACAGTTGCGACTTGACTTCGAGGAGCAACTCATAGAACGCGGTGTGGTAGCCTTTTTTGAGGTTTTTAAAGACTTTGGTGATTTTTGAAGCTTTTCCAAAGCTTTCCCGACACCGTGCTTCGCAAGACGAAAAAAATCGCAAGACGACAAAACTCGCGGAACGAATTAATTTCGTCTTGCAAGGCACCACTGTATTTATCACTACAAAAGAATGACCAGGCTACCCAGGAAATCCAGTCAAGTAACCTGCCAGACAGGAGATAAACAAGGACAGGAGAAAAACAATATTCAAATTTCTGTTTTAAGACTGCCTTTTCTGTGATGTAGCTGTGATGTATCTGAGGGGTGGTCTTTGGTTACACCCCTTCTGTGATGTATGATGCATCTGGGGGTGGTCTTGATCTACAGGGTGGGAATTTCAAAAGTATAAGGCCTTGCACACCATTTTTCTGGGTCCCTCCTCTCTCCTGCGTGTAAGGGGAGCACCCTGTTGCAACAGATCAATAAAGATCAGGCTTACTAGCTGCTTTGCTTCTCAATATTCTCTGGTTGGCCTCTGTTATTCTCTCCTACCAATAGGGAACCTATGTAAGGACTCTATATGGGCTCTTGGATACCCCATAAGGGGAAAAGGGCAATTTTTGTTTACAACACAGGCTAAAAGGGAAAAAACCGAGCTGACATTCGGCGGGAGCAGCGCACGCAGCCTTGCTCACTCAGTGTGCTCGTTCGGTGTTCCCCGGACTCTCGCCTGGCGCCCTTCAGAACTTGGAGCCCTGCGCCACTAGCCTCAATGGGTAAGACGGGTCTGCTGGGAAGGGACCCAGAAAGTTCATCTCATCCAACCCTGAAATGCAGATTACTCGGGTCAAGTCTTTCTTTTGACTCCCCTCATCAGTTTCTGCAGTGGAAATGTAAAAACGGGAATATGCTTTCAAAATGGCAGTATTCCTCCCCTTTAATTTCCAGTTGAAGAAAACCAGCAATTAACAGATTGGGGGAATCTTCCCAAATATTTTCTTTTTTCAGAAAAAACAACAACCAGGTCTAGATCTGATTGTTGAGAAGCTAGAAAAGATCTGAGTGCAGATCCTTGTTTTGCCTGGGCTTCTAACACAGCAATGTAGTTTCTGGGCCGAAATCTCGAAGGAACCACCCACACTCAAGTTCTGCACGAAGGAAACCCGCATTTCGCCCTTGAAAGAAATGACGCAAATGGTTGACATTTGCATACCCTGGGTTATTTTGCATAATCCCTAGCATTTTAAAATTTGGGCCAATCGATTTTTATTTTTGCAAGGATTGGGAGGAGGTGGCACTGGCGTGGCTCGGCAGAGACGCTGAAAAGCCGAGCGATGGAGGGAGAAAGATGGAGAGATCTTTGGACATCTGAAAAGCCCTGATCAGCTCTGTCCTGGCAGCTGGTTTCCATGCATCTAGTCCACATGACTCCATGTCCCCCCCCCCCCGTATCTTTGTAAAACTGGAACTGAAAGCCCAGAGAGCACAGTGAAAGATTGGTGACTTTGGGGAAAGGGAGAGAAGGGATAAAGCACTGAGAAAACACCCCTCATTTTCAGAACCAAGGCAGTGATGGAGGTACAGGAGTCCTTTTTTTACTCCTGCCTTCAAACTGTACAGCCCTCTGCTAGGCATTGGCTACCATCCAGGGACGCGGACTTATAAAAAATATTGGGGGGGCCCGGGAAAGCTCATGAATAATAAATAAGCTCATGAATATGCAAATAAAGTGGCGCCGCCTCCTCGTGAGCGAATAGGGGAGAGCGTGCTGCGCCTAGCCCCATGGAGTCGGCGCCTATGAGAGAGCCAGAGAGAGAGAGAGAGAGAGAGAGCCCGAGAGAGAGCGAGAGAGAGAGAGAGCGCAGCCAAGCCCCCTTCACCGCCTGCCCCCCCCGCCAGCCCCCTCTCCCCTCCTCCCTAGGCGGCAGCTCCGCCATGACCACAAACGGCGGCGGCAGCAGCAGCAGCCGCGCGCGGCCCGGGCTCCCCTCGCCGGCCGCGGGAGCCAAGGCGCGCGATAATTTGCTTAAATTATGTCAGCGGCGCCCGGCAGAGCAGCCCTCTCGGCCACGGCAGCCCGGCTCTCCCAGCCCCCGGGGGCCGCCCTCCTCCCTCGCGCAACCGCAGCGTTCCCGCCCGGGGAGGCGGCGCCCCCAGGAGAGGCGGCAGCAGCAGCCGCGCGCGGCCCGGGCTCCCCTCGCCGGCCGCGGGAGCCAAGGCGCGCGATAATTTTTTTTAATTATTGGGGGGGCCGAGCCCCCCCAATAAAATTTTTGAGGGGGCTCGGGCCCCCTCAGGCCCCATGGGGTCGGCGCCTATGCTACCATCTGGTATGGATAGCGGAAGTGCCAACCAGACTACGTACACTGAGGCTGGCAGCTCCAGGACAGCTCGGCTGGGTCAACACTCAGCAACCAGGGCAGCCAAGGATAAACATAAGGCAGGGCTACCAACTCTGCCCATGCTTAGGGTAATCATAATTTAATTTTTATACGTCGCCCATCTGGCTGGGTTGCCCCAGTCACTCTTTCAGCAAATGGCTGCACCTCCTTGGGGTTTTGCCTATAGCTCATTTGGGACGCGGGTGGCGCTGTGGGTTAAACCACAGAGCCTGGGACTTGCCGATCAGAAGGTTGGCTGTTCGAATCCCTGCAACGGGGTGAGCTCCCGTTGCTCGGTCCCTGCTCCTGCCCACCTAGCAGTTCGAAAGCACGTCAAAGTGCAAGTAGATAAATAGGTACCACTCTGGCGGGAAGGTAAACGGCATTTGTCCCCTGGCTTGAGTGGTACAGCTTAGGGGGACCCTAGGAAGCTGCCTGTTGGAGCCTGGTCAGTTAGGGCAAATGTGGGGCACTGCCCCCAACTTCGGCCTGCCCTCCAGCTGCCTACAATTGTCCCTTAAAACCACTTCCTCAGCCTCAGGGTTGCCCTTGTAGAACACAGCAGGGAGGTCAAAACTAGAGTTAGCTGCCTCTGCCTGTCTTTGGCTCTGGCGCCCCCTACTGTTGAGCTCCCTGCTTTCTGCCCTACCAGTATCCACAGGCTCCATATCTTATATCACCAGACCATCAATCTCTCTAGCACTTACACTGACTGCCAGTGGCGCCCGGGGTTTTGGGAACGGCTTCATACTTGGGAGGTGCCAGGGGGTGAACCTGGGATCTTTTGCCTGCTGAACAGGGGCTCTCCCCCAGACCTCGGTCCTCTGCACTGCTTTTGCGGCGTCCGGCGTGACCCACCAAGCCAAACACAGCCTGAAGCAAGAAGCCAGGATATCAAACCAAACTCACCAGCTCCGGGCTGGGGCTCAGTTGTGAGCTGTTGTTTTGAAGAATCACGTTAGCTGTGTTTCTCAAATGTGGGTGCCCCAGCTGTTTCTGGACTACAACTCCCATCATCCCTAGCTAGAAGGACCAGTGGTCATGGATGATGGGAGCTGGTCAAACTTGCTGCCATTTGACTACAACTCCCATCATCCCTAGCTAGAAGGACCAGTGGTCATGGATGATGGGAGCTGGTCAAACTTGCTGCCATTTGACTACAACTCCCATCATCCCTAGCTAGAAGGACCAGTGGTCATGGGTGATGGGAGTTGTAGTCAAATGGCAGCAAGTTTGGCCAAGGCTGCCTAGAGCAAGGGCAAAGGCCGGAGCCCTCCAGATGTTTCTGGAGAACATCTCCCATCATTCCTGGCCACGCTGACTAAGCCTGACAGGAAATGGGGTCCTGGTTTTCCATCCGCTCCTTTAGAAACAAGAGATCTGAGGCAGGAAAGTGGGGCTGCCTCTGAAATCTGCTCCCCGGAAAAAAAGAGTTTCACTGCAAGCTGGGGCCCAGCAAAGCAAGACTCTCCCACAGGAGAGAAATCTCCCAGGACATTTCCGAGCACAATTCAAAGTGTTGGTGCTAACCTTTAAAGCCCTAAACGGCCTCGACCCAGTATACCTGAAGGAGCGTCTCCAACCCCATCACTCAGCCTGGACACTGATGTCCAGCTCCAAGGGTTTTCTGGCAGTTCCCTCTCTGGGAGAAGTGAGGTTGCAGGGAACCAGGCAGAGGGCCTTCTCAGTGGTGGCACCCTCCCCGTGGAACGCCCTCCCATCAGATGTCAAGGAAATAAACACCTGACTTTTAGAAGACACCTGAAGGCAGCCCTGTTTAGGGAAGCTTTTAATGTCTGGTGCTTCATTACGTTTTTAATATTTTGTTGGAAGCCGCCCAGAGTGGCTGGGGCAAACCAGTCAGATGGGCAGCATATACTGTAAATAATAAATTGTTGTTGTTATGAATATAGACGCCATAGGCCAGCCTTTGCTAACCTGAAGAGCCTTTCAGATGTTTTGGACGACAGCTTCCATCAGCCCAAACCAGCTCAACCATCATAGGTCAAACCAACCTATAAGGACATAGATTTTGTGTGTGTGTGTGTGTGTGTGTGTGTGTGTGTGTGTGTGTGTTTAGCTCATACTAAGTGTTTGGGAGTGGGTTTTGGGGGTGACAGTGGTGAAGAAGTAGACGAAAGTTCAGCTACCCTCAAAACACATCCCTCTCCAAAGTGAATCCAGCCTCGCCTCCCGTTTATGGAACCCTACATGAAAATGGGTACAGGGAGTGTTGTTGTTGAGCAGCTGGCAGTGCCCCCCTCCCAAATACGCAGGGGGTGGGCTGCCTCTGGCTTGGTGGAATCAAAACTGCCTAGGCCTGCCTCTTCCCACCTCAAAATCCGTAGCAGTTCTGCAAACACGGGGCTGATTTCAAAGACGCTGAAGGTACCACTCATCTACGAAAATGGGGGGCAGTCTGAGAGTCAGCAGGCAGACACCAGTCCCTTTTCGTACAGTGTCTTCATTCACTTCTCTCTTCCATATTAAAGCAGTTCCTTTTCTTTTCTTAAGTCCCCATGAGTTGTTGTTTTTTTAAGGTCACACCAAACCAGCTACCTTCTGCAAAACAGCATCCAAACACCGGGCAGGCGAGATGTCGCCATCCATTTCCCCACAGCCGTTCCCTCCTTAACCACGCCACACGCTGCGGAAAGAAAAGGGTTTCCAAAAAGAGAGAGGGCACAAACGAAACGGGATTCCGCCAGCCAGCCTGGGGACACAACGCAGACACCCCCTTTCCCCCCTAAAGTGTCCTAAGAAGAGCAGGGGAAAGGAGAGGGAATCGGGGAGGAACAGGCCCCTGTTAAGCAAACCTCCGGCTTTCTCGGCAAGTTGCCTGCCGCCTCGGCGGCCAAAACCCTTGTGCCCTGCGCCGAACCCCTCCGGGGGCTTCCTCACCGCACCGCCTTGTGCCTGCCGCCGCAGCAGCCGCAGTGCTCGCCGCACGTGTGGCAGGCGTGGAGGGGCAGGTAGCAGCACATGCAGGGGACGACGAGGGAGAGGGTGACGAGGGCCATCCAGCGGATGCAGAAGTGCGGGTGCCCGGTGTCGCAGGAGCAGGGGTCCGAGTACTCTCCTTCGGAGTCCGACATGCAGTGATACAGCATGCTCTCCGCACACCACATGCAGGTGAACTGGTAGACGCAGCGGCCGATGGGGTCGGGGGCGTCCTGGCACTGCCCGCGCCCGTTCTCCTCGTGGTTAAAGACGTCCCGGCAGTAGACGCAGCGGGAGGGCACCATGTCCTCCTCCACGCCCGGCGCACCGGGGGGCGCCTGCTGCTGCTGCTGCTCCTTCAGGGGCTTGTGCCGCGGCGGCGAGGGGGCACCATGGATGTGGCAGGACGGCGAGGCCTTGGGGTCCTTGAGCCGTCCTTCGGCCCCGGGGGGCAAGCAGTACTCTTTCTCCCGCGGAGACTTGCCGCCGCCGCCACCGCCTCCCTTCTCGAAGTGGACACACATGTCGATTTTGTCTGGGTCCATCTGCCGCTTCTGAACCACTGCCCGGCGGTAGTCCTCGTAGCCTTTGGTTACCCAGAGCTCTTTGCAAGGGTTGATGCTCTCCAGCTCCTCTTCATCGGGGAGAATCAACTGCTGCAAGGTCTGGGGCTGCACCTGCCGTGGGGAAGGGGGCAGAAAGGACACAGGTGTGGTCATCGCACAGCCGAAGCAGGGCGGAGAAACCCAGGCAAGCGCTACCGCCAATAGCACTTACAATGCAAAATCCCTAAAAGCATGTGGCTCTCAAACTGTTATTTTTTAAAAAAAGAAAGTCACTCCTAGCAGTGCTTGATTTGTAACAGAGAACACAACTGCTTTATAATATGGTCACAGGACATACAGAAAATATAAAACAGTGCAGGTATCGTTCTGCCCAGACACTGAGGTCCAGCGCTGAGGGCCTTCTGGTGGTTCCCTCACTGCGAGAAGCCAAGTTACAGGGAACCAGGCAGAGGGCCTTCTCGGTAGTGGCACCCACCCTGTGGAATGCCCTCCCACCAGATATCAAAGAGAACAACAACTACCAGACTATTAGAAGACATCTGAAGGCAGCCATGTTTAGGGAAGCTTTTAATGTTTGATGTATTATAGTATTTTAATATTTTTTTGGAAGCCGCCCAGAGTGGCTCGGGAAGCCCAGCCAGATGGGCGGGGTATAAATAATAAATTATTATTATTATTACTCCTCACAGCAGCAAGGGCTCCTCAAAATAACCACATCCAATAACCCAGAAGCCCCAGACACGTACCGGCCCACTCGACGTTGCTCCCTGCGCCGTGCTGAAGGAGAACTCTTCGGAGACCGGGGACCGCAAGTAGCAGCTGGAGGAGGACTCACTGGTGACGATGGTGATGGGTTTGGGCAGCATTTCCTTGCGGCTGTTCGACGAGGACTCGCTGTCCGTGTGGACCTAGAAAGAGAGAAAGAGAGTTGGCGGAGTCCCACACTACCCCTTGGTCCAGGCCATGGGCAGGCAAACTAAGGCCCGGGGGCCAGATCCGGCCCAATCGCCTTCTCAATCCAGCCTTGCCATGGCGAAGGGGCCTGAATAACTCAGAGAAGCTATGAACTATGCCAAGCAGGGCACCCAAGATGAACAGGTCATAGTGGAGAGTTGCTGAATGCCGAAGAATTGATGCTTTTGAATTCTGGTGCTGGAGGAGACTCTTGAGAGTCCCATGGACTGCAAGAAGATCAAACCTCTCCATTCTGAAGGAAATCAGCCCTGGGTGCTCACTGGAAGGACAGATCCTGAAGCTGAGGCTCCAAGACTTTGGCCACCTCAGGAGAAGAGAAGACCCCCTGGAAAAGACCCTGATGTTGGGAAAAATGGAGGGCACAAGGAGAAGGGGACGACAGAGGACAAGATGGTTGGACAGTGTTCTGGAAGCTACCAGCATGAGTTTGGCCAAACTGCGGGAGGCAGTGGAAGACAGGAGTGCCTGGCGTGCTCTGGTCCAGGGGGTCACGAAGAGTCGGACACGACTAAACAACAACAAGAATGTGTTAAGATATTCCGTTCCACCTTAAAAGGAACAAGCTGTTGCGTGTCACATGCCTGTTAATATTCCGGCACAGCTTGCTGGGAACTTCCGTTTGTGTATAGCTTTTGCTTATGCTTTTTGCTTGGACACGAAGGGGAGAAGACATGTTTTCCCCTTTGTCTTGATGCTGAATAAAAGGCCTGAAAATACACTTTAGACAGCCTCTATCTGCCCTTCTGTTGCGAAGAGTTTTATTCTCTGTTGGCTTGCATGCTCAGCTTCTGAAGGTTTCTGAAGCTCGAGTCACAGTTACATGCTGAACCAAAGACCGGAGATCGCCCGGCTGCCGGTTGGTGGGCTGGAGCCAGCTGGGGGCCTGCCAATTGCCATTTCCTTGGACGCATGCCAACAGAATGTGCCCTTTTATTTAAAATGCATCTCTGGGTTATTTGTGGGGCAACCCCTTAAGGTTTTCAACACAAAACCCATTTCCCAACTCCTGTACGCTGCAATTGTCTGGCATAAGGGGGACCTGCCAAAGCTAGATGGCTTTCAGGCAAAATTTCTACAATATCTGCTGCAGGTACCCAACTGTGTCCCCAACTCCATACTTCTGTTAGAAGCTGGTGAATGCCCAATTTCAACTAAAGTGTGGTGGGCTGCCCTAAAACATTGGCTCAGGATTTCAGTGTTTGATCTAGGGAAGGGTTTGTACCAACACCTGACCAATGAGGAATTTGTCAGCAAATGGCAGAAAACCATAGCTAAAAAAGCCACCTCTATTGGTCTTTCACCCTGCCCCCCCAACTGTATTACCTGGGTTATGAAGGCGCCCAAAAGATGTTAAAGCAAAGATTATGGGATAATGCACACAGTGACTTGCGATCTGGATCACACACAGTCTGTAGTCCGCTGGCAGCAGGAGTACAATATGGGTATGTCTTTAAGTTAACATCTTACATTAAAAACCTGACAGTACCAAACTATCGAAGGCTTTTCACCAAAGCCAGACTAAACGTCTTTCCCTCTGCAGTGTTGGATGGCAGGTTGAGAGGAGTTCCCTACCAGGACAGACTTTGCTCGTGTGCTTAAGACGTCGATTCCATAAAACATATTTTGTTGCACTGTGCAAAATATGAGCAGGCCAGGGCTGAACTGATATTACCCTTGCTGGTACCTTTCCCGGGAAAATCAGAGGGTTACTATGTCAGGTTCCTATTGGAAGACTGGACAAATGCTAGAACATTAGCAGTGGCAAAGTTTTTATTGGTGGTTGCAAGAACCAATGATCCCTATATTCTGAACAAAATGCTTGTTTAACCTGGAGGCAGGCTGTATGAATTGTGTATTGCTTTGTAACGATTTGTTGGGTCTCTGGACCATAATAAAGATTGATTGATTGATTGTGGGGCATAGGAATTCGTTTTTTTCTTTTCTTTCAAAATATAGTCTGGCCCCCCCACAAGGTCTGAGGGACAATGGACCGGCCCCTTGCTGGAAAAGTTTGCTGACCCCTGGTCCAGGCATTGGCTTCTCCTCCCGGTTGCCTGGCCCACAGTGCCCCTACTGGCATGGAGGTGACTTGCAGCCAAACTGCGGCTCAGGTTAGATGTTTCTGAAGTCCAAAAGCTCAGTCCCTGTCGAGAGGCACGAAGGGTGTGCAAAACTTCAGTTATTTATTTTAATCCATTGCATTACACTGTGTGATGGCCTGGGATTTGGACTCGGAGGCTGAACCTGAGAGATCCCAGCCTGCACAGGAGTCCCCGCCTCCTGAACCAGCTGAGCCGGGGTTGGGGCTTGAGTCTGAAGGGTCCTCACCTGTGCGGGATCCTCAGGTGCAGGCACCAGCTGAGTCTGCTCTGGCTCCTGAGGTGATGGAGGACCCATTGCCTGCAGGTGCTCCACCCTCAGCCCCGTCAGAGGCTCAGGGCAGAGAGGCGGAGGGAACTAAGTTCCCGCAGGAAGAGTGCTCGCCTCCAGGCCAGGAGAGGCGAGTCACCAGAGGATCGGGGCCGCCCTATGCCTCGGGGCAGATAAAAGCCGGCCAGCCCCAGTCCCAGGCTGCGGGAGCAACATTGTTGGTAGCCTGTTCCTGCCCTCACCCGACTCCCTGCCTTGGACCCCACTTCAGCTTTGACGGACAGCCTCCATACCGCACCCTCGACCTCGGACTGGACTTGCTGCACGGTTAACCCTCAGGACCAGCACACACTGCAACTTTGGGACACTCAAGGTGGGGGTACGTGGGTTCTCTTCCTCCCCATTTTATCATCACGACAACCCTGTGAGGTAGGGCTGGCCTGAGAGAGTGAGCGGTCCAAGCACACCCAATGTGTTTCATGACTTTCTGTTATTGTGGCCTAGCTGGCATTAGAGTCAGCCCACTCCCCCCCCCCCCAAAAAAAACCAGCTTTCCAAATTTTCAGCAGGCAAAGGACATGCTCCTGCAAAACCTTTGTTGGTAATCATGAGGGAAAGAATCTTGATTCAATTTGATTCCCTCCCCCTCTTTCTTTTTTCCTTTCCCCTCCTGTGATGTAACTCCTATTTGGGGACTTCCCTGGCTTTTTTTCTGGCCCACGTAGGACCAGTCTGGATAGTTAGCCAGATGTTTTTTATCCCCAAAAAAGTGTTTGAGTTTCCACTGAAATGAGGCTGCATTTTAATGCTTTAATGTTGTATTTTAATCTTGTTTTTTAAGCTGTATTTCAATCAATTGTTTTTATATTTGGTGTTAGCCGCCCTGAGCCCGGTCTTGGCCGGGGAAGGCGGGGTATAAATAAAATTTATTATGATTATTATTATTATTTTGGCAAGCCAAACCAAAACATGCATTCTGGGATTTCCTGGGATGTTCATGAGATTATAAGAAGAGCTGCGCAGGATCGGGTCCATCTTGTGCAGCAAGCACTCCCTTGTGCAGATTTTGGGTTGCACCCAACTAAATTAGATACAGAGTAGACCCAGTGAAAATAATGGAGCTAAGCTAGCCCTGCCGTTAATTCCAAAGGGCCTGACAAACGTTGGGATGCAACCCTTTGGTGTTTTTGGTGGAAGAGCTGCTGGGATAAGTTCGGTTGGTAGAGCATGAGGCTCTTAATCTCAGGGTTGTGGGTTCGACCCCCACGTTGGGCAAAAGATCTCTGCATTGCCTCAGGGTCCCTTGCAACTTGACAATTCTGTGATTGTATAATTCCTGCCAAGGGAGTAAGGCGCTCTGCACACACTCAGAGGCGCCGCACGTGAAATGTCAGGAAACTGCTTACGGCAAGAGCTTCGTCTGTCCCGTCGGCGTCGTCCTGAGAGGAGGAGGTAGAGGAAGGCGAGAGGGAACCTGAGAGAATGAAAACAGAGGGGTAAAAGTTACGCCACCAAAAAAACAACCCCCCCCCCCCATTTTAAACAGCAAAGCTTCAGCTAGGCTGGAAATAGTACCATGCACTCTAGAGCAGGACGCGGGTGGCGCTGTGGGTAAAAGCCTCAGCGCCTAGGGCTTGCCGATTGAAAGGTCGACGGTTCGAATCCCCGCGGCGGGGTGCGCTCCCGTTGTTCGGTCCCAGCGCCTGCGAACCTAGCAGTTCGAAAGCACTCCCGGGTGCAAGTAGATAAATAGGGACCGCTTTCTAGCGGGAAGGTAAACAGTGTTTCCGTGTGCAGCTCTGGCTCGCCAGAGCAGCGATGTCACGCTGGCCACGTGACCCAGAAGTGTCTCCGGACAGCGCTGGCCTCCGGCCTCTTGAGTGAGATGGGCACACAACCCTAGAGTCTGTCAAGACTGGCCCGTACGGGCAGGGGTACCTTTACCTTTACCTTTACCTTTACCTTTTTTACTCTAGAGCAGGATGGATAAAAATCAATGATTTTTTAAAAATCATTTTTTAAAAAAAATCAATTAAAAAAAATTTAAATTGGATTTTTTAAAATAAAATGCTTTTGGAAGAAAAAATAGCTTTCTAAAGATGGTTTTCTATTTAAGTTACATTACAGCCCAAAGCCTATTCATCAGGAAATAATCGTTTGTTTTAAGTTTTTCAGGTGTGCTTAAGTTTGTTGGTTTTTAAATTGTTTAACCACCTCAGTTAACAAACATGGATACATATGCTACAATGTTACTGTTTTAGTTAAATAAATTGTTATTAAGGAAATGATTATTTTTCTCTTTCCAAAAAAGTACAGCAGAAAAGTTTTACAAATATAAACAGTTATCTTATTAAACCTCGCTATAATTTCATAATTATTTGTCTACGTATTTCTAATCGTATAAGCAAATCAGTAATTTGATAAAAGTGTAAAAACTACTCTGAAACTTTGTTATTCTGAAAATGAAACCTTCATCTGGTTGTAAATATTTAAATTATACCAGCAAAAATGAATCTTTCTGGGGGGGAAAAAGGATTTAAATCAAGTCTTACCAACTAGTGATTTAAATTAAAAATCGATTTGGACCTCAGTGTCCAGGCTGAATGATGGGGGGTGGAGATGCTCCTTCAGGTATACCTTTGAGGCCATTTAGGGCCTTAAAGGTCAGCACCAACACTTTGAATTGTGCTCGGAAACGTCCTGGGAGCCAATGTAGGTCTTTCAAGACCAGTGTTATGTGGTCTCGGAGGCCGCTCCCAGTCACCAGTATAGCTGCCACATTCTGGATTAGTTGTAGTTTCCGGGTCACCTTCAAATATAGCCCCACGTAGAGCGCATTGCAGTAGTTCAAGCGGGAGATAACTAGAGCATGCACCACTATGGCGAGACAGTCTGCAGGCAGGTAGGGTCTCAGCCTGCGTACCAGATGGAGCTGATAAACAGCTGCCCTGGACACAGAATTGGCCTGCGCCTCCATGGACAGCTGTGAGTCCAGAATGACTCCCAGGCTGCGCACCTGGTCCTTCAGGGGCACAGTTACCCCATTCAGGACCAGGGAATCCTCCACACCCGCCCGCCCCCTGTGAAGTTTGGAACTTAACTGGTTAAGAAGTTCCCATGATGCCTCACATTCTGACGTCAGCTTTTAGAAGCTGGGAGGAGTTTGGGAGGAGTTTCGTTCTGTTCCCCTCTGGTCTTTGAGGGAGAAAGACGCAGCTTTGTGTAATGGCTGCAAGGAGCCCAGGAGATCCCTGGGGGAATGTCGGAATAAAGAACTGAAATGGACAAACCTGGACTCTGCATGTGTTTGTCAAAGGACGTGACAGTTTCTTTCACCGCTGTGTTTATCTCTGCTAAGGTGTGACTGAGAGCTACCGGACGACGGAGCTGAGTGGCGCAGCTGAGGGAAGCGCGCCGGACCGGGCTGCCATAAATAGCTAATTGAGGACCAATAAATCAATTAGCGGGGTCCCAATATAACTATTGCCACACCCCCTGTCCCCCCAAAACAGTACTTCTTAGAGATAGAGCTGGGTATCATCCGCATATTGATGAACACCCAGCCCAAACCCCCTGATAATCTCTCCCAGCAGCTGCATGTAGATGTTGAAAAGCACGGGGTGAGTGCAATGCGCTCTACGTGGGGCTACCTTTGAAGGTGACTCGGAAACTACAACTTACAACTAATCCAGAATGCGGCAGCTAGACTGGTGACTGAGAGTGGCCGCTGGGACCGCATAACACCGGTCCTGAGAGATCTGCATTGGCTCCCAGTACGTTTCCCAGCACAATTCAAAGTGCTGGTGTTGACCTTTAAAGCCCTAAACGGCCTCGGCCCAGTATACCTGAAGGAGCGTCTCCACCCCCATCGTTCTGCCCGGACGCTGAGATCCAGCGCCGAGGGCCTTCTGGCGGTTCCCTCATTGCGAGAAGGAAAGCTACAGGGAACCAGGCAGAGGGCCTTCTCGGTAGTGGCGCCCGCCCTGTGGAACACCCTCCCATCAGATGTCAAAGAGATAAATAATTACCTGACATTCAGAAGACATCTTAAGGCAGCCCTGTTCAGGGAAGTTTTTAATCTGTGATATTTTACTGTATCTTTGGTTTCTATGGAAGCCGCCCAGAGTGGCTGGGGAAACCCAGCCAGATGGGCGGGGGTACAAATAATAAATTATTATTATTATTATTATTATTATTATTATTATTATTATTATTATTATTGTGTGAGAAACCTGGCAAGCAGCACTGATGCCCCTGACTCTGCAAGTCACCTTGCCCACCCACCCTAGTGCCCCCTCACCTTCAGCAATCTCCTCCAGGGCAGCTTGCACCCCTCTCTCGAAGGCCACGGCGTCGGCAGGGCTCTGGAAAGTGAGGCCAAACTTGTTGTCTCCGACTTTCCAGTGGTGGAAAATGGGGTTCACCTTGTTGTAGACGAGGTCCCTCTTCAGAGCACACTCCAAGATGGTCTGCCGTAGAGAAAGAAGGGGGTTGAGGGGAAACAGCCGCCACCCGAGGTCAAAGGCTGGGGGAGAGGGGAGAAAGGGCTGGATTCACCCCACATCTGCATCTGCCCTGCCCTTTGAAGTGTGAGGCTGTGACCCTGTACGCAAAAGATCCTCTCCAAACAAAGATAGCGGGACCTCGCAACCCGCAATTGCCACCGAAGGCCCTATTCTGTGTGCCACTTCCGCTGGAGGTTCTGAGGGCGGCGACACGCCAGCAGGCCTTTTCAGTGGTGGCACCCCGCTTGTGGAATGCTCTCCCTGGGAAGGCTCGCCTGGTGCCAGATCTTGAGGGGACAAAAAAGCATTTAGTTTTTGCCAGGCCTTTGGCTTTGACTTATGTGCAGGCCCTTTCAGCGGGTGAGATGGTTTCACAGAGCTACTATTCCCAGAGGGGTGTAGGAGGTGTTAGAGGAAGAGTAGTACCTCTGGTGGGGGACACGTCATGCTCCTTCTGGGGTACTTTGGTCCCCACCCTGCACTCAACTCTCACCTGTGGCTGCTAGAAGCTGTCAACATGCGACAGCGGTCACACCCTGGGAACATCTTCAACAGGGAGGCTAAACCAGGTGAGGGTAGCTAATGGGTCTCAAAGCGTCAGTGAGTTAGGGACTTCCCTGCATGCGAAGACAGATTCTGGCAGATAATAATAATAATAATAATAATAATAATAATAATAATAATAATAATAAATAATAATAATTTATTTATACCCCGTCCATCTGGCTGGGTTTTCCCAGCCACTCTGGGCGGCTCCCAACAGAATATTAAAAACACAATAAAACATCGAACATTAAAAACTTCCCTAAACTGGGCTGCCTTCAGATGTCTTCTAAAAAGTCTGATAGTTGTTTACAGTGCTGCCTCGCAAGACGAAAATAATCCGTTCCGCGAGTCTCTTCGTTTAGCGGCTTTTTCGTCTTGTGAAGCAACCCTCTTAGCGGCTTAGCGGATTAGCGCTATTAGCGGTTTAGTGGCTTAGCGGCTATTAAAGGCTTAGCGGCTTAGCGGCTAAAAGGCTATTAGCGGCTTAGCGGCTTAGAAAGGGGGGGGGGCGAAAAAAATCGCAAGAAAACGTCTTGCGAAGCAAGCCCATAGGGAAAATCGTCTTGCGAAGCAACTCAGAAACGGAAAACCCTTTTGTCTAGCGGGTTTTTCGTCTTGCGAGGCATTCGTTTTGCGGGGCACCACTGTATTTCCTTGACATCTGATGGGAGGGCGTTCCACAGGTGGACGAGACCACTAGTGGGCTCAACAGTCAAAAAGGAGGTTTCTGTATATGCTGTAGAGCTGGGGTCAGCAACCTGCAGCCCATGGGCCAAAAGCAGTCCATGGGGGTCGTTTAAATGGCCCATGAGCTGCCCCCGAACCAAGCTGCCCAATTGGCGAATCCCTGCGTGCTGTGCTAAACCGGTGGAGCGTGGAGCGAGGACCCTGTAAGGAGTCTCGCCGCGGCATTCTGCACCTGCTGCAGTTTCTGGGTCAGCTTCAAGGGCAGCCCCGCGTAGAGCGAGTTACAATAATCAAGCTTGGAGGTGACCGTCGCGTGGATCACTGTGGCCAGATCAGGGCGAGAAAGGGAAGGGACCAACTGCATAATACGGCGGAGATGGAAAAATGCCACCTTTGCTGTGGCTGCAACCTGCGCCTCCATGGCATAGCTGTCAACTTACAGATTTGAAAATAAGGGACCAGCAGCCTCGAAAATAAGGGATCAGCAGCCAAAATAGGGGATTTTAATCAACCAGCTGAAATACGAAGTTAAAAGGGACCAGATAATTTTGGAGAGCAGCACCGGTTTTTAGCCCTTCATTTCCAGAGGTTGCTGCTGAAGCTGATGAAACACTGCAATTAAATAACTACAAGCAGCAACCACTTTTCGCGCAAAACGAAGTCCAAGCTACGAAGATGTTACCCCAGGCAGAGACGCTCAGTTCGGCGGCCAAGAGGAGGATGGCGGTGGAAGGGCCCGGGCTCCCGCCAGTCCTGGCGGGGAGGGGCTCCTGGGGGCCAAGCAACACAGTTGGAGCCTCCCTCCTCCCTGGCCGGCAAGGAGGGAGGGAGAGGAGCTGCTTCCTTTGAAACCCGGGAGATTTAAGGGACATCATCAATAAGGGACAGCAGCGGGACACAGCGCTGGGATAAGGGACTTTCCCGCCAAATAAGGGACGGTTGACAGCTATGCTCCAAGGAAAGGGAGGCGTCGAAAGTTACACCCAAGCCCTTTTGCTGAGCTTATTTCAATGGTGGGCTCTTCTGGTTTGCAACCTCCTTTTTCCCTTCCTGCCAGCTGCACGTCGCGAACCCCCTCTTCTCCCCAAATAAAACCCCTGTCGATCTCACCGTTTGGTCCCGCAGGCGCTCCCCGCTGATCAGGTACTGGCGACGCCGCCCTTCCTCTGGGCGCCGGACTTTGCAGATGGTGACGTGGCTCAGGCCGCCGCCGCCCATGGGCACCCAACCCCCGCTTGAGTCGTCTCGGGTCATCACCACAGCCCGCACCCGAACCATGTAACTGGGGAAGGAAGGAGAGCAAAGAGATAGCAGAATTCAGAAGAAACCACTCTGGAGACAAGGTTAAACAAGGACGGGACCGTTTTGAAAACTATCTGACAAAACATGGTTCCCTCCTTTGGGGTGGAAAAAGGAAACCTATATTTTCATGAATTCTCTGCGTTTTTATTTTTAATCTTCCCCCCCCCCCTTTGCTCCCTGCGGTTTGTAAATACAGTGGTACCTCGGGTTACATACGCTTCAGGTTGCATACGCTTCAGGTTATAGACTCCGCTAACCCAGAAATAGTGCTTCAGGTTAAGAACTTTGCTTCAGGATGAGAACAGAAATCGCGTGGCAGCAGCGGGAGGCCCCATTAGCTAAAGTGGTGCTTCAGGTTAAGAACAGTTTCAGGTTAAGAACAGACCTCCGGAACAAATTAAGTACTTAACCTGAGGTACCATTTTACGTGAGTGTCATTTTGGACAGCATCTTTCCAAAGTTCTTATTTTGTCAAATTGTTAAGTAAAACTTTTTTTAAAATCCAAATGAAGGTTCTGACATGGCCAGCAACATGTTGTTAACTTGCACTATCCCATTAACAGGAGTTCTAGGTTTCTTTTGGTGTAATCGGACCGCCTTATCCTTTACTTCCACATGAACATCATTTTGTTAATTTGTTTGTTGGTGGGCTATTCTGGATACTTGGGAGGGAAATAAATTACAATTTTACATATAAAAAAAACTAAAAAACCAAAACATGGTTCCAACAACAACACCCTTGGCTGTGGTGCCTTGATTGAATTCACAGATATAAGGGAAAGCTCGTTCCGTTCAATAATTCAATACAGATTACGTAATAGTAAGGGAAGCATAGAAACTGCGAAAAGAGGTAGAGGAAAAAGAAAACGAATAAGGGATTCAAACCGATCTAGAGGAACAGAAAGAATGCGGAAAAAGTATAAATACGAAGGTAAATTCTTCCTAGGAATCTGATGTACAGATTCTTTAAAATACAGTTTGTAGTCCTGAAATGAGTTTGTATGTTGGAAAAATATTTGGTTTTTGTGTTTTTTTTCTTCATCTTTTTTGCTGTGTTTTTATTTTCCTTTTTTTTTTAACCTGTTTTGATAATGGATTGTTGCTGTTGATCGGTTTTTTTATTGGTAAATTAATAAAGCATTTTAAATTTTTTTCAAAATTTTTATTAATTTTCCACATTTATAACAGAAATAACATACAAAACACACAACAGAAAACACATTACAATACTAAAGAATTTTTTAAAAAAACACTTATTACTTCTAAGACCTAATTTAACTTTCATTGTTAGCTGACTTCCTCAAATCCCCCCTAACTGAATTTCATTGAATCACCTTGTAACAGTTCTCCAAAATCATATTTCCAATAAAATTAACTCCTTCAATTTACTGTCCTCTTCTCTTTTATTAGTATTCTAATCCTTAATGCTTTACAATTCATTCTTATTCTAAGCCTAAGCCTATTTGATACTTCCAAATAACTTCTAATTATCTAAAGTATTTTTAAAAAGAAAAAAAAGGGGGGAAGAGGGCAAAGAGGAAGAGCAACCAGGGAGGAGCTGCCTTGAACCCCCCCCCGAGCGGCCCCTGAAACATCGCGTGCCATGGGAGAAAACGGTCCTCCGCTCTCTCTCTCTCACACACAAACCAATTTATTACTATTTGTTGTTGTTGTTTAAGGACTCCTAGGCATAGCTGTCCACTTACAGATTTGAAAATAAGGGACCAGCAGCCTCGAAAATAAGGGATCAGCAGCCAAAATAAGGGATTTTCCAAGGGGCACAGGTATGTTCAACTTCTGAGCCCCTACAAGCCAAAGGCAGAAAGCCCAGCCAGCAGCCAAACAAAGCCTCAAGCGGTGGTTCCCACAGCGCAGCAACCCGGCAAAGGGGATGCGGCAAGGAAAACCACAGTCACCTCTCCGCTGGGAAGCACTGAGCAAAGGCGAGTCCCCTGGCAACGCAGCTGATTTGATCGGCACAAGGCATGCAAGCTCCACCCCCCAGTCGTTCTTAGACTCCTTATTGGGTGAGCAACACAGCCAAACAACACAGTTGGAGCCTCCCTCCTCCCTGGCCGGCAGGGAGGGAGGGAGAGGAGCTGCTTCCTTTGAAACCCGGGAAATTTAAGGGACATCATCAATAAGGGACAGCAGCGGGACATGGCGCTGGTATAAGGGACTTTCCCGCCAAATAAGGGACGGTTGACAGCTATGCTCCTAGGAGGAGGGCAGAGAGAAGGAACGCCCAGGTGCATCTGAAGCAGCACAACCGGACGCCTTCATCTGCCCCAGCTGCAACAAAACATGTCTCTCTTGTATCGGTCTCTACAGCCACAGCAGCTGCTGTAATTCTCCAATGGTTTGACTTCACCCCCAAATGTGCACACTTCCACTGTCTCCCGAGAAAGATGGATGCTATCTATTACCTGCCCTTCACTCTAAGGTCCCAGGGTATGTGGCAACATTGCAACACAACATTGCACGCAACACAACATTGCAATGCAACTTTTAAAAACGTGCAATTACAGAAATAAGGCAGGGTGGATAAAAATAAAAGGTTTTTTTTAATTAAAAAAATCAGATTATTATTTTTTTTAATTGGATTTTCAAAATTTAAATTGGATTTTTAAAATATGTAAAATGCTTTTGGAGGAAAAAAAACTTTCTAAATATAGTTTTCTATTTAAGTTACATTATAGTCCAAAAGCTATTCATCAGGAAAAAAGGATTTGTTTTATGTTTTTCATGTGTGCTAAAACTCAGTCCAAGTTTTTTTAAAAATAAATTTGTTTAACCACCTCAGTTAACAACCATGGATACATACGCTATAATGTTACTGTTTTAGTTAAATAAATTGTTTAAATTGTTGTTAAGGGAATGATTACTTTTCTCCTTCCAATAGAGTTGTCCAAATATAAACAGTTAACTTATTATGAACCTCACCATAATTTCATAATTATCTGTCTATGTATTTCTAATCGTATAAGCAAATCAGTAATTTTTGATATGACTGTAAAAACTACTCTGAAAATTTGTTATTCTAAAAATGAAACCTTCATCTGGTTGTAAATATTAAGATTATACCAGCAAGAATGCGTCTTTCTGTAAAAAAAGAAAAAGATTTAAATCAAGTCTTACCGACTAGTGATTTAAATCGTGATTAAAATTGACTTGATTTAAATCAAATCCACCCTGTAAGGTTGGTTGGTTGGCATCCATCTGTCTTGGGAGAAGGGCCCCTTTGGGGGGTGAAGTCAAAATGTTGGAAGGTTGCAGCACCTGAGTCTGAAAAAATATACAATTGCCAAAACCAGGGCAAAGAGGTGTGATGTTGCTGGTTTTATAAGAAAGTATTAAAGCTTTTTCATAATGCAATGCAATGCAATAAGCATAATGAAAGAAACTACCGTATTTTTCGCTCTATAAGACGCACCAGACCACAAGACGCACCTAGTTTTTGGAGGAGGAAAACAAGAAAAAAAATATTCTGAATCTCAGAAGCCAGAACAGCAAGAGGGATCGCTGCGCAGTGAAAGCAGCAATCCCTCTTGCTGTTCTGGCTTCTGGGATAGCTGCGCAGCGTGCATTCGCTTCATAAGACGCACACACATTTCCCCTTACTTTTTAGGAGGGGAAAAGTGAGTCTTATAGAGCAAAAAATATGGTAATCTAAATACAAACAAAAACAGCAAAAGAAAGGGAAATGCAGAGTCCTCTTTAAATGTATAGCTTTTCCCACACAGAAACAGGTGGATCCTCTCTGCTCTCCCCAGTGAGATAAACCTTTCTTCTTCCAGTCTCTCTCCCTGAAATATCTTCCCTTCAACAAATGAAACTGATTTGTAAAAATGTTACATGGAAAAAACACACGAGAGAGAGAGACATTGCACACACTTTTGTAAATCAAGAAAATTTTTAATAATAATAATAAGAGAGTGTCGTGTTTTTAGATCATGGGTAGGCAAACTAAGGCCCAGGGGCCGGATCCGGCCCCATCGCCTTCTCAATCCGGCTTGCGGACGGTCTGGGAATCAGCGTGTTTTTACATGAGTAGAATGTGTGCTTTTATTTAAAATGCATCTCTGGGCTATTTGTGGGGCATAGGAATTCGATCATCCCCCCCCAAAAAAATATAGTCTGGCCCCCACACAAGGTCTGAGGGACAGTGAACAGGCCCCCTGCTGAAAAAGTTGGCTGACCCCTGTTTTAGATGATTCAAAATGCCTGAAGTAAACGGTTGCAACCGTGAGAACGGCCCTGTAATGTAGGTCAGAATCATTCCCCTTCAAGCTGCATGTCGTGAGCAGGAACCCTGAGGATGACAGTTTGGCTCGCGTTGATGCACAGAATCAGGCCACGAAGTGTGCTGAAGGCAAAGGCAGGATTTGCATTAGGCACTTCGTAGCTCAGCTTCTGAGAAAAGCAATGACAAACCTAGACAGCATCTTAAAAAGCAGTGACATCACCTTGCCAACAAAGGTCCATATAGTTAAAGCTCTGGTTTTCCCAGTAGTGATGTATGGAAGTGAGAGCTGGACCATAAAGAAGGCTGATCGCCGAAGAATGGATGCTTTTGAATTCTGGTGCTGGAGGAGATTCTTGAGAGTCCCATTGACTGCAAGAAGATCAAACCTCTCCATTCTGAAGGAAATCAGCCCTGAGTGCTCACGGGAAGGACAGATCCTGAAGCTGAGGCTCCAAGACTTTGGCCACCTCATGAGAAGAGAAGACTCCCTGGAAAAGACCCTGATGTTGGGAAAGATGGAGGGCACAAGGAGAAGGGGACGGCAGAGGACGAGATGGTGGGACAGTGTTCTCGAAGCTACAAACATGAGTTTGACCAAACTGCGGGAGGCAGTGGAAGACAGGACTGCCTGGCGTGCTCTGGTCCAGGGGGTCACAAAGAGTCGGACATGACTAAATGACTAAACAACAACAAAGCTCAGCTTTTGCTCGGCCATTGTGTACCTCTCAGGTCATCCGCTCTGGCTGACTGCTGGTCCCCACAGCCAGAGATCAGGGATGGGGAAATTCTACGGTCTGGCTCAAATCCTCACCCCAGGTATATATTCTTTTTTTAAAAAAAAAAAAAAGTTTAATCATTTTTTTGATACAAACATCAACCGCAAAAGACACATACAACAAAAACCATAATAACAATAACACAATTTGACAATTCAGATTTGAATACACTGATATACCTACAACTACACATTTTTAAACAATATTTTCCCACCTCTCTGTCCTCCCCCCACCACTATCCGCCTTATCGCTTAAATATTCCTTCCAGATTTCTTCATATTTATCCATTCTTAATTTGCGTCGACATGCAATTCGTTCGTATGTAGTTAATCTGTCCATATTATCAATCCATGTGCTCAATGGAATCTTTTTGCAGCTCTTCCAATTCATCAAAACAAGTTTTTTTGCTTCTAATATATTTTTTTTGACCCCTTGAAATCTCCCACATTTCCGGAATATAATGTAGAATTAAATTCAGTTCCCCTAAATAACAATTTCTTTCTATATATATCCTCACCTCGCACCAAAATGATCGTATCATCGGGCAGTTAATCAACATCTGTACTAATTTCGCATATATTCTTGCGCATCCTTTCAGACTTTCTGCTACTCTCCCGTTCACCCGTATTGTGGGTCTAACCACCACAACAAATACCCTGGAAGGAGCATTTATTCATTCCACAAAGTGGTTTACCCAAAGGAGCGAAACAAGGACATTACCAGTAAAAACAACGATTTCAAACGTTTAAAAATAATAATTAAAATGGACGATAAGCCTGTAACGCTTTGAAAGAGAATATGATGAAAATGATGTATAGCTGGTATATTACACCAGTGAAATTAGCTAAAATGTATAAGACAAATAATAAATGTTGGAAATGTAAAGAAAAAGAAGGAACATTTTATCATATGTGGTGGGAATGTAAAAAAGTAAAGAACTTCTGGGAAATGATATATAATGAGATGAAAAAGATGTTGAAATATACATTTTTTAAAAAAAATCAGAAGCATTTTTACTTGGTATTATAGGTCAGGACATTAATAGGCAAGATGTTAAATTGTTTTTATATGCAACAACTGCGGCAAGAGTATTGTTAGCCCAGAAATGGAAACAAGAAGAAATTCCGACGAAAGAAGAATGGCAGATGAAATTAATGGACTATGCAGAATTGGACAAAATGACAGGAAGGATTCGAAACCTGCGGGACCAGAGATTTACAGAAGATTGGAAGAAGTATATGAATTAAGAGCAACTGTAATCAACAAATTACGCTAGTAGGACTACAAGAAGTTTTGTAAGGAGAAATATACGAAGTGTTACAAAGTAGAAAAAGAGAGAGATATTGGTTATGAGTTTGAAATGTAACAGGGAAAATAAGAAATGTATACTAAGAGATTAGATTGGAAATTTTTCAGAGAGGATTGATGGAAGTCAAAAGTTTGAATAAGATGTAAAAGTACGTTTATTTACTGTTGAAAATGATATGTTAAAAAAACTAATTAAAAAGTATATATATACAAAGCGGTTTACCCAAAGGAGCGTTACTGTTTCTCAGGCGGCTAGTCCTAGTCTTTATAACCCTGGACCTTCTTCCAGAAGGCAGAAGTTGAAGGAGATCATTTCCGGTAGCGCACTATCCTGCACTATCTCTGCAGCTTTATTATGGCACTCTCAATTTTACATCTTAAAAAGCAGAGACATCACCTTGCCAACAAAGGTCCGTATAGTTAAAGCTATGGTTTTCCCAGTAGTGATGTATGGAAATGAGAGCTGGACCATAAAGAAGGCTGATCGCCGAAGAATGGATGCTTTTGAATTCTGGTGCTGGAGGAGACTCTTGAGAGTCCCATGGACTGCAAGAAGATCAAACCTCTCCATTCTGAAGGAAATCAGCCCTGAGTGCTCACTGGAAGGACAGATCCTGAAGCTGAGGCTCCAAGACTTTGGCCACCTCATGAGAAGAGAAGACTCCCTGGAAAAGACCCTGATGTTGGGAAAGATGGAGGGCACAAGGAGAAGGGGACGACAGAGGACGAGATGGTGGGACAGTGTTCTCGAAGCTACCAGCATGAGTTTGACCAAACTGCGGGAGGCTGTGGAAGACAGGAGTGCCTGGTGTGCTCTGGTCCAGGGGGTCACAAAGAGTCGGACACGACTAAACGACTAAACAACAACAAGAAGAATGTGTGCTTTTATTTAAAATGCATCTCTGAGTTATTTGTGGGGCATAGGAATTCGTTCATTCCCCCCAAAAAAATATAGTTCGGCCCACCACATGGTCTGAGGGACAGTGGACTGGACCACAGCTGAAAAAGGTTGCTGACCGCTGGTCTAAGCCATCACCTGCTCCCTGACCTCTTTTCTTTTCTTTTTTAAATGTATCTGGAGAAGGCAGGGCTTGAACCTGGGACGTTCTGCATGTCAAGCAGGTGTCACGCTTGTGTCTTGGCCGAATGTTAGCAGAAGCCAGCTGGCTTGAGATTTGCCCTCTCCTAGTCACTGGAACAGCAGCCTCAGCTGCCAAGCGTTATGCAAACTCTGATCTAATCTGATTCTTATAGCAAGCAGATGTTTTTTTCGGTACCTTGTTCACAAAGTTAATCATTAAATTGCCTGTGGGTGGGGCAGGTTGGGGGGGGGGGGAGATGTCGCCTTGACTGGGAGGAAAAGGAGGCGGAGGACGCTGGTTTCAATCTTGTGCAAAGAGGCCTCTGGGTGCAGCCGCTGCGCAGCACATCCAGAGACGTCCTTGATAAGAGAGCGTAAGCAAAAAAATAAATAAAAAAGGGAGAGATACGAGGGTGGAAAACTAGTTGAACATGTGCAATAGCATAAATAAAGGAGGCAGGCAGCTGCAGAACACTGACAGCTCCTGTAGGCAGGCAAACCTTCAGACGACTATTTATTCAGCGTTCGTCCTCATCTGCTTGCACAAGGCTTGCACAGTGGTTGAAATGTACACCTGTTCATGCCCAGAAGATGTGGCATTCAACACTTTGAACACAGGTGAAGATGTGCGTGAGGGGTTTTTGCAAGGGTCTTTAAAAATGTGGCATTGTTATGATTTATTAAATTTAATTCTGGCTTTTTTGCCACGGCAACTCAAAGCGACTGACAATATTTTAAACGAACACATACATACGTTAAACCCAGCATTTTTTTAAAAAAACCTAATCTAAAAGAGAATTCTGTTTATTAAAAAGTAGATGGAAACACCCCACTTCCAGCAAAAGGCCACAGATAATTAAAAGCAAAAGTCCTGATGGGAAAAAAGAAAAAGCTTTTTCCCGGCACCCAAAGATACGTAATTATTATTTTTAACACTGACTTATTGATCGCTTTCTGAACCACCGTCTCACGGCAAAATAATTAAAAACAGTTCGAAACACAGAAACAAACAAATAACATTGACGGCGGGACTGAAGCCCTTAGAAGCGGATACTGGAGTCAAGAACTGTTTATCCAGCTGTGGGGAAGCAAACGTCTTTGGCTGCTTCCAGGAAGAACAGGCAACGGACGCCGGCTGTTTCTCCTCAACAGGGATGGTATTCCACAGGGCAGAGGCTGCCACACTAAAAGCCCTGCCCCGAGTTACTGAGTTCTTTGGGACTTGCCGCAAAGACTGTGCTGCAGGCAACAGATATCTGCTGGTTGATACAGGGTACCGTATTTTTTGCTCTATAAGACTCAATTTTTCCCTCCTAAAAAGTAAGGGGAAATGTGTGTGCATCTTATGGAGCAAATGCAGTCTGCGCAGCTATCCCAGAAGCCAGAACAGCAAGAGGGATTGCTGCTTTCACTGCGCAGCGATCCCTCTTGCAGTTCTGGCTTCTGAGATTCAGAATATTTTTTTTCTTGTTTTCCTCCTCCAAAAACTAGGTGTGTCTTGTGCTCTGGTGCGTCTTATAGAGCAAAAAATACGGTGATTTGGTTCCGAATTGCACAGGGACTCACATGTTAGCAACAACATGTGCAGGATGTTATATGCCGGAGGCAGGTTGCCCCCCCCCCCCAGCAATCTAAACACTGCCTTCTGCACCAGCTGAAGCCTCCGGACAGACCCCAAGGGCAGCCCCACAGAGAGCGCATTGCAGTAATCCAACTATGAGTGCCGTTCACATCTTGTTTGCCTATCCCCAGCTTACGTAGAGAACATAGTTTTGTAAAAGCATCTAATGATAATAATAATAATAATAATAATAATAATAATAATAATAATAAACAATTTTTTATACCCCGCCCTCCCCGGCCAGCGCCAGGCTCAGGGCAGCTAACACCAGCAAAATTACAGTAAAAACATAATAGGGGGAAAAAACCAATTTAAAATACAGTGGTACCTCTGGATGCGAACAGGATCCATTCTGGAGCCCCGTTCACATGCTGAGCAGAATGCAACCCGTGTCTGCGCGTGCACGGGTCGCGATTTGCAGCTTCTGCGCATGACATCATTTTGAGCGTCTGCGCATGCGCGAGTGGTGTTGAGGTATTGGCCTTCCTACATTAGGGTGTGTCCTTTCGGGGGGGGGGTCTTAAAAATATGCTTTGGGGTGTGAGGAATTCAAATCCTTCTTCTATTTTGTGACTGGACAACATTTCGCTTGGAAAGTCTGCGTCTGGCGAAGAAGCATATAAGCTGCTTTCGGAAAAGCAAAGCGTTTTAATTTTACCTTCTGCAAAATGCCGGTTAATGCTAAATAACGACAAGATATAACAGAATTGCAAGCACTTGGCAATCGCGTTTTAACGATCTCTGTGCAACTTTCCACACATTTTTGACTTGCCAGGCAAAAGCAAATTGTATTCATTCCACCAAACGATCTTTTGAATTCCCAAGTCACGTTGCAACTTTTTAGCGCGCCCCCCCCCCCACTTTGGGAATTTGAAAGCTGAAAAATTCAACGTGCACTGCTCCCTTTAGTCACACTACCAAAAAAAGCCGCCCCTGCCCCCCCGCAAAAAATTGTGACTTTATTCTGCAAATCCAGAAAAGGAGACATGTGGCCACCCCAGATCTTGCTGGAACCCCAACTCCCAGGCAGCCCCAGGCAGCAGAACCAAAGGCCGGGAATGATGACCATATGCATGATGAACATCCACATTATTCATTGAAACAGTTAAAACATTATTATTTAAAACATCCCAGAAAAGAATTAAATTCAGCAGTGAGTTAAAGACCAGGTGAAAAGACCTACGCGACTGGGTAAAGGTAAAGGGACCCCCGACCATTAGGTCCAGTCGTGGACAACTCTGGGGTTGCAGCGCTCATCTCGCTTTACTGGCCGAGGGAGCCGGCGTACAGCTTCCGGGTCATGTGGCCAGCATGACTGAGCCGCTTCGGGCCAACCAGAGCAGCGCACGGAAACGCCGTTTACCTTCCCGCCGGAGCGGTACCTATTTATCTACTTGCACTTTGACGTGCTTTCGAACTGCTAGGTTGGCAGGAGCAGGGACCGAGCAACGGGAGCTCACCCCGCCGCGGGGATTCGAACCGCCGACCTTCTGATCGGCAAGTCCTAGGCTCTCTGGTTTAACCCACAGCACCACCCGTGTCTGGGTAGGCTTGCGTAAACAGAAATGTTTTTTGCTGGCAGGAAGAAAGGCTTCAGCGAAGAAGTCTGCCTGGTGTCCATCGGCAGGGAGTTCCAAAGCACGTGCACTAAAAATAGATACACAAATATGCACACATGCCAAGGCCTGTCCAACCCAGCCGGAGCACAGGTTGCCAACTTCCGGCGTGGCGGTGCTCTTGTGCAGCTGCTGCTCATCTCAAAGGATCCTGCTCGGAAGGGCTACCTGGTGGTGGATCAGGCCCTAGATTAGGATGTTGCTCGGTTTGTATCTAGGGCTAGCGAAGCAGGCGGCATTTTGCAAAGCATCTACCTGCCGGCAACGCGATGGCACAGCGCCCAAGGACTCTGGTACAGTGGTACCTCTGGTTACGTACTTAATTCGTTCCGGAGGTCCGTTCTTAACCTGAAACTGTTCTTAACCTGAAGCACCACTTTAGCTAATGGGGCCTCCTGCTGCTGCCGCACTGCCGGAGCACGATTTCTGTTCTCATCCTGAAGCAAAGTTCTTAACCCGAGGTACTATTTCTGGGTTAGTGGAGTCTGTAACCTGAAGCGTATGTAACCTGAAGCATCTGTAACCTGAGGTACCACTGTACTTGATTTCTCCGCGGCTTCATCTCGGCTGCTCTGCAGTGCCACCCCTGCAGGTGGCTGAACAGGGACGCTGCAGCTTCCAGGCCTGCAGTAAACGGGTGAAAAAAGGAGCCACCAGTGTGCCCTTTAAATAGCTGCTGCCTCTGGTCTGGTCCCTTAGCAAGAGGATTAAAGTTGGTCTCTGACAGCCCCAATACCTGTTCCTCTGCTTGTTAATTCCCCCTGCCTCGGGCCACCTTCAAAACGTTCTACCTGCTTCTGCACAACACAACCTGAGTCTCTTGCCCACGTGTGATTGCTACTGATGAGGATCAGAGCCCAGAGAAAAACTGCTTCTCCAGGAAGAGCCATTTTGACATCCTCCCTGGCTCACGGACGACAACAACAAAACACCGGAGACAGCGCACTGGGTTGAAACATCTACGGCTTGCCTCAGCTCCCCAGGAACATCTATCTGAGAATGCAATTTCTCCAAAAACCGAAGACTGGAGAAATTGCATTCTCAGACAGAAGAGTATCAGGGACTTCTAGAACATAATGGCCCCAGGAACATCTGGCTGACCACCGCCGGGAGCAGAACACTGGGTTTGCTGGTGTTTTGGCTCTGCAAGGCCGTTTCTAACAACCTTTCGACCAATTTAAGCCTGGCGTACGGCTTCCGCAACGGGATGTCCGTGGATCAAAAAGCAAGACCGAGAAGGTCTTTAATCCAGACGAGAGCCAGTCCTAAGAGGCTAGTCCTCAAGAATGTCGCGGGGTGTCTCCGCACAGCAGTGCTCCGAAACCAGCCTCCATCCTGGGCTTAAAGCACATGCCACTTGCAGACGGCAAAATGTGCAGTCGGGAAACGGCTGCCTTCAGATTTATTCCACGTCGGAAAAGTCAGCCGCCCTGCAGAAGTGGCCCTCACCTGCTTGGGAGGCCGGGAATAAATATTTCTCTGAAAAGCATCATCTGCGGACCCCAAACAGCAAGTGTGGCAAATTCCTGGTGCTACGGCCGTGCGCCGGACTCAAGAGCAGTTTTGGAGTAATTCTGCACCAGCCGACGAATCGGTTCCAAAGGGGGGGCTGGCAGGTTCCACCGCCCACCCCTGAAAAGCCCTAACCTGCCACCATCACGCCAATCAAAACCTGGAGCCGCCCATGGATGAATCACCCAAATTTTAGTTGATCAGAGGCAGCCACGTACCACCCGAACCTCGACAGAAATGCCCTTTTCGAAATACTGGAGAGAGAGAAAATGTACAGTTTGATAAACAAAAGGAAACTGCTCGCCGCTGGAAGGAAAGGCCAGCTTAGGGGATGAGGGGATGACATTTTCCATTACAGCAACGCTTTCGAATGGACATACAGCCTCAGTAACCATATATGCGTGGATTTCAATTTTAGGCCCCTTCCCTCAAATAATCAGCCGAAGTTGCCCCTTTTTAACACAAACACACACTCCATGTTCACTACACAAAGTACCGTATTTTTTGCTCTATAAGACTCTTTCCCTCCTAAAAAGTAAGGGGAAATGTGTGTGCGTCTTATGGAGCGAATGCAGGCTGCGCAGCTATCCCAGAAGCCAGAACAGCAAGAGGGATTGCTGCTTTCACTGCGCAGCGATCCCTCTTGCTGTTCTGGCTTCTGATATTCAGAATATTTTTTTCTTGTTTTCCTCCTCCAAAAACTAGGTGCGTCTTGTGGTCTGGTGCGTCTTATAGAGTGAAAAATACGGTGGTTACCAAAGCTTGCCGTCTGGCCAGGTGCCTTGCAAAGGCTTCTCCATCCCCAAGCCCTCTTTTAAATTAATTTTTGATTTCTCTTATTTATTTTTATTTATTTTAAAGGCAAGGTGCCCCTCTGCACACCCAGTTGTCTCCCCTTGCACTCTCCTCTTTCTGACATCTTCGCCCCCCCCCCCCCGCTCATCACAACCTGCGAAACAATTTTCTTGCACAGATTTGAAATCCTCCCTCTTCCCCCCACTAATTTCTGTGCACTAAAGTATATTGAGCCACATTTTTAAAGGGGTGCCACAGATTCATTCTCCATCTCTCTCTCTGATGAAAAGAACAGCCCAGCTTACTGGAAGAGGAAGCTTACATGTATGGTAAACAGATTTAAAATACACCCCTGCACAGATCACGAAGCCTGCTTGCATGCAGCGATACCAAGGAACAATGCATGAAGAGGCAGAACGCGAAGGAGGGGCGAGGAGGCAACTTGCCGCCTCCCTTCTGCTTCCGTGTAACGGCAGCAAGGAGCAGACTTCTGTTAAGAGGCCTGGGAGGAAGGCTAGAGGGTGTAGAAGGCTGAATCGCCTGGCTTGCAAGTTCTCCCTGGGAAGAACAGGATGCGGCCTCTATAGCAAAAGAGTAGCAGCTTCTGCTGGACACTGAACATCTTAGTTCTCAGAGGTTGGGGTTGTTGGTTTTTTAAATTAAGAAACAAGGGGCTAGTCCTCATGAGTTCTTGCCAAAGATGTCTAAAAGGAAAGGAAAGGAAGCGAAGCTAGTTTCTGTCAAAAATGACACAAAATGCAAAAAAAAAATGCATATATAGTATGCAAATTTTTACGGGCACAAGGTAAACAGGGAGGTGTACTGAGGCTTTTGAGAGCTTTTTTTTTGGGGGGGGGGAGATGATGCACCTTCCACAAACACACGCCCTAAACCACTCATCGCATTTGACCCACCGCAACAGATATTTGTCATTTCTCCACAATTCCACCCCCCCCCCAAATCTGTCGACCTTCCAGTTCCAGATAATAATATAACCAACTTATTCCAGCTGCAATATTAAGGATGTCACTGCACACTGACTCCAATATATTTTCTACGGAGGGTTTTTTTGGGGGGGGGGTTGGCTCCATGGTCTGTGGTTCAGAAAATCCGAACCCGAACTCCCTCGAAACCTGAGCAGCCAAGACAGATGTGTGGGTTTTTTGGGCAGGCAATTTTGGCCAGATTCGTCCCTCATTCTCAGACCTTTATATATTTCTGAAGCGTCACAGGACGTTCCAGGAAGCGGTTTTTGTGCCGGAGTCAATTTTAGGGAGCAACGGTACAGGAGACGCCAGAGAAAGTTTTGCGATTTAAAAACCAATACCCAACAGCCTTCTGATTTAGCCTCCTCGAGGTAAGGAGGCTGGGTTGTACCTACGCAACGCCGCACAGTTTTGAGCATCATGGCTGCCTCTAAAGGCGGCCAACAACGGTAGCTTAGCGAGGATCCCTTGTGCTAAGATAAAATAAATCTCTCTCTCACACACACAATTACAGTCCTAGAGGGGAGAGACTGACTATGAAACCCGCAAGGGGTGTATGTATATACACCACACTGAAATGCAAAACCTAGGATTCACAAGCCGTTGTTTTCCTTGGTGCTGTGTACAACGCTTACCCAGTTGAACTGCGGACCGTGACAGGCTGTCGTCACCCGCCCCTTTCTTGGGGTGTCTGCAAACTGCTGCCACATCAAGCACCTCACCCACACCACCTCTGGAGATTACCGTATTTTTTGCTCTATAAGACTCACTTTTTCCCTCCTAAAAAGTAAGGGGGAATGTGTGTGCATCTTATGGAGCGAGTGCAGGCTGCGCAGCTATCCCAGAAGCCAGAACAGCAAGAGGGATCGCTGCTTTCGCTGCGCAGCGATCCCTCTTGCTGTTCTGGCTTCTGAGATTCAGAATATATTTTTTTTCTTGTTTTCCTCCTCCAAAAACTAGGTGCGTTTTATGGTCTGGTGAATCTTATAGAACGAAAAATACGGTACATCTCTGTGGCTCAGCCGCCCTTTAAAAGAGAATTAGGCAAATTTAGGGAAGACGGGGCTATTGATGGCTACTAGCCACAATGGCTTAAGAACCACAGAATTGTAGACTTGGAAGAGGGCACAAATGTCATCTAGTCCAACCCTCTGCAATGTGGGACTCTTTTGCCCAATGTGGGGGCTCCAACCCACGACCCCGAATTCCACCGACTGAGTCGGAGGCAGAGGTGTTTCTGAATGCCAGTGTCTGGAAGGTGGGGGGAAGAGTGTTTTTGCGCTCTAAACCCACTTGTGGGTTTCCCTACAGGCAATAGGTTGGCCACTGTGAGAACAGGATGCCCGCCTGGTGAGGCCACTGGCCTCATCCCGCTGGGCCCTTCCTACGTTCTTAATAATAATATTTTATTCTTTATATCCTGTCCATCTGGCTGAGTTTCCCCAGTCACTCTGGACGGCTCCCAATCGAGTGTTAAAAACAATACAGCAATAGATATTAAAAACTTCCCTAAACAGGGCTGCATTCAGATGTCTTTTAAAAAGAGGATAGCTGCTTATTTCCTTGGCATCTGATGGGAGGGCGTTCCACAGGGTGGGCGCCACCACCGAGAAGGCCCTCTGTCTGGTTCCCTGTAACCTCACTTCTCGCAGGCAGGGAACCGCCAGAAGGCCCTCGGAGCTGGACCTCAGTGTCCAGGCTGAACGATGGAGGTGGAGACGCTCCTTCAGGTATACTTTGAGGCCGTTTAGGGCTTTAACAGGTCAGCACCAACACTTTGAATTGTGCTCGGAAATGTACTGGGAGCCAGTGTAGGTCTTTCAGGACCGGTGTTATATGGTCTCAGCAGCTGCTCCCAGTCACCAGTCTAGCTGCCGCATTCTGGATTAATTGCAGTTTCTGGGTCACCTTCAAAGGTAGCCCCATGTAGAGCGCATTGCAGTAGTCCAAGCGGGAGATAACTAGAGCATGCACCACTCTGGCGATACAGTCTGTGGGCAGATAGGGTCTTAGCCTGCGTACCAGATGGAGCTGGTAGACAGCTGCCCTGGACACAGAATTGACATGCGCCTCCATGGACAGCTCTGAGTCCAGAATGAATCCCAGGCTGCGCACCTGGTCCTTCAGGGGCACAGTTACCCCATTCAGGACCAGGGAGTCCCCCACACCTGCCTGTCTTCTGTCCCCCAAAAACAGTACTTCTGTCTTGTCAGGATTCAACCTCAATCTGTTGGCCGCCATCCATCCTCCAAACGCCTCCAGGCACTCACAACAGGACATCCACCGCCTTAGATTCTCCTGACCTCAGAGCTGAGAAGGGATGTCCTTGCCACAATGGCTTCCGCAGGGTTCTAGTCCCCATGCCGCATTTTGGGGGCATTCAGAAAAGTCATGCAGGAATCCTTTGCCCAACGTGGGGCTCAAACCCAGGACCCTGAGATTAAGAGTCTCTTACTGACTGAGCTACCCCACTGCCCTGCCATTGGCTCTGGCTCCACATAGTTTTGATGACACCGCAAGTGTCCATGTGGGACTCCTTGTGCTTTGAGCCAGTGTAGCTCTTAAGACCTGATACTGGAGACAGATCGCAGATGTAGGGTTGCAGCAGGTGGACCTGTGGTCTGGATCCCGCAGGGTCTCTTTTTAAGGGCCTGCTCCAGAGTAGGGTTGCCTCTGCTCCCAGGCCAGGGGTAACCAGCCTCCGGATATTGTCCGGCAACAATTCCCCATCAGCCCCAGGCAGCGTAGAAAGCGGAGAGGGATGGTGGGAGTTGTAGTCCCGCAACCTCTGAAAAAACCTCAGCGCCTAGGACTTGCCGATCGCATGGTCGGCGGTTCGAATCCCCGCGGCGGGGTGAGCTCCCGTCGTTCGGTCCCAGCTCCTGCCCACCTAGCAGTTCGAAAGCACCCCCAAGTGCAAGTAGATAAATAGGTACCGCTTTATAGCGGGAAGGTAAATGGCGTTTCCGTGTGCGGTGCTGGTGCTGGCTCGCCAGAGCAGCTTCGTTACGCTGGCCACGTGACCCGGAAGTGTCTCCGGACAGCGCTGGCCCCTGGCCTCTTAAGTGAGATGGGTGCACAACCCTAGAGTCGGACACAACTGGCCCGTACGGGCAGGGGTACCTTTACCTTTTTACCTTTAACCTCTGAAAGGCACCAGGTTGGCTACCATTGGATTAGACCCTTAAGTACCTCGTACCTACGGGACCACCTCTCCTGGTATGCCCCACGGAGGACCTTAAGGTCCATAAATAGCAACACCCTAGAGGTCCCGGGCCCTAAGGAAGTCGGATTAGCCTCAACCAGAGCCAGGGCCTTTTCAACACTGGCCCCGGCCTGGTGGAACGCTCTGCCTCATGAGACCAGGGCCCTGCAGGATCTGATTTCTTTCCGCAGGGCCTGTAAGACAGTTGTTCCGCCTGGCCTTTGGCTTGGAATCAACTTGATCCCCTCCCCCTCTTTCTTTTTGCTTTCTCCTCCTGTGAAGAGCTGCATCTTAATGTTTTGATGTCATATTTTAATCTTGTTTTTAAAGTTGTATTTCAATCAACTTGTTTTTATTATTGGTTGTTAGCCGCCCTGAGCCCGGTCTTGGCTGGGGAGGGCAGGGTATAAATAAAATTTATTATTGTTGTTATTATTATTATTATTATTAAGAACCTAAGATGAGCCCTGCTGGATGAGGCCAGAGGCCCTTATAGCCCAGTGTCCTGTTCTCACAGCGGCCAACCAGATGCCCCAACAGGAACCCTGGAAGGAAGACCTGAGTGCGAGAGCATCCTTCCCACTTGCATACATGTGCAGAGGAAGGCAACCAAGGTGATCAAGGGTCTAGAAACCAAGCCTGATGAGGAACGGTCGAAGGAGCTGGGTATGGTGAGCCTGCAAAAGAGGAGACTGAGAGGAGACAGGATAGGTAAAGGTAAAGGGACCCCTGACCACTAGGTCCAGTCGTGGCCGACTCTGGGGTTGTGGCGCTCATCTCGCTTTACTGGCCGAGGGAGCCGGTGTACAGCTTCCGGGTCATGTGGCCAGCAGGACTAAGCCGCTTCTGGCGAACCAGAGCAGCGCGCGGAAACACCGTTTACCTTCCCGCCAGAGTGGTACCTATTTATCTACTTGCACTTGACGTGCTTTCGAACTGCTAGGTTGGCAGGAGCAGGGACCCAGCAACGGGAGCTCACCCCGTCACGGGGATTCGAACCACCGACCTTCCGATCAGCAAGTCCTAGGCTCTGTGGTTTAACCCACAGCGCCACCCGCGTCCCACAGGAGACAGGATAGCCGCCTTCAAATATCTCAAAGGCTGTCAACATGGAAGAGGAAGCAAGCTTGTATTCTCCTGCTCTGGAGAGTAGGAACCATAGCTGTCAACTTTCAGATTTGAAAATAAGGGATCAGCAGCCTCACCTGTCCTGGGGACAGTCTACGGGATATCTAACAATCCGGGAGAGCAGCGGGAAGCAGCGCTGGAATGAGGGAATTTCCCGCAAAAAAAGGGAAGGTTGACAGCTATGGTAGGAACCAAAACAACGGCTTCGACTTGCAAGAAAGGAGATTCCGACTAAACACCAGGAAGAATTTTCTGACAGTAAGAGCTGTGAAGACGGTGGAACAGACGCCCACAAGAAGTTGTGGACTCTCCTTCCTTGGAGGTTTCTAAGCAGAGGTTGGGTAGCCACCTGTCATGGATGCCTTAGCTGAGATTCCTACATTGCAGAGGGATCAGTGTTTCCCAACCTTGGGCCTCCAGCTGTTTTTGGACTACAACTCCCATCATCCCTAGCTAGCAAGACCAGTGGTCAGGCATGATGGGAATTGTAGTTCAAAAACACGAGTCACTAGATGACTCGTGGGGTCCCTTCCAACCCCATAATTAGATGATTCCCAGGAACTGGGATTCAGAGGCATACTGCCTTTGATGTTGGAAGGAGGACACAGCGACTGTGGCAAGTAGCAGGAGACTCTGAACCATGGGTTCGAGCCCCACATTGGGGCCGCATTGCAGGAGACTGGACTACCCTACAAGTCTATTGCTGATCGCCAAAGAATGGATGCTTTTGAATTCTGGTGCTGGAGGAGACTCTTGAGAGTCCCATGGGCTGCAAGAAGATCAAACCTCTCCATTCTGAAGGAAATCAGCCCTGAGTGCTCACAGGAAGGACAGATCCTGAAGCTGAGGCTCCCATACTTTGGCCACCTCATGAGAAGAGAAGACTCCCGGAAAAGAACCTGATGTTGGGAAAGAGGGAGGGCACAAGGAGAAGGGGATGACAGAGGACGAGATGGTGGGACAGTGTTCTCGAAGCTACCAGCATGAGTTTGAGCAAACTGCGGGAGGCAGTGGAAGACAGGAGTTCCTGGCGTGCTCTGGTCCAGGGGGTCACGAAGAGTCGGACACGACTAAACGACTAAACAACAACAACAACAAGTCTATGATTCAACGAAGTAGTTGGATTTCAGTTGCCCTCGGCCCCAGGCAACACGGTCCATTGTCAGAGACGATGGAAATTAAAAGTCAAGCCATATTGGGAGGCTCTCTATCCATGCAGCAATCTCTAGCTTATTCCATGGCTCCCCTACAACATTCGTTGGCTTACGGGGTGTTTTCTTGACCACATACGAGACGAGTCCCCAGTGGGCTTCAGCCGTCAAAGAACTAGGCCCGCAAGGAAGTTCACGGATGCAGATCTCGAACTGCACCTCTTGTTAAAAAGGGAAAAGGGGGGTGGGAGGAAGGAGGGCAGCATTTTAGAAAAGTCAACGCCGGGTTTCAAAGCACCTTTCTCCCCACCGGAGGAGAGGCTTTTAAAAGGAGGGTTTACGTGCCCTGCAAATTAGAACTCATTTTATCCTGCGTCACCGGGGCTGTGATCGCTTTACCATCGTACCCATTTCACAGGTGGGGAAAAGGCAGGGTTGCTGCCTGACAGAAGCAAACCTTTGCTGATTAATGGATTAAACTCATGCAATCAATGAATGGAGAACCTGCATGCAAATAAAACAGATCAGGTGTGGGTTTTCTTAAAGGCGTGTGCTGCTTTTAGGTAAGTCATGTTTTTTCCACGTCTGTGCAGACACCATCTTAGAACAGGCAATTCCTCTTGCGTGAGTCAGAGAAAACGGGCTTTATGTTCCCTCCATGTTTTTCCTATGCCATCCATGTTGCATCGAGCTGCATGTATTCAGTTTTTTGTTTTTGTTTTTTTAAAAAAACTATTAGGAGGCCCAATTAAACCAGGAACATTTTTTTAAAAAATGAACCAAATAATTTTAATCGTTTTTTCCCCCTCCAACCAATGGATCGACCAAATGTTGCACAGTCCGAGGCAATGCGAAGGGAAGACCAGCCAAGGTTACGCAATGAGTCAGCATTGCAAAAGCTAAGGTCATGTCTACATGGCAAACACAGGGCCAGTTCGGTACCATTTTAACCATCATGGCTCCCCTGCTACGAATCTTGGGACTCTGGGAACGATCAGTCGGCAAAGGGACCAGGAATTCTAAGACACCCCTAGGCCCAATCCCACGGAATGGCAGAATGTCCCTTGCGGCAAAAGATCCGACTCGGAATCCGGTTTAAAGTCAGTTGTGTAGATTTCCTCCAAGAATCCTGACGCCAACACAAGCTCTTCCCAAAACTAGACAACGACACCAGGAGTCAAGACTGAATTCGCCTCCAGTTCCTGACCTGACTCTGACCATTAAGCCGTATTCCAAACCTGCGTTCAAAACCGACTTGAGAAACCTTCCATCCTGGTACCCTGATGGCTCTAAATATTTCTTGCAGGGAGAAAGAAACACAAAACCTTTTTTTCTTTTGCAAAATGCTTCACTGCAAAAGAAAGCCCCTTCTCATCCTTCGCCGGAGCAAAACCTACCAACTTTTTATTTGCGGGGGACAAAAATGATGGAAATTTGGGCGCAGGAAAATAGACGGGTGAGAAAGCAACACCTCGATTCTTCCCTTCCACACTCCATATCGTGTTTCCGCCTTTAATGGCACAAAAGAGGGGTTTGCATTGTAGGTTGAAGGGGGGGGGGGGAGAAAGATAAGAAAGGTGAAGGGAATAAATAACCCAGGATCCACACTGTGCCATATAAGAAAATCCCCCCCACCCCAAATCCCCCACTTCTATCACTAAGAATCTGTAGCAGAGCTGTCCAGGATAAGGGAAGAGATTTATTTTTTATCCAAAAATTTTTTTGGGGGGGGGTGTCATTGCAACGAAAGTCAAAGATAGGAATATCAGATCCTCACTGCCTATAATATAATGTATATATACCTCTCTCACACACACACTCACTCTCTCTCTCTCTCACACACACACAGTGTTTTCAACATACAGGTGACATCACAATGCGTTGCCATGGAAAATGACATTAAGTATTACAAGATCAAAGATGTTGAGGCAAAGTAGAGAGATGTATTCCTCGTTTTTTTTATGTGGCAAGGGGAAGAAATGAAGAAAAACAGAGGAATTGTCTATTTATTTGTGCGTTTTTCTTAACTGACTTTTTTTGAAAAAACCGAAGCATCCACAATCCCCCTTTCACGAAAAATGCACAAAACCAGTGCAAATTCCCCATTTTCCAGTGCAACACATTCCCCCTTCTTTCCCACAATGTTCTAATAGCCCCCCCTTTTTTTCCAAAAGGAAGGTGGGGGGGGAATGTGAATATATTCCATACAAAGTTTTGTGGGGTTTTAAAAAAAAACAAATCCTAAACACGTCCAGTTGGAATAAGGACAAATTCAGAGAAAAAACGACACCATTATTATGAAGGGGGGGGTGAGAAAAAAATTTATATGCTCTCCTCTCACCCCAACACACAAACACACACAGCATGCCATGAAATAAATTTGATGCAAACACATCCCTCTCTGGCCTTGGCACAAGCAAAAAATTTATTCTAGTGGGGGGTAGAAAATTAATCCTGATCTATTCTCCCCCTCCCCTGCAGCCACGAATTAACACGCACATCCTGCAGCCCCCTCTGTATGAATCAAATCCCCCCCCCCCATTCACATATTTGAAGGAAAATGTATGCAAACGGCTAATTCCCTTTTACGACAAATATACAGAGATTTCCACCCCCCTCCCTCCACCAGGCAAGGAAGGTTATACAGTTCACATTTCAAATACATACTTCCAGTTTCAAACCTTATTGCAGAGCTGCAGTCTGTTGTTGCTGCATATATTGAAGGAATAATAAAAAATAAAATAAAATTGTGCCCTCCCCACCCCCACCCCTCCCAAGCCAGATGTATGTCCTGGGCTGTCAACAATTTTTTCTGGAGAGCTGCAGACCCAGCCACCCGACCACCTCTCCTGTTTCTCAGTCCCCCTACCCCTATCTGACAGCGCTAGGAACGGGAGGGCTTAGGGAAAGGTACGCGTCTCTATGGCCCAGCCGCCTATTCCTTCAGCCCATCTCAATGGAAACCCTGGGCTGGATTTTTGTGAATGGAGGGTCACATGACCTAGACTCGGTTCTTTGTCCCTGTTTCTTGAATAAACAACAGGTGAACAGAGGGAAATTAATACATGTATAACAGACATAATGGATTTTTTTGTATCAAACTGTAAGGAGGAAAAATAACAGAGAGACAAGGAAATTTTCATTTCCCACCCCCCCCCCACGCCACCCCTAGAACAACACCTCCAGGGCTGTAAAAAAACGCATAAAAATCCCCCCAACAACACCCAGAAGCAATCCCAGATCCTTCCACTATGACACAGCCGGCTAAAAAGCCCCCTCCCTTTTAGCCCCCCTCCCCACGCACCCAAAACTGACAGGCAAGAGAAGCCCACCGCCATGAATCTTCTATCCGCACCCTGCCTTTTTATGAATGAATCCAGATGCAAATGGCTTCGATTCACAAACAAATAGACCCCCCACCCTCTTTTTTTCCGGTGGGATTGAAACCCATTCATAAAAAAAAGAGAGAGACCCACCTTCGTCGTCTGAAGAAAACGAAGGACTCATTGAAAAAAACAACAACCCAAAACCCACCACGTATATGGATGGAGGAATATCCTTTTTTTAAAAGAAGGAAAACACAGCTAAAGCTACCAAGCACCCGTTGTTGTTTTTTTAAATAAAAAAAGCAGAGATAAAAAAGATTAATAAAATCACCACCCCGCCGCTACCCTGGCAAAAAGGTTTTAAGAATATACAGATTTTTTTTTATGAATGGGGGTGATGTTTTCTTATCTTTTCCATCCACCTCGTCCATTGCTTAGCAAAGGTGGGGGGGCTGTTAAAGCAACCCACGACATGCGCCCCCCCCCTTTGCGATTTCTAAATACACATATTCATAGAATCGTATATTTGAAAAAAGCGAAATATTTAAAGAGGGAGGGAAAAGATATATAAATATATATATATATATAGCAGAAGAATGACTCACTGTGAATCGATGGCCGTTACAGCACGTTAGCTTCGCATATTCACGTTGATGGGACTGACTCTCTTTCCTCCTCCTCCTCCTCCCCCCCCCACGCCCTCCCCCATCAATTAGAATTTCATATGCATGCCCAGATATATGCATATATATGCATAGGTTGCAATTTATCATCGTAAAGAGGATGACAAATTAGCAGCCATCTTCCACCCAGCTAGGACAAATTAGCATCGTTTCTAACAATTCCCCCCCCCCTCTATTTCCCCCTACCCACCTCTGCCTACTGTCCTCCCCCCTCCTCCCCAATCCATCTCGCCTCCTTCCTCCCTGCAGCTGTTAAGAATTGCCTGGTCCAAGGCTGATACTAACCAAAACCTGGGTGCAAGGACTGTGTGTCTCTTACACCGATGGTGAAGGCCAGGAGCTGGGGGTGGGGGCGGGAAGGGGGGGGGGACAGAATCCAAAGATGAGAAAGGAAGAAGTAGACAGCGGTTTCCACCTGGTCCTAATGCCCTGGAATAATCTGAGAAGAGATCAAAAGGCGAAGGGGAGAGAGAGAGAGAGAGATAGAGAAGGGAAAATGTGAAAGAAATGTTATTCGCCCAATCATCTGTCCCTGGGGGGGTAAGGAAGGGCTTCACTTTGCCCTCTCTGGGAGATGTGCAAGAGAAGGGTTTGTGGCTGGCTGGATGTCAAGGCACACCTAAGTGCAAAGAGAAAACTTTGTTGTTGTTTGTTTCTGATATATTCGTCTATCTCAGGGGTTTGAGCGAACTGCGGGAGGCAGTGGAAGACAGGAGGGCCTGGCGTGCTCTGGTCCAGGGGGTCACGAAGAGTCGGACACGACTAAACAACAACAGCAATCTCAGGGGTCAGCAAACTTTTTCAGCAGACCCTTGTGGGTGGCCGGACTATATTTTGAAAAATAATAATGAACAAATTCATGTGCCCCACAAATAACCCAGAGATGCATTTTAAATAAAAGGACACATTCTACTCATATAAAAACACGCTGATTCCTGGACCGTCCGCAGGCCGGATTTAGAAGGTGATTGAGACGGATCCGGTCCCTGGGCCTTAGTTTGCCTTGTTGTTGTTGTTTAGTTGTTTAGTTGTGTCCGACTCTTCGTGACCCCCTGGACCAGAGCACGCCAGGCACTCCTGTCTTCCACTGCCTCCTGCAGTTTGGTCAAACTCATGCTGGTAGCTTCGAGAACACTGTCCCACCATCTCGTCCTCTGTCATCCCCTTCTCCTTGTGCCCTCCATCTTTCCCAACATCAGGGTCTTTTCCAGGGAGCCTTCTCTTCTCCTGAGGTGGCCAAAGCATTGGAGCCTCAGCTTCAGGATCTGTCCTTCCAGTGAGCACTCAGGTCTGATTTCCTTCAGAATGGAGAGGTTTGATCTTCTTGCAGTCCATGGGACTCTCCAGAGTCTCCTCCAGCACCATAATTCAAAAGCATCAATTCTTCGGCGATCAGCCTTCTTTATGGTCCAGCTCTCACTTCCATACATCACTACTGGGAAAACCATAGTTTTAACTATACGGACCTTTGTTGGCAAGGTGATGGTCTATCTGTGCTTGCTGACCGGCCAGCACAGCCCATCTGCTTCTGGGGTGACACAGGACAGAAGGCTGGCTACAGCTTTAGACATGCAATGTTGTGTGTAGATTTCTAGATCTGTATGAATGAGGTGTGTTAGTGTATGTGTGTGTGTGTGTAAAAGCATTTGCCAACCTGGTGCCCTCTAGATGTTTGAGGCTACAACTTCCATCAGCCTCAGCCAACATAGTGTGGGAGTTGGCAAATGCTGGTATAGAAAGGAAGGAAGGAAGGAAGGAAGGAAGGAAGGAAGGAAGGAAGGGACAAGCCCTGTTGGAAGAGGCCAATGGCCCACCTAGTCCAGCACCGTGTTCTCACAGTGGCCAACCAGATGCCAGCAGGAACCCCGTAAGCAGGATTCGAACCCAAGATCCCTCTCTCCTCCTGTGGTTTCCAGCACCTGGGATTCAGCCACCTTTGCCAGTAGCCATAAATAGCCCTCTCCTCCATGAATCATTTTTTTTTTACCATAATATTTATTAATTTTCGATAGACATAACAAAAAAGAGAATACGCAACAACAACACAACAACAACAACACAATAAAAAAGTGAAAAATAAGAAAAAAATAATAACAAACTTAACATACCTAAACAGAAAAAAGAAACTCAGCCAATTAATTAAAATCCATTTCCATAAACATTTTAGTTGACTTCCTCTAATTCCATCTGAATTTCCTCTTAATTTGAATGTAGCAGTTTCCAATATCATTATTCCATAAAACAATATTACAGTCATATTCCAATTTCTTTACCTTTCTTATAGCACATTCTCTTATTTATACTTTTAATAATTATACTTTAGTCTAATTTAGTCCTAAGCCTGATTGGTTCTTTCAAGTGGTTACATATCTTTAATATTAGAATATTTATTCAAATAGTCTTTAAATTCTCCTCCATGAATCTGGCCATCGCTGCTTCCTGTGGCAGGGAGTTCCATAGTTTAACTCTGTCTGCATGGAGAAGTCCTCTCTTTTATCTGCCCTGCATAGGAGCCAACTCCTAGGGGCCAACACTCCCCCTCCCATAAAATATTTGAGCCAGGAGGGCCCGAAAATTGATAGGCATTGTCATTCAAATGGTGTGTGTTGTGATAGATTATGTGGGGCAGGGGGTACCTCACCCCCAATATTTTATTAGTTGGCACCCCTGCTGCCCCGAATCTTCCGACATTTCGCTCCATCGGATATTCACAACTTGCAGCGTTACCAGTGTCTACCTGGTTTTTTTGTACAAACAGGTGTTTTAGGTAAAGGTAAAGGGACCCCTGACCATTAGGTCCAGTCGTGGCCGACTCTGGGGTTGCGGCGCTCATCTCACTTTACTGGCTGAGGGAGCCAGCGTACAGCTTCCGGGTCATGTGGCCAGCATGACAAAGCCGCTTCTGGCGAACCAGAGCAGCGCACGGAAACGCCGTTTACCTTCCCGCCGGAGCGGTACCTATTTATCTACTTGCACTTTGATGTGCTTTCGAACTGCTAGGTTGGCAGGAGCTGGGACCGAGCAACGGGAGCTCACCCCGTCGCGGGGATACGAACCACCGACCTTCTGATCAGCAAGTCCTAGGCTCTGTGGTTTAACCCACAGCGCCACCCACGTCCCTAACAGGTGTTTTAAGACCCATTAACTAATCCATAGGGAGTGACTTCTGAGTGCCTTTCAAACTGCTTCAGTATTGATGGGTGGGGGGCTTCTACTCAGCTCTCCAGATGGTGGTCAGAGGCACTGATCTTTGCCACAAAGCTGAGGGACAGCACAATGGCTGCTATCACTGGACATCTGCCAGGGCCCACTTCTCAAGAGTCCCTGCTGCTGTCAGATCCGGAAATTCCAGGCTGCTGCTGCTCCTTCATCTCCTTGCTGTCCCCTACCTGTTCTGCCTCTCCCTTCCAAGTGATTGGGGCATTCGGTTCAAAGGCACAAAATAAGGCGGGCGGCATTGAGAGGGGATGGACTGCAGAGCTGGGAGCAGGTGTGTTCAGGTCCAGCGAGTGTTACCTGCAAAATCCAAAGGCAGGTGAGGCACAGGTAAGCTCCCTTACACAGAGTCAGACCAGTGGTCCAGACCCGAGATCCACCTCTCTGGCTCCCAAGCTGGACTACGGGACACACACACACACCCCGCTTTCACATTTCCACTTTTGATTTCCGCTCCCTGATAGTAACAACGCAGGCAATTGATCCTAAAATGGCGATCCACAGTGCAATCGTACGTTGGGTTAATTCGAGCACGGCTAATGAACGAAAACCAGCCCTGCAGTGTGGCAGGAGGAATAAAGCAGCATGTGGTTGGTCAGAAATACGTATCTTGTTTGAAAAATGGCTCGTGGCTTTCCCCAGCCACATTGCACACTTGTGGGAAATGTTGAAATGAGCATCTCATCAGAACATGTCCTGGTCTAAACATACAAGTTATGCTCCTTTGGTCTGACCAGCTTAAGCTCCTGCAGAATTGTATGCACTTCAATCATGCAACCTCTTCCTCACCTATTATTTAAAGGTAAAGGTAAAGGGACCCCTGACCATTAGGTCCAGTAATAATAATAATAATAATAATAATAATAATAATAATAATAATATTTATACCCGCCCTCCCCAGCCTCCCGGGCTCAGGGCGGCTAACAAGCAATAATAAAAACAAGTTGAATGAATACAACTTAAAAACAAGATTAAATACAACATTAAAAATATTGAAACATTTAAATATTAAAATGTAGTGACCGACTCTGGGGTTGCGGCGCTCATCACGCTTTACTGGTCGAGGGAGCCGGCGTACAGCTTCCGGGTCATGTGGCCAGCATGACTAAGCTGCTTCTGGCGAACCAGAGCAGCGCACGGAAACGCCGTTTACCTTCCCACTGGAGTGGTACCTATTTATCTACTTGCACTTTGACGTGCTTTCGAACTGCTAGGTGGGCAGGAGCAGGGACCGAGCAACAGGAGCTCACCCCGTCGCGGGGAATTCGAACCGCCGACCTTCCGATCAGCAAGTCCTAGGCTCAGTGGTTTAACCCACAGCGCCATCTGCATCCCTCACCTGTTATTTGAAGGGTCCCAAACCCTGCAAATTTTCCTCATGGGGAGTAGCTCCACCCCCATGACCATTTTGGCTGCCCTTGTCTGAAGAATGACATTATATTATCGGCAGATTTATGTTCAATTCCTTCCCCAGTGATCCCTAGCATGGAAGTTGCCTATTTCAGCGTCCTCACTGAGCAATCCACTACAGCTCCTATCCTATCTTCTGCGACGTTTGAACTCCAACTCCTACTGGCGCTGCTTGGCTTCTTCAGTGCAGCACATGGTTCAGCTATGGAACTCATTCCTTCAGGAGGTGGCGATATGGCCACCAACTTTAGCTGAGATTCCTGCATTGCAGAGGGTTGGACCAATTCTGTGATTCTATGCAGATGTTATGGCTTCAATACCAAGCCAGCTGTTTCCTTGGCTGAACATCTTGCTCGATGAAGAGCAAGACTCAAAAACCTGCCTGCTTTTATTTTGGTGACTCTTGACCGGTCCTATTCAAGGGGCTTTGGAATTTTTTCCAGAACAAAAATGGTACTTTACTCCTTAGCCATGATTGCAAATATAATCGACTCCTTCCTCTGATTAGCTGATTTCAAGAAAGCACTGCACTCCAGTGGCTGTGAACTTGTTGTTGTTGTTTAGTCATTTAGTTGTGTCTGACTCTTCGTGACCCCCTGGACCAGAGCACGCCAGGCACTCCTGTCTTCCACTGCCTCTTGCAGTTTGGTCACACTCATGCTGGTAGCTTCGCAAACACTGTCCAACCATCTCGCCCTTGTCGTCCCCTTCTCCTTGTGCCCTCCATCTTTCCCAACATCAGGGTCTTTTCCAGGGGGTCTTCTCTTCTCATGAGGTGGCCAAAGTCTTGGAGCCTCAGCTTCAGGATCTGTCCTTCCAGTGAGCACTCAGGGCTGATTTCCTGCAGAATGGATTGGTTTGATCTTCTTGCAGTCCATGGGCCTCTCAAGAGTCTTCTCCAGCACCAGAATTCAAAAGCATCAATTCTTCGGCGATCAGCCTTCTTTATGGTCCAGCTCTCACTTCCCTACATCACTACTGGGAAAACCATACCTTTAACTATATGGACCTTTGTCGGCCAGGTGATGTCTCTGCTTTTTAAGATGCTGTCTAGGTTTGTCATTGCTTTTCTCCCAAGAAGCAGGCGTCTTTTAATTTCGTGACTGCTCGATCAATACTGATGCTGGGCTGGGGCTGATGGGAGCTGGCGTCTTTGGGGTGCCACGGGTTCCCTGTCTCAGCCGGCTTTGGGTCGCCTGGAAAATGCATTGCAATGTAGCCAACTTACCCAATTCACTTAAGCTATTTGTTTGGTTGTACAGCAAGGTGATTTTAATTGACCATTTGTTTAAATCGGGCCCAATGCATGCTTTGGGGGTTAACCTTGTGACTCAAGAGAGCAACAATCCCATGCAACAACAAGACCCATTTTGCATCCTCCTTGAATTGGTCTTGAATTGCCCAAGAAAGATGTAAAGGTATTTTTGTATGCCACAACCGCTGCTTGAATTTTAATAGCCAAGAAGTGGAAAACACAAGAACTACCAACTGTGGAAGAATGGCAGATGAAGATGATGGACTTTATGGAACTAGCTGACCTCACTGGAAGAATCCGCGACCAGAAAGAAGAGGAGCATGAAGAAGATTGGAAGAAATTTAAAGACTATTTGAATAAATATGGTAACATTAAAAATTAGAAGTTACCTGAAAGGACCAAATAGGCCTAGGATTAAATTAGGAGTTAATTAAATAAATTTAGATTTAGAATGTTAAGAAAAGTTAAGAAATCTGACTATAATTGGAATATTGTTTTTGAATAATGATATTGGAAAACTGCTACATTCAGTTACAAGGAAATTCAGATGGGAGGGACTAGAGGAAGTCAAGCGATATGTTTATGAGGTTGCAAGTTTAATTAATTAATCAATCAATTTGTATTGTTTGTGTTTGCTGTTACATTATATCTTTTGTTTTTATTCGCTTTATTTGTTTTATCTGTTTTTTTATTTATTTTTCAGTTGTTTTATAGTCTGTGTTATATTTGTATGAAACTCAATAAACATTATTGTTATTAAAAAAAAAAAAAGACCCATTTTGCAAAGCCGTGCTTGCAACACCCGCGCGCAATTACGCACAGGATCGGTGGGCGGGGCTTCGAGGCAGCATTCTTGGCAACCCCTCCCCCCCCGCGCAGGGGAAAAAAGGGGCGGAGCGTCCGTTATATCCGTTGCGGCTCCGCCCACTCGTTCCATTTCCCCAGCTCCGTCCGGGAGCAGCCACAAAGCCAGGCGGTGAGTGGGAGGGGCCGCAATTTGGAGGAGGGGCCTGAGGGGGAGGGGCCAGCCCTGAGAGGGTGGGGCAAACTTGGAAAGGGGTTTGGGTGGAGACGAGCACGTGGAGTACAGCTGAAGGCAGGGCGAAGGGCGAGTTGTGTTTCTGTTTGTTGATTTTACTCACTGAGTAGACATCCCGCAAGGGGGGGGGGGGGAGAGAAAAGCAAAATGCGCCCTTTTAAGCCTGTGATACAGTGAGAAGGGTTTCTGGAGGGATCAAAACCCACGGATCAAAGTGAAAAGGGAGCAAGTTCCAGTAAGGAAAGAGATCCGAAGAGGGGAGGCTTTTTTAAAAAAAATAAAAAACTCAGTAAGATCCACTGAGCGTAAATCCAAGGAGGAGAGGCATTTATATTTTTTAAAATCCATTAAGAAGTGATCCAAACGGGACAGCCCTTTATTAAAAACTCGGGTGAGCAAGTTCTAGGGAGGACAGATGGAAAGGAGTTGCAGGTTTTTTGTAACCCAGTGAGTAGCACCCAAAGTTTGAAGGTTAGCGAATGGGATCCAGTTGGAAAGGATCCAATCAAGACTCGTGCTGTCGTCGTCCCCCCCCCCCCCTTCTAAGAATGGGATCTAGTGTAGGATGGATCAGTGCTTAAGCAGGCCATTTTAACAAACTCACTGAGAAGAGGATTTATTTGGGATGGCTCAGTGCGCGTACCTGAGAAGACTACAAATTAACCAGGAGGCGGCTTGAATATGAACAGTTCCCCCAAGGCCCCGCCACTCTAGGCAGAAAACTCAGGTATCTAGGTGCTCCCAACCCCCCAAAAACCCCAGCAACACCCCCTTCCTTCTTTGTAAGCATTAAGCCTTATTCTGTTCCCCCTGCAGAGGAATTTAGGAAACTGCCTTATGCCAAAGTCAGGCCATTGGGTCTGCCTAGCTTATTACTGTCAACACTGGCAGGCAGCAGCACCCCCAGGATTTCGGGGAAGGGGTGTCTCTCAGCCCCACCTGGAGATGCTTCTGGGACCTGAATCTGGAACTTTCTTGTAGCTCTGGGAGAGCCCAGCTGGTAGAGCATGAGTCTCTTGGTCTCAGGGTTTGGGGTTTGAGCCCCACGTCAGGTGAAAGACCCCTGGACTCGTTGACCCCTGTGGTCCCTTCAAACCATTTTATGACTCTGTCTGCAGAGCAGATACTGCACCCCTGAGCCGATGGCCCGTTCCCCAAAAGAAAAGGATCTAGGAAGAGATGCAGTTCTCAGCCTGGAGGCCATTCTCATCTTCTGAGATGGCAGGTTGATGGCCCTTTTAACTGGCCCCGATCCTCTGCTTTTAAGCATCCGTCTGAAGCGCAGACACTTAGGAAGTGGGGCTTCTCGAGGGAGAAAGCGCATGGCAAGACCCCGTTAAAAGCACAGGAACCTGCGGCACTGAGCCACTTTAGATGGCCCCTCAAATAGTCTACTGCCCACCTAGCAGTTCGAAAGCACATCAAAGTGCTAGTAGATAAATAGGTACCACTCCGGCGGGAAGGTAAACGGCGTCTCCGTGTCCTGCTCTGGTTCGCCAGAAGCAGCTTAGTCATGCTGGCCACATGACTCAGAAGCTGTCTGCGGACAAATGCCGGCTCCCTCGGCCAGTAAAGCGAGATGAGCGCCGCAACCCCAGAGTCGGACACGACTGGACCTAATGGTCAGGGGTCCCTTTACCTTTTACAAATACCCTGCAGTTTGTTAAGGGTGCCGACTGTCGCTGTGAGTCCCCCATCCGCCTCAGAGAGTGGTTCACCTCATCCCAGGTAATTTGGGGAATCGTAGCTGCTTTAAAACAGGAAGTGACCAATGCGCAGAGGAGAACGCTACCATTGGCTACTGGTCACATGGCTGCGTTCTACCTCCAACTGTCAGGGCTGTTACACCTCTGAATACCAGTTGCTGGCAATGGCAAACTGGCCTGTGGCAGCGGATAGTCATGTGGTGTAGTGGTTCAGAGCGGTAGACTCGTAATCTGGGGAACCGGGTTCGCGTCTCCGCTCCTCCACATGCAGCTGCTGGGTGACCTTGGGCCAGTCACACTTCTCTGAAGTCTCTCAGCCTCACTCACCTCACAGATACAGATAGGTAGCCGTGTTGGTCTGCCATAGTCAAAACAAAAAAAATTCCTTCCAGTAGCACCTTAAAGACCAACTAAGCTAGTTCTTGGTATGAGCTTTCGTGTTCATGTATCTGAAGAAGTGTGCATGCACATGAAAGCTCACACCAATAACTAACTTAGTTGGTCTTTAAGGTGCTACTGGAAGGAATTTTTTTTGTTTTCACCTCACAGAGTGTTTGTTGTGGGGGAGGAAGGGAAAGGAGATTGTTAGCCGCTTTGAGACTCCTTCGGGTGGTGATAAAGCGGGATATCAAATCCAAACTCTTCTTTTTCTCTTCAGGGTGCTGGGCTGCCCACATGTTCTGCGCTCAGGCAAAATTGGGGCATCCTCCATGAACCTGCTCATGTGTCTCTGTGTCCATCACGCTCCTGGCATCACCTCCCCTAGCCACTGCCTCCTCCTCTTCCTCCTCCTCACGCTGGACTTTTTTATTATTATTCCTAGGATGACTGTATATAATGGGCAATGTCCAATCAGAAGTCACACAAGAATCAGAGACTGCCAAAGACGGGGAGGAGAAAGGCAACCCGGACAGGAGCAAGCCAGACCGGGGTGCAAGCGGCGCTAAGCATGAATTGGGGAGCCGCCCCCCGGGTCTCCAGGCCCCTGAGCAGAAAGCTACCAGTCAGCTGCTGAGCACCGAGCCAGGGGCAGGGGACAGGCCGGCGGGGGCTGCTGCGGAGATGGGGAAGAATCATTCCAAGAAATCGAAGCTGAAGCTCTCCTCCATGTGGGCGCAGAACACAGCCAGTGGCGGGATAAAGGAGGCCAGCCTCTGCGACAAGGACCCAGGGGCGGAGAAGCGGGGGCTGGCTTGCCTGAGCAGGGCGGACCTCCAGAGTAGGCCGAGCTCGGCGCCCGCCCCGCCAGAGGACCCCAAGGGGCCGAAAGCGTCTCTGAGGCCTCCCCCAGCGCTGCCCTCTGACCCCAGGGACTTGGGCGCCAAGCGAGCACCGGCAAAGGGGAAGGGTAAGCCAGAGAACGTGCCTCAGGCCAGGGGCATGGGCGGCCTCCTGCTACAGCCCAAGAAGCTGGTGGAGCTGGGCCCGGCTGCTGAGGCGCCCCCGGACGTGGCGGAAATGGAGGTCTGCTGGACCCAGCACATCAAAGCCAGCGCCAAGGAGCATTTTGAAAACAAGGGGCGGGTGCTGGAGTCGGCTCCCTCGGCCAAGAAGCAGCCAGCGGGCCCGGCGCACGGCGCCGAACCTCTGAGGGGGGCCGAGGATGTGGCGGTGGCCGCGGCGGCAGGGCCTTGGCCTCTGAATGAGAAAAGCGCCAGCCGCTCAGCTGTGTCCAGCTGTGTGGCTCCACCTGGAGGGAAGAAGGCTCTTCTGTCGTGGGGGTCTGGGCAGAAGGAGAAAGAGAGTCCCGGACAGCGGGACAGCGCCCCTGGCAGCGACGGAGACTCCCGGGGCCTGGCCCTTGCCTCCCAGTTGCCTGCGGATTGCTCTGAGACACCGGGCAGCCCCGGGGAGAAGGCCCAAGGCTCAGGGAGCGAGGCGAAGGCCGGGGCAAAGGGCGAGGCCCTGGGGGCAGAAGGGGTCAACTCGGAGACCATGCAGGAGCTGCTGGAGAAAGGCCTCAACTTCCTGTACAAAGTGACCATCCAGCCGGGGCAGTGGCCGCCCAGCATCAAGGCGGTCAAGCAAAAAGCGGGCGTCATTTCCTCCGGCATCTCCTACGCTGACGTCCTCAAGCAGTGCCCTCAGAAGAAGGCGCCCGCTGGCACTGCCCCGGCGCTGCCGAAAGCCCTGCACCACCTCACCGCGGCGGGCAAGAAGCTGCCGTCCTTCAAAGGGCTGGAGAGGAGCAACCCGGAGGACTTCTCCTCACTCAGCCAGCTGTTCCTGGAGCACTTCAAGAAGGTCACCCCCAAAGAGCCCGCTGCCCCCCACGCCCCCAGCCAGCAAGTGGTCACCTTCTTTGAGGAGCTGTCCACCGGCAACACCAAGCGGCCGGAGTGGCAAAGGCCCCGGCCGCCCACTCCCTACCCCCAGCGCCGCAAAGGGCAGGGCCGGAAGCTGCCCAAGTTTGGAACGGCCGTGTCCCAGGTCGTGGCCTTCCTGGGGAGCGACCCCAAGTGTGATTGGTTTGTTCACGACGACGGCCAGGTGTCTCTGGATGAAGCCGCGGCGGGAGCTGAAGACGGGGGCAAGGACTGCGACGACCCACCCAGCCCTGGTGAGAAAGGGGCCGAGGCGATGGGCTCCCCTCAGCCTGTTGTGGCTCTCTTGGCAGAGCACGAAGCACCCGGGGAGGCTGACGAGGCTGCCCAGAGGTCGCGGAGAAGGCTGCAGGGCCTGGAAGGGGTTGCCAAGGAAACGGGCCCAGCGAAACCACCGGCCTGTAATGCTGTCCGGGGCGGCCATTCTCCGCTGGCCGTTCCTCCGTTCCCCCAAAAGGAAGACCAGCCCCCGGCGTCCCTGCTAGGCCCAAGGCCTTGCTCTCCCGGGGAGGTGCTGGAGGCCCCCAGTCCAGCCGCCTCTGCCCGGTGCACCCCCGTGAGACTGATTCCCGACCAGAAGGTGCCGGCTGCGGCCCAGGCGAGGCCCAAGATCCGGAAACAAGGCCCGTCTGCCGCAAAGTCGAAAGAGAAACTCAAAACTTCAGGGCAGCCGAAAGTGAAAGCGCCCAAGGGGAAGGGGCAGAAGCAGTGGCCCCGAGGCTACGGGATGAGCTCCCTGCGGCTAGAGGGTGTCCCCCTCTTCCCGCCTTTCGAAAACGTCGCCAGGCCGTTTTATTTTGGCGAGCCTTTGGTGAGTCTCATGGATTTGGCTGCTCTTTGTTCGATTCATTGACGGCTGCTACCCACTCTCTTCATTCCTTCTTGCTGTTAATGACCTGTTATGGTTCTTTACATCCTTTCCAACCTGGTTTTGGGACAAGCAAGGCCTTGGGTACCTTGAGGCATTGGTCTTCAACTGGTGGGTCTGTTCCAAGGTGGGTTGCAATGGGAGCGCAACCACCATGCACATATATAGGGTAAAAGGTTAAGAAATGAGTCTCCAGAGGCATGTTTGGGTTGGAAATGGGTCCTGGGTCTGAAAAGGTTGAGGATGCCTGCCCAGGGGTGTGATATACTGGGTTGCCCCAGCCACTCTGGGCAGCTCCACCCCCCAAATAAAAACACAGCGAGACATCAAACATTAAAAGCTTCCCTAAACAGGACTGCCTTCAGATGCCTTCTAAAAGTCAGATAGTTGTTTATTTACTTACATCTGACGGGAAGGCGTTCCAGAAGGCGGGCGCCACCACCGAGAAGGCCCTCTGCCTGGCTCCCTGTAACCTCGCTTCTCACAGTAAGGCAACCACCAGAAGGCCCTCGGAGCTGAACCTCAGTGTCTGGGCTGAACATTGGGGGTGGAGATGCTCCTTCAGGTATATAGGGCCCGGCAGGAGTCCTTGTTAGGTCTATGAGGCATCTTTTCCCAAAACCAAACCCACCTGCCCCACACTGAACGTCATGTGACATTGCATGTGGGGCAGATAAAGGCATGGATGAGATCGGGAACCCCTTAGCACAGCGGTTCTCAACCTGTGGGTCCCCAGATGTTGTTGGGCTACAACTCCCATCATCCCTGGCCTCTGGCCTTGCTAGCTAGAGGTGATGGGAGCTGTAGTTCAACAATGTCTGGGGACCCACAGGTTGAGAAAGGCTGCCTTAGCAGAATGGGGCTGGCTCTAGGTCCTGATCCGTTGTTGGGCACTGGGAGGGAGCAGCTTCGAAGACCCAGACGGGCTTCAGAGGGGTTCTCTCACAGTGCCAGTCAGCTGATTGGCGGGGTGAGGAGCTGCCTTGAAAGCAATGTGTTCATAGCCGCTGCCAGCGCACGTTCAAAGGAGCTGGTTCTTGGTACCCATCAGTTGATGGGCACCAAAAAGAGCCCCATTGAAGATACCACCTGACCTCATAATGATGTCAGGTAGGGTTGCCAGCCCTCCAGGTCTGACCTGAAGTCTCCGGGTTTTCCTGGCCCCCTCCAGGGAGGAGGCAGGCAGAGGGCTTGAATCTCCAGGTGGGTGGGAGTGTCTTTAATAATAAAGAAGAATTATTAAGAAGACTGTGCATGTAGCTTGCATGCTTCAGCCCAGCTTCAAATTATAGCACAGACACTCTGTGGTGGAGTCTGACCTCCTCCACTCTCCCAATTAACCTCCATCTCCAGGGCTGGCTTGCCTGACATCACCAGGGGCCTTTCCCCATGACATCACCAGGTCTCAGATTTGGGCCGTGAAATCTCAGGGTCCGGAATGCTCCTGACCTGCGCTTTCAGTGCCATCGACCATGGTCTCCTGGAGTGGCTGAGTTGGGCATGGGTGGCACCACTTTGCGGTGGATCTTGTCCTACTTTGATGGTCGTTTTCAGAGAATGATTGATGATGATGATGATGATGATGATGATAATAATAATAATAATAATAATAATAATAATAATAATAATAATAAAAAAATAATATTTATACCCCACCCATCTGGCTGGGCTTCCCCAGCCACTCTGGGCGGCTTCCAACAAAACACTAAAATGCAATAACCTATTAAACATTCAAAGCTTCCCTAAACAGGGCTGCCTTCAGGTGTCTTCTAAAAGTCTGGTAGTTGTTGTTCTCTTTGACATCTGGTGGGAGGGCATGCCAGAGGGCGGGTGACACTACCAAAAAGGCCCTCTGCCTGGTTCCCTGTAACTTGGCTTCTCACAGGGAGGGAGCTGCCAGAAAGCCCTCGGAGCTGGACCTCAGTGTCCGGGCAGAATGATGGGGGTGGAGACGCTCCTTCAGGTATACAGGACTGAGGCCGTTTAGGGCTTTAAAGGTCAGCACCAACACTCTGAATCGTGCTTGGAAACGTACTGGGAGTCAATGCAGATCTCTCAGAACCGGTGTTATGTGGTCCTGGCGGGACTTTGAAGGACTTTGAACTTGGGTATCCATAGGGCCACTTTATTCCACATGAAGCTGGCCATCACCAGATCTCCCCTGAAGTATAGGTGGAGACGCTCCTTCAGATATACTGGACGCGCTCTTTGGCCCTATGGAGCCTTCAATGTGGGGCTCTTCAGGGTCCCATTTTAACCCCTATGCTGTTTAACATCTACAGTGGTGCCTCGCAAGACGAAATTAATCCGTTCTGTGAGTCTCTTCATCTTGCGGCTTTTTCGTCTTGCGAAGCATGGCTATTAGCGGCTATTAGCGGTTTAGCGGCTATTAACGGCTTAGCGGCTTAGCGGATATTAACGGCTTAGCGGCTTAAGAAAAAGGAAACAAACTCGCAAGAACTCGCAAGACGTTTCGTCTTGCGAAGCAAGCCCATAGGGAAATTTGTCTTGCGGAACGACTCAAAAAACGGAAAACCCTTTCGTCTAGCGAGTTTTTTGTCTTGCGAGGCATTCGTCTTGCGGGGCACCACTGTACACGAAACCACAGAGCTGGATTATCTGGAGTCTGTGGTCAGCAATATGCGGAAGACACACAGCTCCACTTTACACCTGCAGGTTTGGCAGTGGATGTGCTGGACCGTTGTCTTGCCTTGATAATGGCCTGGATGAGAGCCCAAAAACTGAAGCTCAATCCAGATAAGGCTGAGCATCTGTTAGTGGGAAGTTCCATAGACCGGACGGCTGGGAGGTTGCCTGCCCTTGATGGGGTTCCACTTCCTCTGAAGGACCTGGTAGCTTGGGGGATACTTCTGAATTTTTCGCTGTTGCCTGAATCTCAAGTGGTGTCAGTGGCGCAAAGTACCATCCATCAGCTTCGGCTGGTGGCCCAACTGTGCCCCTATCTGGACAGGGACTTCTGTCATCTCTGTTCTAGTAACCTCTAGGTAAGATTACTACAACGTGTTATATGTAAGGCTGCCTCTGAAGGTGGTTCGGAAACTTCAGCTGGTGCAGAATTCAGTGGCCAGGTTGATCACCGGAGCAAGACGGTTTGAGCATATTACACTGACCCTGGTCCGACCGCACTGGCTGCCGATTTGTTTCCAGTCCCAGTTCAAAGTGCTGTTTTTGACCTCTAAAGCCTTAAACAGTTCAGGACCACAAGACCTCAAGGACCAGCTCCCCTCATATGAAACTACCTGGACCCTGAGATCATCATGAGCCCCTTCTCCATGAGGGGTCTGGAGAGTGACAACATGAGAAAGGGCCTTTTCTGTGGTGGCTCCCCACTTGTGTGGAATGCTCTCCCTGACACCTTCGTTACATATCTTTAGGTGCCAGGCCTTGGGCTGATTGACACTCTATGGCCTTTTAACTGTGCCTGTTAGGAGCGGGGTTTTATTGATTTGTTTGCTTGCTTTTCGTATACAGTGGTGCCTCGCAAGACGAAATTAATCCGTTCCGCGAGTCTCTTCGTCTTGCGGTTTTTTCGTCTTGCGAAGCACGGCTATTAACGGCTTAGCGGCTTTAAGAAAAAGGAAACAAACTTGCAAGAACTCGCAAGACGTTTCGTCTTGCGAAGCAAGCCCATAGGGAAATTCGTCTTGCGGAACGACTCAAAAAACGGAAAACCCTTTCGTCTTGGGTCTAGCGAGTTTTTCGTCTTGCGAGGCATTCGTCTTGCGGGGCACCACTGTATTTTTGTTTTCGTGTTGTATTTTTTATGTTGTAAACCACCCTGTTATCTTCAGATGAAGAGTGGTATACGAATGTAAATCATCATCATCATCATCATCATCCAGACTGGACTTTCCAGTAAACTGTTTTGAGCGTAGGAAATATGATGTGGAAACGTTTTAAGCAAATAAAACCACTGTATGTCCAGGAAACGCCCCCTCCCCTGGAGAAACCCGCCAGCATTGACGAGGATGCAGCTTCCGCCCAGACTGGTCCAGACCCTGGCGGAGAGGCGAACGGATCCCCCCCGCACCACCACTGGCCGGCTTTCCAGGTGGCAGAATCATGTTCCAGGAAGTGCTACTGCAAACACCAGGAGCAGAGGAAACTGCCCCAGAACATCGTAACTTGGTGAGCAGGCTGAAGCCTCGAGTGCGAATCCCGAGCAGCTGGTCACAAAACAAACTTCGGGGGGCAGGGGGAGTTATTATTACTATTATTATTATTATTACTATTATTAGCATTAGCACCCTACATCTTTATCCCCAAAGGCTCCCAGACTGGCTTCCATATAGCCAATTAAAACAACAGTCCCCTGCCCCACAGTAAAAAAAACAAGGAGAAAGGGACAGGGAGGAAAGAGTGGGTGGAAATCCAACTCAGGCACCAATCATTAAAGAGGCACTTGCATGCTGCAAATGCTCTTAACTGTCGTGGCTGCTCCTGAAGTATCTTGGGAACTGTAGTTTGAGGAGGGTGCTAAGAATTGTTGGATTCCCATTGCCCTCCAAAGACTACAGTTCCCATGATTCCCTGGAAAGTCAGAATGACCCAAACCAGCTTTTTAGTGTGTGGTGTAGCTATGCCTGGAACATAATAATAATAATAGTAGTAGTAATAAAATAATTTTTTATTTATACCCTGCCCATCTGGCTGGGTTTCCCCAGCCACTCTGGGCAGCTTCCAGCAGAATGTTAAAGTACAATGATTCATCAAATATTAAAAGCTGTTCCCTAAACAGATGTCTTCTAAATAGTTGTTTATTTCCTTGATATCTAGTGGGAGGACGTTCCACAGGGCGGGCGCCACTACCGAGAAGGCCCTCTGCCTGGTTCCCTGTAGCGTTGCTTCTCGCAATGAGGGAACCGCCAGAAGGTCCTCGGAGCTAGACTTCAGTGTCTGGGCTGAACGATGGGGGTGGAGACGCTCCTTCAGGTATACTGGGCCGAGGCTGTTTAGTTGAGAGCGATAAGCTGTGTGCTAAAAAGGCCAGTTGTCTCCTGACCCAGATTATCCCGTGCAGTCCTAACTAGCATGCCACACCCAGGCAGGAGGGGCTGCAGAACTCTGTTTCTCAAAGGCAGAGACTAGCTGTGCTGGCTGTGCCTGATGGGAACTGAACATCCCAAGTACTAAAGGTTTTTATTCTCGCATGTAAATTTCTTGTTGTTTAGTCGTGTCCGACTCTAATCCGTTGAGGCTCATCCTGGGTATTCTTTGACCAGCTGCCCTTTCGCAGTTGCATTTCAATCAAGCCATTGTAAGAGGCCTAACTCTGCAAAGCTCCACCCTGCTCACCTATGCTTCTGCTCTCCTCCCCGTTTTACAGGCTCAATCCTTCCACCAACCACCTGACCGAACCGCCCTGGGTCGCCACCGCCATGCTGGCCGTCTCGCTTGTTGCCGGGACCAAGTTCTGCCTGGACTCTTACGAACAGCAGCACATTGCCAATGAGGACTGAACCCCCTTCCCCAGGCTTCTGCAAAAAATAAACCCTGTACATCACACCAGCTTGGCCTGTGGCTTCGTTTCGTGCGGCGGGGGTCCCTGCAGTCTGCCGGGACTTCTCCTCGAGAACTGAAATTGGAATCAAACGGGTTTCCAGTTCTGCAGATGGGTTTGGAAACGGGCCACTTTAGAGCTCTGGGGATTGTCGGGTAGATAGCACCTGTGCGTACGAGCCCAGCAGAGGCAGCGAAAGTCATATGGCTGGCATACAAGAGAGACCAGAAAGAATGGGGATCTCTGTCCATTACTGTGCCCAGGCAAGAGGATGACAAGTCCCTATGAATCACCTCTGGAACTCCATGGGCTGCCAGCCCTGTGGATTCTATTGGTTCTCCTGGAACTGTTAGTAGCTGCAGGGAGTTCTGGGCCAACTATGAGAAGTACCAGAGGTGGCCTTCAAGGTGTTGTTGTGACTCCCATCTTCCCTGCCCACTGGTCCTGGTGGCTGGGGCTTTTAGGAGCTGGAGGTCAACAAAATTTGGAGGGTCTCCCACTCCTCATATATGCCAACAATCTGGTCAGTGTGGATGTCCCAAGGTGGGCTGTCCTAACTTTTTGATATCAGTGTGGGTGCTCAGGGATTCACTGGTACGTGTAAGGTTGTACCCAGGGCAGGTCAAAAGCACAAGCTTTTCTGATGGTCCACACAGCTCATGCTGGCAGGCCACACCTGCTAAGGCCGGCTATAAAGCAGTGTTTCCCCAACTTGGGTCTCCAGCTGCTTTTGGACTACAATTCCCATCGTTCCTGACCACTGGTCCTGCTCGTTAGGGATGATGGGAGTTGTAATCCAAAAACAGCTGGAGAGCCAAGTTTGGGAAACACTGCTATAAAGTGAGAATAACCTAACAGGTGTTGTCTGTTGCTATTCAGCCTCTTTTGCCTCTACTGAGCCTGTGGAAACGTGTGATTACTGAGGACACACCAGCCAGGACAGCAGTATAAGGGCAAGTTAAGGCTCATCTCAGTAACTTGATTCCTAAGTGTGCATGTGTGCCTCACTGTTAAAACTTTTTTTTTAATCAGTTGACAACTGTAATGCGCCAAAGCAGCATTTAGTAGTCCAGTTCTGATGTACTGCTGGCACCCTGCTCAACAAAGTCACAGGGATCATTCTATTGTAATGCTAAACAACAAGCTTGCTCTTCCCTTCTCCAGCATTTCTGCAGGGAAATCTAGAACATTTTGTTCAGACAAAATGGACAAACCCCTGCTTAGCTTAAAATGGAAGTGGTTGTGTGGCCGTGGAAACTTATACCTGAAACTAACTATTAAACTATGGTTTTGCTTCACGTCTTGGTTGGGTCCGACTATCTAAGCCTTCCCGCATTAATAGCTTTCAAGTGCACTTATGACACTTGGGAAACTGCATTTGTAGAAGAAACTGTGTTTATTTAACCTAAGTGGCTTGCACCGAAAGGCGACAGCAAGTTACCAAATAAAAACCAAAACCAAAAGTCAGATCGCAATTCTGGGAGGCCAGTTTAACCCTGCGCTGACCAGAAAGCAGAGAAAAGTATCTGTTTCCAGTGCAACCAGTTCCTGGCATTAATTTTGAACAATTAGCAAATGACAGGCTGGTCTATGATGCAAGGGAAGTGGGGGAGGAAATAATATAGGCTATTTCCACCCCTCTGAGGCCAGAAAAGGCCATGAATCACCAGACCCCCTCCCTTTCACATCCAGAACATCTCTCCACCTAGGACCAAGGAACCATGTAACTGTTAATGACACAGGGATAGGCACAATTTTTACTCTGGCATCCCAGGAGAAAAAGATGGGGCGAAAGAGCCCCCGCCCTTCCTATATAAGCAAATTGACTGCCCACTGTATGGGAACTGGATTACAAATACTAAATTGGGGAGGGTAACCCACAGTCCCAGCCCATGGGACTAGACGATCATCTCCAGCTGCCGGGCATATTCGATAACTTGTTTGGCTAGCTCTGTCGAAGGGATGGTGGCATCTTCCGGCTTCTGCTGCTGGCCTGTGAAACAGTAGTGGCTGTTTGGGCCTAGAACCCAGCCTCGCTGTAAAAGGGCAAGGAGACATTATATGAGATTCTTTGTTTTTTTAAACAATGCTACAAAACCATGAACACTGAGGCTTGTTTCTCCAGCAAAGGTCCCTCCCTCATCTTGGCCTTGTAGGAGAGCTGAGAATAGTGCCAATATATTTCACATCTGGCAACCAACCCTTGGGTTTCAGATAGTACACGGGTAAAAGTAAAGGGACCCCTGACCATTAGGTCCAGTCGTGACCGATTCTGGGGTTGCGGTGCTCATCTCGCTTTATTGGCCGAGGGAGCCGGCGTAGAGCTTCCGGGTCATGTGGCCAGCATGACTAAGCCACTTCTGGCGAACCAGAGCAGCGCACGGAAATGCCGTTTACCTTCCCGCCAGAGCAGTACCTACTTATCTACTTGCACTTGGACGTGCTTTCGAACTGCTAGGTTGGCAGGAGCAGGGACCGAGCAACGGGAGCTCACCCCGTCGCGGGGATTCAAACCGCCAACCTTCTGATCGGCAAGTCCTAGGCTCTGTGGTTTAACCCACAGCACCACCCGCGTCCCTTAGGTAGAGGAGTATAAAAAGCCTGGTACACAAATTTCCACGCTCCTCCAGTGGCTAATTTACCAGAAGTAATGTATTTAACGTTAACTCTGGAAGTCTGTACTCAAATTCTCACCTTCTTGGCATAGTCTGTCATCTTCTTGGGGGTGAAGAAGAGCATGCGAGTGGCCTCATTGAACAGGATCTTCTCATAGGCCTTCTCAATGCAGCTGGCAATTTCATCCCTGGGGTGGGAGGGGAAAAACGGAACACAAGCAGGTCACCCAGAATTCTTGGCACACAACTCGGCTGCTGCTAAGCAGGGTTAATAATAATAATAATAATAATAATAATAATAATAATAATAATAATAATATATATCCCGCCCTCCCCAGCCGAAGCCAGGCTCAGAGCGGCTAACAACAATAAAAGTAACACAGTTTACATAAGATCACAATTAATTAATTGAAATCCATTCTAAAATCAATTCATTCTAAAATCAATTCAGAATCAAATTAATGGCAACCATTGGGCTAGAGTTCTGAGAGGATTACCGAAGGAGAGAGGGGGTCAGACTGTGCCTTGGCCAAAGGCCTGGTGGAACAGCTCTGTCTTGCAGGCCCTGTGGAAAGATGTCAAGTCCCGCAGGGCCCTAGTCTCTTGTGGCAGAGTGTTCCACCAGATCGGGGCCACTGCCAAAAAAAGCCCTGGCTGAGGCCAGCCTAACCCCCCTGTGGCCCGGGATCTTAAGCTCCACTGATGTCAAGAGGAGACGTAGGGAGGTGCTGAATTCTCTCCCACTGAGACTGATGGGGGATTTCAAGGTGCTTAAGATATGGCTGGGCTGTGAGGTTACAGGGTCTATAGGGTTTAAAGCACATCACATATACTCAGTAATCCTCAGAACTGCTGTGTTGGTCTGTATTAACTACCATATTCCACAAAGGGATGGGATGGTGTCACAGACACAACCAGGTGGGAACTAGGCAAGTTTCTCAGGCTTTTGATAGGGGGTGCTTTTTCGAGGAATACCAATGGCAAATATACTTCATTCTCAACTCCTGGTGTGGACAAGAGGAAATATCACCTGCCCTTGCAGGAGACCTTACCCCATGTTTATAAAATGAGTCTGAGAGAGCTAAGAGAGCGTGACCCACCTGACAGTGTCCAACAGGATGTCGATGAAGAAAGCATAACTCTCTGCTGGGATGTTGCCTTTTGCCAGAAAGACTTTATTGTAACTCCCTTCCATTAGATACTAAGGCAGGAGGAAAGAGGAAGAGTATCACAGAGATAAACAATTTATTAGTCATCTTTTCAAGGTAGCTGACCAAGGCCACGTACAACTGATAATGTAGCAATCAATACACAATAGAAAGAAGGGTGTGGTCACTGAAAATTTTGGAACAGCATGTTGTCTTAAGGTTTTATCCAGTGTTTGAAACTCAGATAGCCACCAAATGGCTCCTTAAACTAGGGTTACAGTCACCAAAACGGTGACTAGTGACTAGTTGCCATTTTGGGGCCAGACGTCTGGAAAGTCCTATTTTTAAATATGACTTTTTGGTTCCTGAAATTTGTTCTGATTGTGCAGATAAAGTATCACGGATAGAATTCTACAGGATGTGTTGTTAAGTGTGTGAAAAGAGTCACGATCCAAGGATCCCCAGGCATGCACCTCCGGATGGTGGAGATGTCTGGCCCCTGGGCATCTTCACCTGGTCGCAAAGGCCCATTAAAAAGGGACCCCTGACCATTAGGTCCAGTCGTGGCCGACTCTGGGATTGCGGCGCTCATCTCGCTTTATTGGCCAAGGGAGCCGGCGTACAGCTTCTGGGTCATGTGGCCAGCATGACTAAGCCGCTTCTGGCGAAACAGAGCAGCACACGGAAACGCCATTTACCTTCCCGCCGGAGCGGTACCTACTTATCTACTTGCACTTGGACGTGCTTTCGAACTGCTAGGTTGGCAGGAGCAGGGACCGAGCTACGAGAGCTCACCCCGTCGTGGGGATTAGAACCGCCGACCTTCTGATCGGCAAGTCCTAGGCTCTGTGGTTTAACCCACAGCGCCACCCGCGTCCCTAAAGGCCCAATAGCCAGGTGCAAAATGTCCCTGGCGAATTTCCAATGCTGGTTTTATCCAATTATTAACGTATTGCATTAGTTTTTGTTGTGTTATGTCTGGAACTCCCTCATACAACTCCTCCAAAGCAGCAACCCTCTCCTCACCTTCAACTCTTCCCTTTCCAGGATCCAACCCACCTTTTCTATTAACCCTTTGGCACACCGCTTAGGGAGAATATGCCATTATTTCAGTTACACACACTGCTTTAGAATGGGTGGCCTAGGCCCCCCGCTATCTCAGGAAAACCTTCTCCTCCCATACAAGGCTTCTTCCCACAGTGGGTTTTTAAGGTCCACGAACAAGGCTTGCTATTTTGGAAAGCCAAGATTGGTTTCCACAAGAAGCAGCCTTTTCAGACATAACGCTCTTGCGAGGACTGCAGTTTAGCCTTGTTTCATAGAGCACAGAATTATAGGAAGGCGCCTCATACCAAGTTGGAGCATTGCCCCGTCTTGCTCAGCACAGCCAACACTGACTGGCAGTGGTCTACAGGGCTTCCAAGAACGAGTTGATTGAACCTGGGACCCTTTGCATGAAAGGAAAGTGCTCCTCCTACTAAGCTAAAACCTTCCCAGAAACAAGCAGAGTTTTCAAATGCAACTGGAAAGTGCTTTTGCGCTGTTTTATTGCTGCATTAGAAAATTGCTATATTTCATTGCTTACCTGGGGGAGGTAGGGGGCACAAAATAACTAAATACACTGGTACCTCTAGTTGTGAATGGGATCCCTTCTGGAGCCCCGTTCGCAACATGAGCAGAATGCGACCCGCGTTTGCAGGTCGCAATTCGCTGCTTCTGCGCATGACGTCATTTTGCGCGTCTGCGCATGCAGCGAAACCTGGAAGTAACCCTTTCTGGTACTTCCGGGTTGCCGTGAGACACAATCTGAAAACACGCAACCTGAAGCAAACGAGGTATGATTCATGAGCTTCTCAAAAGGCATGGAGAGAGATGTCCACTTAGTAAATCAACAGATCACAGCTCCTTCTCCTGGATGCTGCAGAAAGTCCACATATTTGCTTGCCATGGAGAAAGTGTCTCTCCACCCCGCGGTGAGCATGAAAAGCCCTGCCCTTCTAAGCTAGGAGTTAGTGAGGAGAGCACAGGATTGTCATTGCAGCAAGAGTACCTGTGAAGTGCAGCCTAACAGGGACACGCTCCCACTTTCCCTCTGAGCTCAGAGAGAATCCTTCATGACCATGTTTAGCCTGGAGAAGAGGAGGTTAAGGGGTGATAGGATAGCCATGTTCAAATATATAAAAGGATGTCATATAGAGGAGGGAGAAAGGTTGTTTTCTGCTGCTTCAGAGAAGCGGACACGGAGCAATGGATCCAAACTACAAGAAAGAAGATTCCACCTAAACATTAGGAAGAACTTCCTGACAGTAAGAGCTGTTCGACAGTGGAATTTGCTGCCAAGGAGTGTGGTGGAGTCTCCTTCTTTGGAGGTCTTTAAGCAGAGGCTTGACAACCATATGTCAGGAGTGCTCTGATGGTGTTTCCTGCTTGGCAGGGGGTTGGACTCGATGGCCCTTGTAATCCATTCCAACTCTATGATGCTATGACTGTATACCTCCTCTCTACCCAATTAAGGGCACTTTGCTAGTTAAGCACCTATTCACAGGGCCTGGGAAGGAGAAAAGCAAGGAGAAGGAGAGGCGTCACCTGCTCCAGAGATACAGGGTGCTTGATGTAGACGTTGGTCTGAATGTCCTTGGCTGGCAGCCTTTCAAGCTCAGTGTGGAACTCTGCGACACGGTTCTGAGACAGCAGGAAGAGAAGGTTCAAGCCCAGTAGCTGATGCTTGTAGGCTGACTCCGGTAACTCATCTCTGAGGAGGGAAGAGAGAGATGCTGAATTGGTGTTACGGAGTGCTTTAGCCAGAAACACCCAAAAAGGCACAGGAGCAATAGATCATTTGAGCCAAATGATCATTTGAGCGATGTTTGCAGACTGGGAACAGTTATGGACCACCGGTATAAAGTTCACGGCATGTAATGCCTTAAGAGAGAATATTATGAAAATGATTTACAGGTGGTACATGACCCCAGTCAAGCTTGCAAAAATTTATCATTTGCCCAATAATAAATGCTGGAAATGTAATGAAACTGAAGGTACCTTTTATCACCTTTGGTGGACGTGCCCGAGGATTAAGGCCTTCTGGGAAATGATTTATAATGAAATAAAGAAGGTACTTAAATGTACCTTTCACAAGAAACCAGAGGCCTTTCTCCTGGGCATGGTCGGCCAATTGGTGTCAAAAAGAGATAGGACGTTTTTTATGTATGCTACTACAGCAGCAAGGGTTCTTATAGCAAAGTATTGGAAGACACAAGAACTACCCACATTGGAAGAATGGCAGACGAAGGTGATTGACTACATGGGACTGGCCGAGATGACAGGCAGAATCCGCGACCAGGGAAAAGAGACGGTGGAGAATGATTGGAAGAATTTTAAAATGTATCTTAAGAATTGTTGTAAAATTAATGAGTGCTAAAATGTCAAGGGTACAGGAAAAAGAGGATTACAGCTGTAAACGACTTTTATGTAAGAGAGAAGGAGGTAAAAAATGAGTAATCAGTTAAATTAAGTGAGGACCTGCGGAAGAAATGCTGAAACAGGGATGCAGAAAGGGGAGGTATGGGGAAGTTGGAGAAGTAAGATTTATGAAAAGAAGGTTTTGAAATTATACGTGTTTATGTGTTTGTTTGTTTGTGTATTGTGTATTGTATTGTCTTTATTATGTGTTGGAAAATTAATATATATATATATATATATATATATATATATATATATATATAAAGGAATGATTTTGCCTCTTCTGCTGCCCCACCTCATGGTGCTCCCACCCCCTGCACATCAGAGGAATTATGGGGTTTTTGTTTCGTTGAGGAAAAATTATTTTTAAAAAATTCCTGAAAAACATCAAAGCTGGGTTTGGGGATTAAAAACCCTGATGAGTAAAACAATTATCTGAAAGGCTTGAAGGCAGGAATACTTACTTGTAATCAAAATAGTAGCACTTCAGCTGGGCCATGTACCTCTCAAAAGATGGGATGTCTTTCTTCAGGATACTCCACTGTGCTCCGATTTCTAGAATATCTCCTTGCGGGGCAAGAAGGGAAATGAGGGGCAGAGCATTAGCAACAACAATCAGAGGAGTTGCAATGTTAGAGCAGGGCAAGCTGATCAAGCTGGTATCTTGCCTCCAAGGCTGGCGAAGATTACTAACAGATTTCTAACAGTAAGAGCTGTTTGACAGTGGAATTGATTTCCTTGAGAGGCTGTGGACTTTTCTTCCTTCGGAGGTTTTTAAGCAGATGTTGGATGGCCATCTGTCATAGATGCTTTAGTCGAGATTCCTACATTGCAGGGGGCTGGACTAGACGACGCTCTGGGTCCCTTCCAACTCTATGATTCTAGGTGGCTCATATAAGAACTGGGAGGGAAGCCTACAACATCTTTACTCCACCAGCACCTCCTGCATCTGCCACCAGGCCCAGGGGCTGTGAGAGACAGCAACAGCAGCAGCAGCAGCAGCAGCAGCCATGCAGTGAGGAAGTTCTGGCCTGTATGGGACTAATATTTTGCTGCTTCAGTTGTTGGTTCTAAGGCAGGAGACTCAGCGACAGAATGGCATTTGTGGGACCATCAGGGGACAAGGGGAGAAAGCTAATATACACCTTTGCCCCCCTGCTGTAGTGACCCCTGTATCATTGTCCATTTTGTCATGTTTAAAACATATTGTAAACTTCAGTTAGTGGGTGAGGTACAAAAACTCCCAAATAAACAAATAATATGAGGCAGAGCTTAAAACACAACAAACCAACAAATAATGGTACATAGAGAAGGGAAAAGTTTCATCAAGTTTCTTGCTCTTTTCCTTGCCCACAGTGTGATTTTGTCACTTTCTCCCAAGCCTGAGGGACAGGTGAAGATGCATTCTTTAAATTATCATCAGCAACAAGGACAGTGGCTGTTCTTGAGAACAGAGACTGTGTTGGCAGCCAAACGGCAAACTTTTGAGGGATGAATTTGCCTCACAGATTTCTCTCTATGTTAGGAGATTCCTATCAACCTTGTGCATGGGTCGGATTATACTCACTTGCCAAGATAAGCTGCTGTTTAGTCAGTTTTGTGCCTGTTGTGGGCAGAAAGTTGAGTTCAAGCAGAGCTAACTGGAACAGAGCAGAGAGAGAGAGAGAGAGATAGGTTACTGCTGGGGCTGAAGAGAGCTCTAACACCTGGAGGACACAGGGTTGGCAAAGCCTGGTTTAGAGCTATTGCAGTCTGACTTAACATCTTACTATTGATGGCTGGTGGCTTGAAAAAATGAAGAATTGGACAAATTTGGAGAGCCGGTAGCTGTCAACGGGTGTATTCCAACCTTAGAAGCTTCATCATCATAATAATAGTTATTCCCTGCCCATCTGGCTGAGTTTCCCCAGTCACTCTAGTACCAGAGAGGCCGCAATCCTTCAAAAGTTGTTAAGACTCCAGTTCTCATCAGCCCCAGAAACCATGGCTGATGGGAAAGGATTAAAAAAGGTAAAGGTACCCCTGCCCGTACGCGCCAGTCTTGCCAGACTCTAGGGTTGTGCGCCCATCTCACTCAAGAGGCCGAGGGCCAGCGCTGTCCGGAGACACTTCTGGGTCACGTGGCCAGCGTGACATCGCTGCTCTGGCGAGCCAGAGCTACACACGGAAACGCCGTTTACCTTCCCGCCAGTAAGCGGTCCCTATTTATCTACTTGCACTTGGAGGTGCTTTCGAACTGCTAGGTTGGCAGGCGCTGGGACCGAGCAACGGGAGCGCACCCCGCCACGGGGATTCGAACCGCCGACCTTTCGGTTGGCAAGTCCTAGGCGCTGAGGCTTTAACCCACAGCGCCACCCGCGTCCCTGGGAAAGGATTAGGCACCAGGAAAAAGCTTTATAATCAGGTCTTTGGCATTTAACTATCTGTGGCCTTTCTAGAAGTGGCTGGAATGTTTTTAGTGTATTTCTTTCTGTCTTGGTTTTAATGCACCTATGTGGGTTTTTATGGTATGTTTGCTTATCTGTCTGTAAGTCACTTTGGGTTATCCTGGGCAAGATAAAGTGACTAACAAATTCAATACATAATAATAATAATAATAATAATAATGGGATGATGGCAGTTGAAGTCCAAAACCAACAACTGCAGGCTCTCGCCTTTCCCAACCCTGCTGTGTACCCTTGTTATATGATGCTTTTGGGATAGTGCATGAACGCTGTGTGTAGCCGTCAGCTTTCAGATTTGAAAATAAGGGATCAGCAGCCTCGAAAATAAGGGATCAGCAGCCTCACCTGTCCTGGGGACAGTCTACGGGATATCTAACAATCCGGGATAGCAGCAGGAAGTGGTGCTGGAATAAGGGAATCTCCCGCAGAAAAAGGGAAGGTTGACAGCTATGATGCTGTGCCTAATTGTTTTGTTTGAAATCTCCATTGAGGCAGCTGGCTGGCTGCAGCTGGAGACCGGATGCTGTTAAGGACTGCCTCAATCACGGCAAGTCTCAGCGACCTGACTCAGCCGAAAGAGAGAGAGAGGCTCGTAAACAGGTTTGCAGCTCAGGCAAAAACATCTCCGCTGAGTCACTGGCCTCCTCTTCCGGCAGCAAAGGAGCCCGGCACCCAGCTTGCCGGGACAGAGCCACCTCAAACAGGGGCGCAGGAAACTGCCCAATGTAGAATGAGGTCCTCTGCTCCATCTAGTTCAGTATAGTGGTACCTCATGTTATATATGCTTCAGGTTACATACGCTTCAGGTTACAGACTCCGCTAACCCAGAAACAGTGCTTCAGGTTAAGAACTTTGCTTCAGGATGAGAACAGAAATCGTGCTCCGGCAGAGCAGCAGCAGCAGGCCCCATTAGCTAAAGTGGTGCTTCAGGTTAAGAACAGTTTCAGGTTAAGAACGGACCTGGGGAACGAATTAAGTACTTAACCCGAGGTACCACTGTACTGCAGCGGTCAGGCACACAGTCTTTCCCACTGGAGACATGCGGGGGCCAAGGAGATCCGGGCTAAGCATCAGGAAGAACTTCCTGACAGTAGGAGCTGTACCACAAGGGCTGGTGGGCTCTCCTTCCTTGGGAGGATCTTAAGCAGTCACGGGGATTCTTGCATTGCAGGGGGTTGGACTGGATGACCCTGGGGGTCCCTTCCAACCCCACGATTCTGTCATTCTAATGCACAATATTTAGGGATGGGTGATCGCCCTCTCTTTCCCCTATTTCACGCCCCGGTCCCCGCTTTTCACCCCTCCATGCAAACCACTCGCTCTCCCTGCCTCCCACACGCGGGTTTCAGCCCGACCTTCTCGCGGAACAAAGGCTTCCCCTTCCTCGCCCCTTTCCCCAGCGCCTGCTTCCACTAAGAACCTCACTGTAAATGGCAGTCTCCCCCCGTCCCCGCTTTCCCTGCAGCCCTCGAGACGGCACCCCAGCCACCCCCACCCGGGGTCCCTCTTCCCTTCCTTCCCTCCCGCGTCTCCCCTCTATCGCCCCTTTTCCACCTCGAGGGCGGTTTCTAGTGGCGCCGCCCTCGGCGGGGCTGTTTCCAGGCTCCCCCCCCCACCGCGACGGTTTCTCGGGCCCCCTGCCCGTTTCAAGCGCCCCCGCCGGCCCCCTTGCCTTGAGGCGGCCCAGCAGGTCTCCGCACTTGCTCAGGCTGAGGTTCTTGCGGTTCCACTCGGCCCTCAGCTGCTCGTACATGCCCGCCGCCTCCTTCAGCCCCGCGGCGCCCGCGTCCGCCCCGTTCAGCACCGGCCCTCCGGCCGCCGCCATCACAGTCACTCCCGCTGCCATGAATCGGCAGCCGGCTGAGGAGGAGGGGAAGGAGCCGCGGCAGCAGCTGTCACAAAAGCCCAGCGCGACGTCCTCGCTTGGCGGCCGCCCGCGCGGTCTCCACGGCAACCGGCCTCGAGGCCGGCGCGCGCGCACCAACGGCTCCGCTCCCGATTGGCTGGAAGGTTTTTGGTGCGCATGCGCGGGGCGGAGTAACGGCTCCCAGCGAAGCGAGCGGAGGTGTTTGAAGCGGGGTCGCTGAGGCGCTAATTTGGGGAGCGCGATGTAGGCGGGTTTTTGGGGGGCGGCGGCGGCGAGGGGGAGAAGGTATGAGGGCTGCTGAGAACGTTTGTGAAGCGTAGTCGTGTCTTGAAATAGCTGTTAGCGTTCAACGTCACCAGGGTGACGTCACTAGTAGGGAGGTGTCTGCGTGAGGCCCCGTGACGTCACCAGCCAAGGGGCTAGGCGTGTGATGCCAGGCGTGAGAAACGCAGGCCAATGACGCAGGCAACGTAGCTCAGTTGCTGCAGAAGTTTATTTGACAGGTTTAATTTGTTTTTTTTTTTAAATAATTTTTTATTTAATTAATAAATGATAACAAAAACCACAAAGCAGAGTGGTACACAAAAACAGAAAAAGAAAAAAAAAGAGGGGGAAAAAACAATAAAGAGATAAACAATAACAACAAACTTAATTCTTCACAAATCCAACCTTTTAAGCATCTTAGTTGACTTCCTCAAGTCCCTACCTTCTGAGTTTCCTTGTAGTTAAAAGTAACAGCTTTCCAATATCATTTTTAAACTAAAACAATTTCCAATTATATAATAATAATAATAATTTTTTATTTATACCCCGCCCTCCCCAGCCAAGGCCGGGCTCAGGGCGGCTTACAAGCAATAATAAAAAAAAAGAAGAATGATTACAACTTAAAAACAAAAATAAAATACAACATTAAAATAATGGAACAGTAAAATATTAAAATGTAGCCTCATTGCAGGAGGAGAAGGAAAAGAAAAAAGAAAGAGAGGGAGGGAGGGAATCAAATTGGCTCCAAGCCAAAGGCCAGGCGGAACAACTCCGTCTTACAGGCCCTGCGGAAAGAAATCAGATGCTGCAGGGCCCTGGTCTCATGAGGCAGAGCGTTCCACCAGGCCGGGGCCAGTGTTGAAAAGGCCCTGGCTCTGGTTGAGGCTAATCTGACTTCCTTAGGGCCCGGGACCACTAGGGTGTTGCTATTTATGGACCTGGAGGCTCTCCGTGGGGCATACCGGGAGAGGCGGTCCCGTAGGTACGAGGGTCCTAGGCCGTGAAGGGCTTTAAAGGTCAAAAGCAGCACCTTGAACCTGACCCTGTACTCCACCGGGAGCCAGTGCAGCTGGAAAAGCACTGGGTGAATATGCTCCCATGGCAAAGACCCCGTGAAGAGCCTCGCTGCAGCATTCTGCACCCGCTGGAGTTTCTGGGACAGCTTCAAGGGCAGCCCCGCGTAGAGCTGCCATCTTATAGTCCATCTTATTCACTTTCCTTAACATTCTAAATCCCATTTATTTAATTGTAACTTAATTTAATCCTAGGCCTATTGGTTTTCTTTCAAGTAATTTCTAATTTTTTATGTTTGACAGGTTTAAGTTGTTATTAAACACACAGCAGAGTTTATGCCAGATGTAACAGATTGAAACAGGCATTGAGAATGTAGTATTGGAGTCTCCCATGCTGGTTGTAATGAGCAATTTAATATCCCGGCCAAGGCCTCCCTGTTGGAGGACTTCCAGGCCTCCATGGGGTTGCCAGCAAATGATCCTTTTCAGGACACTACAGCAAAGCACCAAGGAGGGTAAATGACAAACTACAGGACCTGATTGTTAAAGCCCCCACAGCAAGGCCCCCATGAAGAAACCAGAGATTGCGTTGTGTATTATTTTATATACATTCATAGACACTGAAGAGCAGCCATACATAGCGGAATACAGTGGTACCTCGGGTTACATACGCTTCAGGTTACATACCCTTCAGGTTACAGACTCCGCTAACCCAGAAATAGTGCTTCAGGTTAAGAACTTTGCTTCAGGATGAGAACAGAAATCGTGCTCTGGCAGCGCGGCAGCAGGAGGAGGCCCCATTAGCTAAAGTGGTGCTTCAGGTTAAGAACGGACCTTCGGAACGAATTAAGTACTTAACCCGGGGTACCACTGTACTCAGTTTATTCAGAATGGCATAACCACAGTCCTATGCAAAGTTTCCTGGAAGAACCCAATACAGTGGTACCTTGGGTTACAGACTCTTCAGGTTACAGACTCCACTAACCCAGAAATAGTACCTTGGGTTAAGAACTGCTTCAAGATGAGAACAGAAATCGCACGGTGGCGGCATTAGCTAAAGTGGTACCTCAAGTTAAGAACAGTTTCAGGTTAAGAACGGCCCTCCAGAACGAATTAAGTTCTTAACCCGAGGTACCACTGTAGTGCTAACTTTTGACTGCATAGCTTCAACTTGAAAAACACATTTGGCTTTAGCAAAAGATCAGCCAGCTGAAATACAATCTTTAGCTTTTAACTGAATATACAAACTATCTTACAAATTGAGGCTTAAGGTGACACTTAAGGCATGGCTAGCCAGGCTAGAAGCAGCGGTTCAAGTTTAAGAACTCCAGCATCGGAAATGAGTTCAGAACTACAGTGGTACCTCGGGTTAAGAACTTAATTCATTCTGGAGGTCCGTTCTTAACCTGAAGCTCCATTTTAGCTAATGGGGCCTCCCGCTGCTGCTGCGCCGCCGGAGCACGATTTCTGTTCTCATCCTGAAGCAAAGTTCTTAACGCGAGGTACTATTTCTGGGTTAGTGGAGTCTGTAACCTGAAGCGTATGTAACCGGAGGTACCACTGTACATGGATGGTGTAAATTTCATGGGGTGGCATGCCTACCTGCCCAGTTTCTAAAGACTGGGCAAGTCAAGCCCAATCTTGTGAGTGTGCAGATGTTCACCATATCCGAATGGATGCATCTGCTCCCAGTGCTGAGTGTTTCTGGGACCTGGGTGACCCGGCTGTGCCTTTGCTTCCTAACTCTGGTTCCTCCACTCTCAGTCACTGGCAGAGGCCCTCGCCAGATTCTGTTTCCACACTTCCCCACCCAGCAGGGAAGAATGGAGGTGAAAGTCCTGCTTCCCGCATCCAGAGCAGCTCTGGGAGAGGGACGTGCCTACTCTCGCCTTTGCTCCCTGGTCTCAGGCCTTGCTCTCCCACCATCCTTTTCTCCTCATACGTCTTAGTCTGCCACTCTGCTCCTGAGCCCATCAACACTTTGGGACTCGTGACATGTTATGAGAAAACCTTTTCTCTATCCACTTTCTCCTTTATTATTTATTTATTTATTTATTTATTTATACATACCCCGCCCATCTGGCTAGGTTTCCCCAGCCATTCTGGGTGGCTTCCAACTGAATATTAAAAACAACACAGCATCAGACATTTAAGCAGTTCTTAAAAGATCATCTTGGTAGTTCTTTTCTTAACTTTTTTTCAATCTCTACCATAACCTTTTGGAAGTGAGGCGATCTGGAACATGGTATCTTGACGTTTAGAAGACATCTGAAGGCAGCTCTCTTTAGGGAAGTTTTTAATGACTGATGTTTTAATGTGTTTTTAATCTTTGTTGGAAGCTGTCTAGAGTGGCGGGGGTAACCCAGACAGATGGGCGGTGCATAAATAAATAAATAAATAAATAAATAATATTCCAAATGCCATTGCACCATAAATTTGTATACCCACATTATTAGAAAGTCAGTTTCATTTTTAATTTTCTAATGGTCTCAAGATTAGAATTTGCCCTTTTCACAGCTGCTGCACACAGGGTCACCATCTTTATCAAGCTATCAGCCCTTGGTCAGACACTGCCAGTTCAGACCCCGTGAAGGTATAAGTGAAATGGAGTTTTTTTTTTTGTTCAAATGTGCATCACTTCAGACTTGTTTACACTGAATTGCATTTGCCATTTTACCACCCATTCCTACAGTTCATATAGGTTCTTTTGGAGCTCTTCACTTTTTGTTTTAACTGCCCTGAACAATTTAGTATTATCAGCAAACTTGGCCCCTAACCGTTCACCCTAATTCTCAATCATTTATGAACAAGTTAAAAAGCACAGGTCCACTACCAATCCTTGGGGGACTCCATTCTACATCTTTCCAATGGGAGAACTGTCCATTAATTCGTCCTTTGATTCCTGTTCACCAGCTCCTTATCCACAAAAGGAGAAGGCCAGTTGTGTTGTTTATTGTTTTTATTTATTTGACAATTTTTAAGTCTTTGGAAACTGCCCTGAGCACAGTTTCTGGAGTGGAAAGGTTGGCACTCATCTTTCACAAGAGACAAAGGTGTGTGCCTGTTACCACACACAAGAGGTTAAGTCAAAAACCAGCCAAGCGAAAAGGGCCACGTGACATGTTTCTTCCTTTGTGGAATCCTAGAGGAATTGCTAACAGCCCAGAACCGACTGGTTTTGCCTTCTGTGCAGCACTTGCCAGTATGTTACTTTTTCCTCTGGGGTGAATAGCAGCTATTCACTAACACAGGAGAAAGTAAAGGTGTGTGTTTGAAGGACACGATCCACATAGGACTTTAATATTGTTTTTTGCCTCCTTTGAAGCTTACCATGAAATATCAAGCCAGTCCCTCTGTGGAAAGCCCCCTCTTAGGTTAGATAGAATATTGGGAAGAGGCTTACTTATTTAGAACACCTGCATGAAAGGGTTAATTTAAAAGGTAGGGGATTGTTGTTGTTGTTTTGGCAGGTTCCTTTGCAAGGAGCATCTGTGATGTGGCAACTTTTCGCAGCTACCTTGTCCCTTGTTTTCCTGTGCATGAAACATCTATTTGCATCAGATTGCAAATGGGTAGCTGTAGTCAATGATTTTGCTGACCTTGGGACCGACCGAAAGATTTTCTTTACCCAGCGGGAAGTTAAAAGGGTGGCTGAGATCTTCAAGGAACTCACAGACTCAGCTATAGACCCTGATGACAAAAATGCAGTGAGTACAACATGCCTGGGTGTGGGAGAGAAGATCTTCCTTTCCTTCCATGGCTAGTAAGGGCTGCTTGGGTTCCATGCCTCTTGACTGGAGCTGTTAGGAGGGTGGGCAGGAGGTCACTTAGAGAGCCCCTAGAACCAAGGGCTGAAGGGAAATCAGACAAACAGCAGTCGCACACATCCTCAAAAGTCTAGGCTTAACAGAAGAGGCCAGGGCTGATTGCATCCCAGGCAAAGGCCAAGCCTGACTTGGAAGCTTTTAGAACGGAGGGAACCAATGGGCTGCCTTTGTGGGTAGCGTCAACCTAGAGTTTAGGGGGAGATCCCAGTTGTGAGACCCTCTCAAACTGCAGACCTGACCGGCTCACCACAGCAGTGTATAAATCTGGAGCTTCTGCTTTCATCCTTGATGATTCCTAGCAGGCACAAGTGCTTGAATCCCTTACAGTCTCAGCTACTTTGGTCTATTTTATTAAATCAACTGTTTTATTCAGGGCTGCTGTTGGCTCTGCTGGTATAGCAGTCAACCAGAACGTTTAGCTTGTTACTCTGCAGAGGTCAAGCCAACAATCTGTCCAAGTGAAAAGAGCTATTGAAATAACTTTCTCTTTTTACAGAAATACCTGGGATTTCCATACTACCTGAAAATTTATCTGAGCTGCACACTTCAGGTAAGGGAAGAGCCACATGCTTTGTCAGGGCCAGGGATACTTACACATTGTATTTGAAGGGGCATTTCCCCTTGTTCCCCTGTTGCTTCAGCAATGGACAGATTTGCACTATGGACATAAATCTGTTTTAAGCCACTGCTTTAAAGTGGCATTTCTGTTTCATCTGTTTGTGAGATGCATGATAATCTTGTGAGGTCTTTTTTGGGGGGGGGGGGGGAGGTGCGGTCAGCCTGCCTGATGCCCTAGTCCTTTATAATTCCTGGGCTCCTGGTTCCACCAAGGATTAAAATCTAATGGAGGATTCCATTGCTGAATTAGCCAGACAAGGCTCATAGTTGCCAACTCAGTATGGTCCTTTGTATAACAAAGGAAGCTGCTCTGTGCCAGAGGACAAATGGATGGGCGCCCCTCTCTTGTTTGGCTGCCAGTAAGACGGACAAAAGCCAGGATAGTTGTGTAAGGGAGAGAGTTGGGCTAGAAGCAGGCTGCTGGCATAAGCCAGGGAGTCAGAGCCATGCTTGATTTCTGCTGGAATCCAAGGCTGTGTCTATGGGAGAAACAAGACCACTTGGGGTGTTAATGCTGCGAGCCCCTCCACTGTAGGTTTAGGTTGCATATGTGTGTAAAGAAACCACATGTCATAAAGAAACCACGGTCTCTTATTCCAAGGAAACCAAACCCTGGGTAAGTGACTGGATAGGAAAAGAAAAGAAAAGAAAAGAAAAAGGGCTTCTTATTCTGTGTCCTGTCAGTTACATAAAAAGAATTATTCGAACATTCTCTCCGTAATAACAACCCACTATTCGTCTTTCTTCATTTTTCCAGTCCCTTGTTCCATTTCATTCATCTCTGGCTTAATTTCATTCCTCATTTCAAACTCTTTTGGGTTATAAAGTATTCTTTTCCAAACTAAAAAATCTCCTGGAAACCTTGTTGCTGAAGAAGCCCAATGGGCGAAACAAGGGTGTATCCTGAGAACTGGTTGTTACTAAGTAGTTCTGTTTGTTACACTCTCAAGACATAGGACTATGTAGAAGGATGATATCAGTATGAAATGGCATTGCCAACAGGAACTGTACATTGTAATCGTTGGACTTGACAATCTTTGGACTTGACTATCCTTGGACTTTACGACAATAAAAACATATAGAAGGTTAATGGTAATATGATATATTATTGCGGGATAACATATCACTGCGGGAGGCAGTGGAAGACAGGAGTACCTGGCGTGCTCTGGTCCATGGGGTCACGAAGAGTCGGACACGACTAAACGACTAAACAACAACATCATGTTACTGCCACCAGGAACTGTGCTTTGCATTTTTTTGATATGACAATTACAGTTTTAGTATATATAATGTTATGTTGCTTTACAGCCAGTTATGTGTGTGTTGTGGTATTCTGAACATGATTTACGTAATGAGGCAATTGTGTGTGTTGACTGTATCATCAAACACCGACAAAATCTGCCATCTTCTCTCCCCTGTAAGTCGCAACACTAATGTCATAGTTGACAGACCTGTGCTTGGATTGAGTCAGCACAGGCAAGTGACACTAGAGTAATTTTGTGACAAGGACTCTGGGTCAACAAACTTCTTTCCTCCTTCCAGAACTCAGCATGGGCAATGCGGACAGGTCACTACACTGGACTGAGGCCGATTGTGACTGTCACTTTTTCAGAACCCGTCCACCCTGTGCGTCAGAAACAGGAGCAGCTGCAGATCGAAATGAGGGCTGCTCCGTATAGGGATAAAGGTATTTCAGCATGTCATCCCCAAGAGGCAGTGCGGAAGCAGGAAGCACAAAAGGAAGTATCTCATTAGAGAGTAGCTTCCTTTTAAGGAGCTTTGCTCCCTTCGGAATTTTTCAGCTTCAGAAAGCAAATTTTGGATGCCACTAATGGCCACAAATAAGCAGACAGACAGATTGGACCCAGTTTGGCCCAATTCACTTGTAAATTCTCTAAGCTTGCATTGGGGAACCTCTTCATAGATTGCATTGTAGGTTAATTGGCAGAAGGGAAGGCAGCAGTTGGATTTTCTGCCTTGGATGATAATAGCTCATTTCCCCGTTGCCTCCAAATGTGTGTTTGTGTGTGTGTGTGTTTGTTTGTATGTATGTATTGGCAGAAGTCAGAACAAGAATCACCTAATTTAAATAGCGGATAATATTTTGTCTCACTCTTCCGCCAACATGTGTATGATCCTGCCTCTAGCACTGGGTGGAGCAGGCATTTACTGGGATGCAGCCTCTCCCCACTTCTAGTCCTCCCTCTGTTTAGGCTTTTGGAGGGGATTCCTGCTCTGCCACTGAGCCTCTTGGGCCTGCTGATCAGAAGGTCGGCGGTTCAAATCCGCACAACGGGGTGAGCTCCCGTTGCTCTGTCCCAGCTTCTGCCAACCTACCAGTGCATACCACTGCATACCAGTGCAAGTAGAGAAACAGGTAGTGCAGTGGCAGGAAGGTAAACAGTGTTTCCGTGTGCTCTGGCTTCCGTCATGTTCCTCCATGCACCAGTAGTTTAGTCCTGCTGGCCACGTGACCCGGAAAACTGTCTGTCCCTCGGTCTGAAGTGAGGTGAGCGCCACACTCCATAGTTGCCTTTGACTGGACTTACCCGTCCAGGGGTCCTTTACCGTTTGACCTTTCCATGCCTTCTCTGCCTCCAGCAAATTGCGACAGCGAGGAAGTTTGCCAAATGTGCTGGTTCACGCCGATGCCCTTCTTGAACGGCACTGTTGTGTTGGATGTGTTGGTGGAGAGCAACGGCATTGGTCTCCCTGTGAAAAAGAGAAGGTGAGGGATACGTTTCTAGTTTGTAGACCCAGCAAGAACATTTTCACGTGTGCCAGTGCAGTGGTACCTCGCAAGACGAATGCCTTGCAAGACAAAAAACTCGCTAGACGAAAGGGTTTTTTGTTTTTTGAGCTGCTTCGCAAGACGATTTTCCCTATGGGCTTGCTTCGCAAGACGGAAACGTCTTGCAAGTTTGTTTCCTTTTTCTTAACACCATTAATACAGTTGCGACTTGACTTCGAGGTGCAACTCATAGAACGCGGTGTGGTAGCCTTTTTTGAGGTTTTTAAAGACTTTGGTGATTTTTGAAGCTTTTCCAAAACTTTCCCGACACCGTGCTTCGCAAGACGAAAAAAATTGCAAGACGACAAAACTCGCGGAACGAATTAATTTCGTCTTGCGAGGCACCACTGTATCTTGCTTGTGCCATATTTTTGAATGAAACCTAAAACAAAACAAAACCCAAAACTGTCAGTCTATTACAGAAAGAGAACTGGCAGCAAAGCTCTCTTGATCAGCTCAGCAGAACTAGAACCATCTTCCACCAGTGACAGTTCCACCTGGCTGTGTCTATGGGCCAAGGGGACACAGCAAGGCCTGTTCCATCCTCCTGGCTGGAGCCGACTGCCGTGTGGCTCCTCCCCTCCCAGAACTGTTTCCTGGACTGACAGTTCCATTTGGCCATTATGTAACAATTACATGACTGTGTTGGTAATTGAACTGGCTAGTTTTCCCCTCCCCCCCTTTTGTATCAAGTCTCTCTGACAGCAAACCATTACGGTATTTTGAATGGAATTGACAGCTTTTAAGAAAAAGTATATAAATGTAGCAAAAGAAAACACATATATTCTTTTTCTCCTTATGTATAGGTTTGCCATAAATATCAATGGCTATGTGGGATTTGTTCAAAATGAGGTGAAGATCAAGATTGGAGAAAAGGTAAAATGCTGGGGTTGGTAGCGATCTCAAGTGGCCTTACAGTCTGCTAACCACTGCTACTTGCAGTCTGCAGATTTGGTTGCATTTGCCTGTGGGGGTTAAACAGAGTTTTCGGATCCCATCTTTGGTAGCAGAAAAGCATAGGAATTAGGCTGCAAAGTCTCCTTTTGAGCAAGTCCAGCTATGAAGTAAGCTGGCTTCCTCTTCCTTACCCTGCTAAACAAAGAATCGGGCAACAACTTGCAAAGTAAGTTTGAAAATTAGATTTACTTCCTTTATAATCATGCACTGGCTCCTAGTGACAGTAGCAGTAAAAACTCTGCAGTCTGCTCTTTTCATCTCTCTGCATATTCTTAGAGACTGGGGGGCGAGGCGGGGAGCTGGTTGCAGTGTGTGTGTGTGTGTGTGTGTGTGTGTGAGAGAGAGAGAGAGAGAGAGAGAGATTCCCTAGATTCCTCTGCAGCTTCTTGACCCCCCTCCTCTCCAGCCTCTGCTTCAGCCTCAGAGTCTGAACTGTACTCTGGAACAGACTCTTCCTGCTCACTAAACCCTGTTGCCCCTCTAGCCTCCGGCACCTCCTCCCCGCAGTCTTCTTCCTCTGACCACTCATCATCGTCCCCCCACCAGTCCCCTGGCTCTGAGCCTTCTTCCCCTGGGAGTTCCCCGGCTGGTGCCCCCCACTGCTCCTCGGCATCCAGCCAGTCCTTGACACTCCCTGACTCTGCCCTTGTGGGTGGGGCCTGGCACGGTACCCCTGAAGTTTTACCCTTGGATTCTGTAGAAGATATCTGTTGGTCCCCAGTGGCTTTGGTGTGATAGACAGACTCTCCTCTCTGGTCCCTTCTTACCAAGCACAGCTAGATTCTTTGAAGAATGTCCTGCAACTGAAAGACCCATCGCGTCCCTTGTGGTACACTTATGGACAAGCCCCTGTGCTCATCCTTGGCGGCATTCCCCGGAGCAAGATTGTCTTCATGTCGGACTCGATGTTTTGGGATTACATTCCAATAGAGGTAAAGGGGAAATGAGCCCTCTGCAAAGCGCATCTCTGACATGGCATCTCTGTGTTGGCAAGGGTGCGGTGGGGCTGGAACTCCCCCAATGGTTCACACATGAGCTTGGTGCCGGCAAGTGAAGTTGTAGCCGTCCAACGGTGGTGGACCTTGACTTCGGCAGACCGCATGTTTTGTGCGTAGTGTGTCCCAGGTTAAGTCCCCAGCGTCTCCAGTTGAAAGCAGCTCAAGAGCTGACACCCTTAACACAGAGGATGCCCATTACAGCTAACAAAGCACAGCATTGTGGGAATTCCCACACAACTCTTAACCTAGTAGGAGCTGAGCCTGTTTCCACCCTTGTCTCTCTTTGTCTCCTTTTCTGCTACAGGTGGGCATTGACAGTTGCTGGATTGGCTCCCTCTCATGCCCACAGGGTACATTCTCCTCTGCCATTGTTGATGCCATTAGTACAGAGAGCACCCTGTTCATCCGGCAGAACCAGCTTGTCTATTACTACACGGGACATTACCCAATCTTGCATGTGAACACCTCTGGGTCTGGTACGTGAGCCTGAGAAGCCAAAAGGCACAGTTTTGTATTAGTTTTATGCCACTTTAACTGTCATGCCTTCCGTTACGGAACAGATGGAATTCTATGAGAGCTATGCTCTTCTGTTTTCTCTGGGGGCAGGGAATCCTTAGTCACGTTAACAGCTGTCCTGCCCTCAACTTGCACTGGCTGGACAAGGATAGAGTATGGACTAACCCCTGGTTGTGGCAGTGCATCTTGAAGGTGTGCCACTGTGGAGGACCCACCCCCATGTAGCACCGTGGTTATGCCACTGTAACTGCATTGGCAGCGCAGTGCTGACAATGGAAGAGGCAAAACAGCACTGACCGCCAATTAGTGTCTGGGCCCAATTCAAACTCCTCTCTATCCTCTTTTCTATGCTATGCATAATTTTATACACCTCTGTCAATGACAGACCTCTGTCTGTCATATACACCTCTGTCATATACAGTACACCTCTGTCAATGAGCTTTTAGGAAATCACTAACATCATCATGCGGTATTAAAAACAGCACAGTGCTGTTAAAAGCCCTTTCCTTAAAAACAGCCAGTTTCCCAAAACCTGCCAGAATGAAACAGTATTCACCTGATGGTGGAAGGTGGCAAGGAGCTAGTCAGTCTAGCCTCTCTAGGAAGGGAGCTCCAAATTCTGAGAGGCTCTACCAAGAGGGCCCATTGTTATTGGCATCCATCTGTCTCAGGAGACAGTGGAGTGTGCCTCCAGGAGTGAATTCAAACCGCTGTATGAGCAGTGACCTCCTTGGGGCACAAGCCTGTGTATGGAGGTCCCGGGCTGCTCAGACGACAAGATTCCCTGGGCAAGATGTTTGGCAGCAGCTTGACTGCAGGAGTTGCCGAAAGGAAGCATACAAGGCACCATCCAACCGTCTTAGGGATTCCACTCCAGATTTGTGTGGGGTTCATTCCATAGCTTTTTCTTCTCCTGAAGATATCCCACAAGGCAGTGGAAGTTGAGGATCAGTGTTTTCCTTCTAGATGGGCTACCTCCCCAGGTTGGTGAGCCCCATCTGCCCCTCACCTCCCTCTACAGCATGTGCAGCAACCTCCTTTTTGACTGGTTGAGCCCACTTAATCTGCCACAGTTTGTCTGCGCATGCAGGGAAGTCCCTAACTCACTGAGGGTTTGAGACTCATTGGCTACCCTCACCTGGTTTAGCCAGCCTGTTGAAAATGTTCCCAGGGTGTGAGAAGCTGTCACAGGTTGACAGCTTCTAGGAGCCACAAGTGAGAGCTGAGTGCAGGGTGGGGACCAAAGTACCCCAGAAGGAGCACAACGTGTCCCCCACCAGAGGTACTATCCCTCTCCTAACACCCCATAATGCACCCCCTCATAACATTGTAATCTGACAAACCATCCGGCAAACAAGGCTCCTATGCCTTTGCGAGGTGCTTAGAGTAACTAATCGGGAACATCTCTCTCTGGAATGCGCTACCACAAGATGTTGTCATGGACTGTCATAAAGGGTATAGATAACTTCATGGAGGATAGCACTGACTGTGACCACTAGTCACGATACATGAATGAGAGGTAGGATACCTTTGGATACTAGTCACCAGGGAACAAAAGGCACAGAAGGATCCTTAACTCATACTCCTTGCGGGTTTCCCAGGGGCATCTGGTTGCAGGATCCTGGGCAGGGTGGGGGCTGATCCAGCTGCCAGGCTCTTCACATGTTCTCTTCTATTTCTTTAGAGCTCTGGACACGCATATTGAACCATGTCTGCGTGAGAACCTTGAACCCAGTCTTTTTCCCAATGAATGGCTCTGAATATGTGATTGCCCTTGGTGGTGGCTGGCAGGAAGGAGAATTCTTTCTTATCACAATTAGAGGTATTTATCTTGCCCCACGTAGGACTATAGGACAGAATGGATGGGGGCTAGCTTGAGGAGGGGCATGCACTTCTGTTGTTCTGTGCAACGGGGTGTTGAGCAAGACTTGAATGGTGTGGTCTCAGCTGGATGATTGATCAGCTGTCTACCAGCTCCACCTGGTACGCAGGCTGAGACCCTACCTCCCTGTGGACTGTCTCGCCAGAGTGGTGCATGCTCTAGTTATCTCCCACTTGGACTTCAACGTGCTCTACGTGGGGCTACCTTTGAAGGTGACCTGGAAACTTCAATTAATCCAGAATGCGGCAGCTAGACTGGTGACTGGGAGTGGCCACCGAGACCACATAACACCGGTTCTGAGAGATCTGCACTGGCTCCCAGTACGTTTCCGAGCACAATTCAAAGTGTTGGTGCTGACCTTTAAAGCCCTAAACGGCCTCGGTCCAGTATACCTGAAGGAGCGTCTCCACCCCCATCGTTCAGCCCAGACACTGAGGTCCAGCGCCGAGGGCCTTCTGGCAGTTCCCTCACTGCGAGAAGCAAAGCAACAGGGAACCAGGCAAAGGGCCTTCTCAGTAGTGGCGCCCGCCCTGTGGAACACCCTCCCTTCAGATGTGAAGGAAATAAGCAGCTATCCTATCTTTAAAAGACATCTGAAGGCAGCCCTGTTCAGGGAAGTTTTTAATATTTAACGCTGTACTGTTTTTAACACTTGTTTGGGAGCCGCCCAGAGTGGCTGGGGAAACTCAGCCAGATGGGCGGGGTATAAATAATAAATTATTATTATTATTATTATTATTATTATTATTATTATTATTAGCGAGTCTAGGCCAGAGATGCTGGGTTCCAGAAAGCCGCTTCCAAATAGTAGGGAAATGTCAATTTCTGTAGGATATTGGGGGAGCTTTCAGGTTCATATTTTTAATTCTTTGTTTTTATGGACTGTCCTCAGGTTTTAAGCTACGTTTGCTGAAATGTTTGATAATTTTCAGGTATTATGGTAATTCATAATTGCCTTATTTTAATGCGTTTTAAATTATGTTATTACTGTGTGGATGACTCGGAACATTTCCTGACAAATTGAATAAAGAAAGTGGGCAGAGCATGACTCCTGGATCATAAGGAGGGTATACGTGTGCTGGCAATGGGAGGCTTTGTCCATTGGAGAGTGGGAAAGGAGAAGCAGTCCACTCATTTTAACCCTACCCATGGTTCCTTTTTCTATATAGATGGGATTGTGAAGGCTTCTGGATCCTTGAGGGAAAAGGAAGAGACAGTATGTGATTTTGTAAGGGGTACGTCCATTTTGATTTTTAAAATGTGCCTCCCACTGGGTAGCCTCCACAGTCTCGTGCCACTATGGTGAGCTTTGTAGTGAGGGAGGTAAAGCCAGAATGGGCCATATATGTCTTTGTTTCCCTGATCACAATTCAGGACCCAAAATCCAACCAAGTACAACATGGAATGAGCTGGGTTGGGGAGAGCTAATTTTCTCCGTGACTGTTATTTCTTTATAACATTTATATCCTGTCCTTCCAAAGGAATCCAAAATCAGCAAAGACAAAACAAAAACCTCTTAAGAACAATTCTAACACAGATGCAGACCAGGAATGGTTTCTTTATTATGAATAACTATTCTGGGCATATCTTATGTATATCTTGTTTATATTGTAAACCACCCTGCGATCCTCAGATGAAAGGTGGTATAAATAATGGGGGGGGGGGATAACTGTATGCACTTCTGACAATTATTATTTCATAGAATCATAGAATTGTAGCATTGGAAGGGACTCCAAGGGTCATCTAGTTAAACCCTTCTATGCAGGTAACTAAAGTATCCATAAGAGATGGCCCTTCAGCCTCTGCTTCAAAAACCTCCTTGGAAGGAGAGTGCACCACCTCCCAAGGGAGTCCTTTCCACTGTTGAACAGCTCTTACCATCAGAAAGTTCATCCTGATGTTTAATCAGAATCTCCTTTCTTGTAACTTGCACCCACTGATTTAGTTCCATTACTATGGAGCAGAAGAAAACAAGCTTGCTCCATCTTCCGTGTGACAGTCTTTTAAATAATTGATTTTGGGTCTGGTCAGTCAACTACCTACAAATCCAGCTAACAGTTGCGTTCTCTGCAAGGACAGCATGTGGGGCTTTGTCAAAAGCCTTACTGAAATCAAGATACACTACATCCACAGCATTCCCCTGATCCACCAAGCTTGTAAAAGGTAAAGGTAAAGGTACCCCTGCCCGTACGGGCCAGTCTTGCCAGACTCTGGGGTTGTGCGCCCATCTCACTCAAGAGGCCGGGGGCCAGCGCTGTCCGGAGACACTTCCGGGTCACGTGGCCAGCGTGACATCGCTGCTCTGGCGAGCCAGAGCCGCGCACGGAAACACCGTTTACCTTCCCGCTAGTAAGCAGTCGTTTTTATCTACTTGCACCCGGGGGTGCTTTCGAACTGCTAGGTTGGCAGGCGCTGGGACCGAGCAAGGGGAGCGCACCCCGCCGCGGGGATTCGAACCGCCGACCTTTTGATCGGCAAGCCCTAGGCGCTGAGGCTTTTACCCACAGCGTCACCCGCGTCCCTTTACCAAGCTTGTAACTCTGTCAAAAAAAGAAATGAGATTCGTCTGGTGTGACTTGTCTTTGAGAAAGCCACGCTGGGTCTCAATAATCCAAGCGTCCTTTCCCAAGTGCTCACAAACCAACTGTTTAATCTTCTGTTCTAGGACCTTTCCTGGTCTGTTCGAAGACCTTTCCTGCTAACGACATCAAGCTGACTGGTCAGGAATGACCTGGGTCTTCTTTTGAATTTTTGAAGATGGGGACAGCATTTGCCCGCCACCAGTCTGCAGGGATTTAGCATTCATTTCCTCTTCCCAGGAAATCCTGGGAATTGTAGTTCCTTGGGAACACCACTAAAGATTTCACCCAGTGTACTTAAATAGCTCCACTAAAGGATGATTCCCAGAGTTCTTTGGAAGATGACATTTAAGCTGGTATAAAAATCAACATATGGGTAAACAGAGACATGGCATAATAGTAGGAGCAATGTGGTCTGTTCAGAGTGGCCAGCAGGAAGATGTGCTCATGCCACAAATGCAAAACCTACAGTGACATCTCTTTAAATAATGCAATTTTCCCATTGCCCCAATCTTCTTCTCCCTTCTAGCTTCGGCATGCTCCATCAAATGGGCCACTTACTCCTTGGCTGATAACCGGATATATTTGCTGGTGCATGAGACGGGAACAGACAAACACACCATTGTGGTATACTTACTAGGTTAGACTGGCTCTCTTAAGCGTTATTCGTATTGTTTATTGTACTTGAAATTCAACTTGTTGGTGGTGTTAAAAAAATCAAAATCAAATCTATTCTGGCAGGAACCTGTCTAACAATCATGACACAAAAAGAGAAAGGGACAGATAAATAAAGAGTAAAATGAGCAAATTCAGGTGCACTCAAGTTACCCCGCCACATGCTAGAAGTGCCAAAATGTGATTTGGGGGCACAGGGGAACTGAAGGAAAATAAAATATCATTTGGAAAAGATGTTGAAATACTGAGACCCTTTCCACTGCGTTATTGTCCTACTATATTCTCTGAAAGACATTATAAGGAACGAGTGTGTAGAAATGGTTTCCGGTTCATTAGTTGCAGCCAGAGGTTTATGCAGTGGTACCTCGGTTTTCGAGGTCTCGGAAGTCAAACGTTTAGGCTTTTGAACGCCCAAAACCCGGAAATAACGGCTTCGGTTTTTGAACGCTTTTTGGAAGCCAAAATTCTTCTGGAAATGCATGCTTTGGTTTTTGAACGTTTCGGAACCGAGGTTCCACTGTACATGGGAAAATGGAAAGTGGCAAATGTACCATCAAGTAAAGATTGGTATGATAAATTAAAGAGCTAGGCTTTTCATGGCTGAATAAACCTACTTTATTAGATTTAGAGAACAAAATCAAAGGCAGGATATCCGCAGGCAAAAATGGATTAATTTTATCGATCATGAGTTGTTATCAAATGTATGGATTCACTGTATTCTGATAGAAGGAAGCATATATTAGTCCAAGTCAATTGCTGTTGTACTCCATAGAAAATTCAGTTACAAGCGTAATTTCAGTCCAACTAATTGTAATTACTGGTATACCATCTATTGCATCCTTTTCATTTCCCCCAAGCTTATGCATGAATGGAATAAAGTAAATAAGTAGGCAATTTTAACATTTGGATGTTTTCTCTGCTCACTTTGCAGATGTAAAGCATTTTGAATTTATTTATCATATCCCTGAAAAAGTTCCCAAGGGTAAGTTAGGCTGCAGCATTTGAGACAAGGCAGAATCTGCTGCTACTTGCACAAGACAACACTTGTGTACTCTGTGTTAAGCCACAAAAATTAAGACCCGGGCTCCAAACTTGCTAGCGGAATTTGCAGCATCTACTTCTCCCTTTATTGTGCATTCAAAGGTATGGGGGCGGGGAGGGCAACGAAACCCTTGACCCTTCTGATTGCAAGGACAGGAGGATAGTTAAATGGCAGACAAGTTGGAAGGGGCGTTGAGTATGTATTAATCCTGGAACTCTTTGCCAAAACCCCGAGTTCTGAACCGAAGGGAATTCATAATGAGAGCAAGTTATGCAGATATGTGGAGTGGATTCATGGGGCGTTTTTACATTGCTTTGTCATGGTTCCTCACAAAGCAGCGCATACCGTATGTTCCGCTCTATAGGACGCACCTAGTTGGGGGTGGGGGGGGGAGGAAACAAACAAACAAACAAAAATCTGAATCCCAGAAGCCAGAACAGCAAGAGGGATCTGGCTTCTGGATAGCCTCTTGCTGTTCTAGCTTCTGGGATAGCCGCTGGGATATCTGGTCTGGCTTTGCACGAAGCCTCCACAGGGCACGGGGAGCCTTCATCCCCGTGCCCTGCGGAGCCTTTGCGGGGCCATCCAAAAGCCAGAATACCTAGAGGGAGCACTGTGCAGCGCTCCCTCTAGCTGGTCTAGCTTTGCGCGAAGCCTCTGCAGGGCACAGGGAGCCTTCATTCCCGTGCCCTGCGGAGGCTTCTGGGACAGCCTGCGAAGCCTCCGGAGGGCAGCGGGATGAAGGCACCCCGCTGTCCCGCGGAGGCTTTGCGCCGCTAACCCCGAAGCTCACAGCGGCGCTCCGTCTGGCTGTTCTGGCTTTGGGGACAGCCTTTGAAGCCTCCGCAGGCACCCTGCTGTCCTGCGGAGGCTTTGCGCAGCTAACCCCAAAGCCTTTGGAGCGCAGCGCGAGTTCCTGCTGCGCTCCAAAGGCTTCAGGGATAGCCGCCTGAAGCCTTTGGAGCACAGCGGGACCTCGCGCTGCGCTCCAAAGGCTTTGGGTTCCTTTCGCTGAAGCCAGGAGAGCGAGAGGGGTCGGTGCGCACCGACCCCTCTCGCTCTCCAGGCTTCAGCGAAAGCAACGCATAGCCTCTGGAGCGCGGAGGGAGTGCTCCCTCTGCACTTCGGAGGCTTCGCGTTGCTTGCACTCGCTCCATAGGACGCCTGCACTCGCTCCATAGGACGCACACACGTTTCCCCTTAATTTTTCGAGGGGAAAAAGTGCGTCCTATAGAGCGAAAAATACGAGGGTCATCAGAATTCCCTGCTTAAGGGACAAGTCCCTTGTGTCATTAACGTGTACCTGTTTCCCCCTTTAAATATCAGCCACAGGAGAGGGGCAGGGTGAGGGCCAGGACTCTTTCACTCAGGGCGGTTCCCTCCCCTGGTTTCCCATATGTCAGTAGTGGGGAACCCCTGGTTCTCCAGATGTTGTTGGCCGGCCCATCAAGCACGGCCAATGGCTAGGGATGGTAGGTGAGCAGCACCTGGAGGATCAAAGATTCCATACACGGGGGATGGAGGTTGTCCAGCAACAGCTGTCAGACCACAGCTTCCTCAACCCTGCCGTATGCCACGTTATCACTATATTATTATATTATCCCTCATCTAGAGAACTGACCCAGGAAAAGGCAGTCCATTGAAATCTGTCAGAGAAGCAAAGAATGCAAAACTGTGCAGTTTGCTCCTGTTTCAAAAAGTCAAGCTGAATCTTCAAATATGGAGTGGGAATAGCTGTGGGAAACAGAGATGGTTTCCACCGCTGCACCCTTTTTTCTAGTTACTCTCATAACTGATCACCCCCATTTAGAACATTCATTGTAGTCAACTTCTCTTCTTTTTTCTGTTGCAGCCTCTGATAAAGGGTTTGTGTTGTTGCTAGGACTGGAGCATTACACAAACACAACCCTTATACCAAGAGGTTTGGCTTTGAACCCCTTCAGTAATATATTTTACATCTGGGGGAATGCTATCTTGCAAAGGTAAGATTGTTGTTGTTGTTGTTGTTGTTGTTTCAGACATGTGGTTTATATATTGATGTATGTATTTGCCTGGTCCATTTGTGAACATTTATTTTATATCTTAGACCAGGGGTCAGCAACCTTTTTCAGCCTTGGGCCAGTCCACCGTCCCTCAGACCATGTAGTGGGCTGGACTGTATTTTGGCGGGGAGGGAGGGGGGAGGGGATGAACGAATTCCTATGTCCCCAAATAACCCAGAGATGCATTTTAAATAAAAGCACACATTTTACTCATGTAAGAACACCAGGCATGCCCCACAAATAACCCACAGATGCATTTTAAATCAAAGGACACATTCTGCTCAGGTAAAAACACACCGATTTCCAGACCGTCCGTGGGCCGGATTCAGAAGGCGATTGGGCCGCATCTGGCTCACGGGCCTTAGGTTGCCTACCCCTATCTTAGACCTTACACTTCTCATAACACCTCTAATACCAATTACTGCCCTAGATTGCTGCTTACAATCACTTGTTAGAAGGGTTGACTCATTGCCTCGTTTCAGTTTTGAGCCTAGCGCAGGGTTGACCCTGACAACCGCCTCCAATATTGACGCTATTAAGGGAGGTTGTATGAAACACTCTTCAATAGATAAGCCAGACCGTCTCTGAGGGCTCTTCCACCCTTCGCTTTCGCTTCTGCGGTCGGTGCCTGGAAAGCATAGGTCTGAGCAGTTTCCCGCTTGCTCCATTCCTTTCCAAGGGAAAACTTTAGTGATAGATCAGAGCAAATGTGAATCTGGAGAAAACTCAAAACTGCCATTTGCTCCGACTGAGCAGTAAAGTAGCAGGAAGTGCAGATCAGCCCTAAGTCAGGGTGGGCCAACTTTGGCAAGACACCAGATGCCAACTTGAGAAGTGTCCTACCAGTCATAATTAGGCCGGTGGACAGGATTGTAAGGCTAACAGCTGCTCCCGTGTTTGACTTGATAATAATAATAATAATTATAATAATAATAATTTATTATTTATACCCCGCCCATCTGGCTGGGCCTCCCCAGCCACTCTGGGCGGCTTCCATAGAAACCAAAAATACAGTAAAATATCACACGTTAGAAACTTCCCTGAACAGGGCTGCCTTAAGATGTCTTCTGAATGTCAGGTAGTTGTTTATCGCTTTGACATCTGATGGGAGGGCGTTCCACAGGGCGGGCGCCACTACCGAGAAGGCCCTCTGCCTGGTTCCCTGTAGCTTTGCTTCTCGCAATGAGGGAACCGCCAGAAGGCCCTCGGCGCTGGACCTCAGCGTCCGGGCAGAATGATGGGGGTGGAGACGCTCCTTCAGGTATACCGGACCGAGGCCGTTTAGGGCTTTAAAGGTCAGCACCAACACTTTGAATTGTGCTCGGAAACGTACTGGGAGCCAATGTAGGTCTTTCAAGACCGGTGTTATATGGTCTCGGCGGCCGCCTCCAGTCACCAGTCTAGCTGCCGCATTCTGGATTAGTTGTAGTTTCCGGATCACCTTCAAAGGTAGCCTCACGTAGAGCACGTTGCAGTAGTCCAAGCGGGAGATAACCAGAGCATGCACCACTCAGGCGAGACAGCCTGCAGGCAGATAGGGTCTCAGCCTACGTACCAGATGGAGCTGGGAGACAGCTGCCCTGGACAGGCTGCGCACCTGGTCCTTCAGGGGCACAGCTACCCCATTCAGGACCAGGGAATCCTCCACACCTGCCCGCCTCCTGTCCCCCAAAAACAGTACTTCTGTCTTGTCAGGATTCAACCTCAATCTGTTAGCCGCCATCCATCCTCCAACCGCCTCCAGACACTCACACAGGACCTTCACCGCCCTCACTGGTTCTGATTTAATAGAGAGGTAGTGTTCACAAGGTGGGCAAAATAATATGTTGTGACTCCTATTTAAATGCAGACATTTGTTTTTGCTCCAACCAAAATGTTGTAGGAGGTGGGGATTTAAAACAAAGATCTCTTCTCGTTTTCTTTACAGCAATGACAAGCAGAGTTATATATATCTCTCCAGCTTCCCAGATGATTCCCCCATCAAATATTTCGTTCAGTCGTTTACTGGGGAAATTGCCTTTGTGACTGACCGAGAGGAGGTATGTCTGCTTATCTTTCTCATGGATCCAGGGGCTGGCTGTTCTAGAGCAGACATGTCAACCAGGTCAATCGTGATCTACTTGTCGATAGTGAGGTGTCCCTGGTTCATCCTGGTTGATCTTGGGATCCCCTGATTGTTCTCCAAAGAAAGAAAGAAAAGCTCAGCAACGCTTGCTCTCTAAAAAATCTCAAAAACTCTGGTCAATCTTCTATTATTTTTTAAAAAAAGATATTTATTAAGATTTTCAAAGTATTACAAAATAAAAAAATAAAAAATAGTTAAAAACAATTCCATCTTTCCATCACTTATCTTTCATTTGCTTGTTTCCCGGACCTCCTCACACCTCCCTTTTTTGTATTCCAATTCAGTTTGTTAGTTCAGCAAATCCTTTCCCTCTTTGTTTATCCTAGTCTTTAATCTTAAAATATAGTAACATTAAATTTTTACCTATTAATAATCCATTTTTTCATATTCCTTACAACATTATAGCTAAAAACCACTTAACTTCTTATCCAACATCATTCTAACATTCATTAATTTTACAATATTTCTGTAAATAGTCTTTAAATTTCTTCCAATCTTCTTCCACCGACTCCAAAAACTCTGGTTACAGATAGGTAGCCGTGTTGGTCTGCCATAGTCAAAACAAAAAAAATTCCTTCCAGTAGCACCTTAAAGACCAACTAAGTTAGTTCTTGGTATGAGCTTTTCTGTGTATCTGAAGAAATGTGCATGCACACGAAAGCTCATACCAAGAACTAACTTAGTTGGTCTTTAAGGTGCTACTGGAAGGAATTTTTTTTGTTTTGAATATTTCTGTAAATAGTCTTTAAATTTCTTCCAATCTTCTTCCACCGACTCCAAAAACTCTGGTCAATCTTCTAATGACAATGGGTAAATCACTGCCAGTTCTTTTATACTGTGAGTAGATCGCAGTCTCTTGGGAGTTGGACATGTCTATTCTAGAGGAACAGGGCTTAATATTGCTGAGGAACGTATGATTTCTTTCTTTTTCATAACCTTTATTTTGAAATGCAAAACAATACAAACAGGACAAAAGGCATCGGCCAACAGGTACAAAGGTAAAGGTAAAGGTACCCCTGCCGGTACGGGCCAGTCTTGACAGACTCTAGGGTTGTGCGCTCATCTCACTCTAGAGGCCGAGAGCCAGCGCTGTCCAAAGACACTTCCGGGTCACGTGGCCAGCGTGACGAAGCTGCTCTGGCGAGCCAGCACCAGTGCAGCACACGGAAACCCCGTTTACCTTCCCGCTATAAAGCGGTACCTGTTTATCTACTTGCACTTCTAAGGGTGCTTTCGAACTGCTAGGTGGGCAGGCGCTGGGACCGAGCAACGGGAGCGCACCCCGCCGCGGGGATTCGAACCGCCGACCATGCAATCGGCAAGTCCTAGTCTCTGAGGTTTTACCCACAGCGCCACCCGCGTCCCAACAGGTACAAAACAGTTTAGTTAAACTATTTGTAGCCTTTCTGTCCTTGTGGGATTCTCAGGGTGGCTAACAAATAACACACACAGACACAGCAAACTAATGAAATTATAGCAGAACAGCATGTGGCAGAAATAAAGGATATTTTTGGAATTTATGTTAGAGCCATTATATAAACCAAAGATTTCATAGCTTGTAGTGTATAATCTAGCCCTATCCATGTTTATTCAGAAGGAAAGCCCAATGATTCCAACAGGATTTTTTTCAGGTGTTGTGTTCCCCACCCATCTGGCTGGGTTGCCCCAGCCACATTAAATAACTACCCTACACAGGGCTGCCTTCAGATGTCTTGCAAAGGTTGTAGTGTTACTTATCTCCTTGGCTCAGGGGTCGGATAACTATACCCTCCAACATTTTTCCGATGAAAATAAGGACATGTTAATGCAAGTGAGATTGCTAGTCTCTTAATCATTCTGCTACATTATCAACCCAGCTGTATGTGTTTGTGTGTGTACACACACACACACACACACACACACACACACAGCACTACATCGCTTGAGCATTACTTTCCCTCCTCTTTCTAGATTTGGGTTTCCAAAGAACTTGGCACAGAGATTAAAAAGGTATATCCATCAGAAGCCTGGGATGTGTTCAATTATTTGCAGGTGATGAGAGGCTCACCACATTACAGCTTGACCGTGAAACATTCCATACTCACCATTTTCTTTGTTGATGGACAGTTGAAAGAGGTGAGTGCATTAGGCTGTGTTTGCCTTGACGGGTAATCCGGGAGGTAGCTGGTTTGAAAAGGGAGCCATGTCACCACTCAAGGCATGTGTGGTGGTGTGGAGGCGTTTTCTTGAATCCGGAGTCACCAGTGCTATTTTACTAGAAAAAGAATGCCAGAACTCTCTGTGAATGGCTCCCTTGTTCTCTTATACAGTGGTACCTCGGGTTAAGTACCGTATTTTTTGCTCTATAGGATGCACCCGACCATAGGACGCACCTGGTTTTAGTGGGGGAGAACAAGAAAAAAAAATTCTCCCCCTCTCTGCTCAGCGCCCCTTCAGCAAAGCGGCAGGAGAAACGGAGCCCCTTCCATTTCTCCTCCCGCTTCGCTGAAGGGGCGCTGCGCAGCTCTTCCTCTCTGCTGAAGCCAGATTCTGATCTGCTCCAGAATCTTCCCTGGTATTGATGTCAGACTGACTGGGCGATAATTATTTGGGTCCTCTCTTTTCCCCTTTTTGAAAATAGGGACAACATTTGCCCTCCTCCAGTCTGCCGGGACTTCGCCTGTTCTCCAGGAATTCTCAAAGATGACTGCCAGTGGTTCTGAGATCACATCTGCCAGTTCTTTTAATACTCTTGGATGCAGTTCATCTGGCCCTGGAGACTTGAATACATCTAAACTAGCCAAGTATTCTTGTACTATCTCCTTAGTTATTCTGGGCTAAGGGTTAGCGGAGTCTGTAACCTGAAGCATATGTAACCTGAAGTGTATGTAACCCGAGGTACCACTGTAATGACAATGGCACCCTTGGACAGGTGCCAGAACTGATTTCCAGCTGAAAAAAAGCCCTGGATGTCACTGCTGTTTATTATTGAATAAATAATAATAGCTGGCTGAGGCCGAGGCAAGGCCTTGGTGAGATTTAATTAGGGGGCACTGGTGGGAGTGCTGATGCCGTCCCCATGAACCCCCAGCCTTGCCATTGCCCCAGCTCCAAATAAGTAGGAGACATCAGATCAACAGCCGTTGTCAAGAGAGCAGCTCCACCCAACTCACCACTGCCGCTCACATCCTGATCTGAAACATTTGGAATTGAAAGTAACACTGGGATGTACAGTCTCGCTCTTGCTCCCATTGCTGTGTTGCTTGGATTCTCATCACATTTGCAAGACAAAGAGCTGGCCAGCTGCTCAGGTTGGTGGCAAGGTTTTCTTAGCAGCAGCAGAGCTGCTAGGGCGGTTAGGGACCAAAGGTGGACAAACTACCCCAGAAGGAGCATCATGTGTCCCCCACCAGAGGTACGACCCCTCCCCTAACACTCCATACACGTACATCCCATTACATTATCGACGTGCATCCCATTATGTAACAAAACACTAGAGGAGAGGTGATAAATTTAAAACGTGTTTTGTCTACCTGATTCCTCTAAATCTGTTAACCCGGGCTTCTTTTATTTCAGCTGGTTTATTTGGCGGATACTGCAGACAATGGAAGATTAGTCAGAAGGGAATTCCCTCTGAGTCACGTCCTTACCTATGACCTGTTGATAACAACCCCTAACAAAGAGATGAGACACAAGTGAGTGGAACACACAAAGGGTGGTGTCATCACGTTTGAACTTTTCTCAAACATCTGGCAGGGCAGAAGTAGTTTTGCAAAGGCTCTTCAAAGTCTCAGGCCTACTGTCTCATTCATTTGCAAGGTACCTGGGATCCATTTCCTCTTTCAAATCTTTTTTCTATCCTCTCTCTGCAGCGTTTGCAACAGCAGACTATGGATGATGGGGGCTCTTCACCTTAGATTAGAGGCCTTGCTCAGGTCTCCAGTGCTTCTCCTCAACCAGGGGAAATAACTGGTTGCAGGAGCAGCTAGCAGTGAGGGGTATCATCTCACACCTGACCTCCAGTCAGCTGCAGCACTGTACTTTTCTGGGAAGGGGTCTTCTGGGAATCTTGGCAAAACTTCTGCTTTCAGCCATGTTAGCTAAGACGATCAACTTTTATTTCACTGTAATTTGTAGGGACGTGGGTGGCGCTGTGGGTAAAACCTCAGTGCCTAGGACTTGCCGATCGTATGGTCGGTGGTTCGAATCCCCGCGGCGGGGTGAGCTCCCGTCGTTCGGTCCCAGCTCCTGCCCACCTAGCAGTTCGAAACACGACTGGCCTGTACGGGCAGGGGTACCTTTACCTTTACCTTGTAAGTATTTTTCTGCACACCACTTTGCTGTATTTGCTGCCTGCATTGAAATGTAAGTAAACCTTTTTCATTTATGTTACTCAAAATGTGTAGTTCATTCTCTGCTATGGGGATGAAGAGGGGAAGGTCAGCAGACCACATAAGAAAGAGCTAGAAAGATAGAACTGCCTAACTCACAGGCTTTAATAAGCTGCAAAATTATAAGTGTTCTTATTCTGCTAAAAAGCCTTCACTTTTTTTATTTCTCACAGAAACATGGGATAGGAGGTTTAGATCTAAATCTATGGATTTAATCCTTAATTCATCTCCCACAGTATTATGCCCTGAAATTTTTGGAAAGAGGAGAGAGGCTATAGGGCTTGGGGGTTGTGTTTAGAATGTGCTTTATGTATGGGAATTTGCAGTCAAAATAACTTTGCTTGTTTTGGTGAATATAAGGATATGAAGGGGTTAAGACTCACAGAGTTCCTGATGACAAGAGAAGGCAGTGTGTGACATCACTTCCTTTGAGTTCTCTGGTGTGATAAAGGCAAAAGGGTTTAATCTTTTCTACTTTCCCCTGCTTCAGAACTCAGCCCACCATGCTTCTGAGGCAGACCTCTGTTTGGTCTCTGCTTCTTTTTGAATTAAAATATGTATTTTGTAGGGATGCGGGTGGTGCTGTGGGTTAAACCACAGAGCCTAGGACTTGCCGATCAGACAGTTGGCAGTTCGAATACCCGTGACAGGGTGAGCTCCTGTTTCTCAGTCCCTGCTCCTGCCAACCTAGCAGTTCAAAAGCACGTCAAAGTGCAAGTAGATAAATAGGTACCGTTCCAGCGGGAAGGTAAACGGCGTTTCCGTGAGCTGCTCTGGTTCGCCAGAAGCGGCTTAATCATGCTGGCCACATGACCCGGAAGCTGTACCCCGGCTCCCTTGGCTAGTAAAGCGAGATGAGCACCGCAACCCCAGAGTCGGCCACGAGTGGACCTAATGGTCAGCGGTCCCTTTACCTTTACCTTTATGTATTTTGTAATCTAGAAGTAGAATTTGCCTGCCTTGTTTTCATGACTGTTAACTGCTAGAATCAGGTGCAAGACCTTATGTAATTAACCACTATTTCATAATCTGCAGCCTGTTGCGTGATTCTTTTAATTAAGAGGGAAAGGGAGAAAATCCAGCCTAAATAAATTGCAACAAGGCTACACAGCCTAGTCCCAGATTTTCCACTTTAATGCTGCAAGGGGTGGTGTTTTAAGCTCTCCTAACATTTGAACTTTCTACTCACACCGCTATAAACTCCATCCAACTGTTTGTTCTTAGTGGATTAGACTACATCAGATTCGCCCACCTTTGTCCATTTGCTGTTGTGCGCTATGTGAACCTACCTCAGCCACAGGAATTCACCCGGATGGAACATTATTTTGCTATGCCTCCTGAGATCATGGAAAAAACTGGCTTTCATGATGAGAAGTCGCTGATTGTGTACCAGGGACTCGTCTATCAGCTGCTCCAGTTGCACTCATCTTACCACAGAGTGAGGATACCTTTTGTTTATTTGTGTTTCTCTTTTGAGGGGCTGAAAAGTCGCTGGCCTCAGAACCACCACAAGACACAGGCTTTAGCTTCTGTCTGGCAGCAAAGTCCTCAAAACTAAGTCCCACCCCCCATCCAAAACAGCTGTTGAACCTAACAACGATAAACCAGCAAAAAGAAAATTGTGTAAAGGCCTTTATTTTTTTTAAACCAGCTGCCTAAAACAACCAAGTGATTGCATTCTTCATGGCAAAGCATTCTGCTGTTTGCGCCACAAAGGCACATGTTGCTTGTGCAAATTAAAGTAAGCAAAATAAAGGTCGCTATCCCTTGGACTTACTATTTAAACACAGGCCTCAGCCAGTGGAACCCCTCATCCAGCATCTATTTCTGGGCACTCAAGCTCAATTGTAACATTCCTGAAGAGCAGGGGTCGGTACGGTTTACCTCGCTTGGGCCGGTTCACTCCAGCAGAGATCCCTCTGTGGGCTGGATTGCGTGTGTGTGTGAGCACACGCGCCTGCAATTTCCGGTGTCTGCGCAGGCGCGATTTCTGGCCCTGCAGAAGCAAGTCCCCATGCCACGCTGCGCCGGTTTAGCACAGCACGCAGGGACTCGCCGATCGGGAGGCTTGTGGGCCGGTTAAACGACCCCTGTGGGCCGCTTGTGGCCCATGGGCCTTAGGTTGCCTACTCCTGCTGGAGAGCATCCCAGGATGTTTTGGAGAATGCTGTCTGACATCATAGATGGAGAGCCAATGTAGTAGGGCCCCCCCCCTTCTGACCCTGTCGGCCTCTCTGAAGCCCTGGCTCAACTGGAGTTATAGATCCTCCATGTAGGGAATGTGATAGGAATTTTGAGGTCTTAGATATATGGTAATGTAAGGGAAAAGGGCAATTTTTGTTTACAACAGGAAGCAGCTGGAATCTGAAGCCCCCCTGCTACTCTGATTTTCCCTCCCCCTCCTCGAAATTGGGATAAAAATTTAACTACACATTTGAGCACCTCTAAACTGCTCCCTCTCTTTTCTTGCTAATGGAAGGAAAAACATTTGAAAGCTTTTAAAAATGCTTTCTGCAAAGGTCCCTACTGTTTGCTTTAGTTCAACAGTGTTGGATGAGGCAGCTAAATGACCTTTGGATTTCCTCCCCCCCCCCCCCACTTTTGATTACATCCTTCTTGTCCAAGTGAGAGATGCTTCACTCATCATCATAAGCATATAAGAATCTTCTGTCTCCACTGTCTCCTTAAATAGCGCAGCAGGCATCCCACTTCCAGTAGTCAGAGGGAAGGCCTATGTAAAGTTCTAGCCTCCTATAACTCTAGAATGTTCCAATCTAATAAGAGCATGAAGGGGTTAAACCATAGGCTAAGCCTGGAGAAGAAATGAGTGACCAAGCCTTTGGTATCTTTCATTCCCTCTGTGGAATTCAGTATGTAAGGAGCTCTGAACTGGTCACTCCAGCCTCATGACTTTAACCAGCACCCTTTGTTTCATAATAGTAATTAATAATAATCGTAGTAGTAGTAGTAATACTAATTTATTTATACCCTGCCCATCTGGCTGGGTTTCCCCAGCCTGCATTCTCTCTAGAATTTCCCCTCTCTATCAGTAGTTTAGAAACTTTTACCTTCTGTAACTACACAGTGTTTTAAATGCCTGTGCATATTTTCTGACCGCTGTATGGAAAAGCACATGAATCTGACCTTTGAATTTTGTAAGTAAACTTTTTTATGACTTGCCAAATATGTGGTCTGGCTCTGTGCCAGGGAAGTGGGACAGATGGAAAGAGCTTCTAGAAGGGGACATTTTGGGACTCAAAAAGGCACATTTTAAAGGTTTCACAGACTATATTTCTCTCCGGCATGTTTTTGTGATGTTAAATCTCTGCTGGGCTTCTCCCACCAAACTTGGGTCTTGGCTTCCAGGATTCCAACATGCCAGCTTACTATCTCTCATGCCACCGTCTGTCTTTCTTCAACCCCTTCCTCTTAGGAGCTGCCCCCACCTGCCACTTCATCCACCCAGATCGGTTGCCATGACCTCTGCTTTGGTGGACCACAGCAGGGAGGTTTCTATGCTGTCCCACACTAAATAAAATTGTATATTATTTCTGCATTTCTAAACAGGTTTTGCTGCTAATTTAGTGATAGTTTTTGTGCGCCTGTCTGTCTTCAAACTCACCCTTACCAATTCTTTTTTTCTCCCTAGGCTTATGCTGACCCAGTCCATGACCCCACATGGAGATGGTGGAAGAACAAGAAAGAGGATGCGGTAAGAACAAACATCTTGAAAAGCATTCCTTAGAAACAACTGCCCTCACCACTCCATGATTAACATTAACCTGGTCTTAAACTTTCTTTTTTAAGTAAAAAAACCAAAATAAAGTGATTTTGATATTCAAGGAGAGAGAGGAATACTGTTGTGTTTCCTGAAGACACCATTATTTTTTTTTGACTGCTTGCTAAGGGATTTGACAGTCAGTTGATGTGTGATAGACACACATGCAATATGAATCGTTTAGTAAAGAAACAGTCATAATTTTGATGTATGAGTGTTTCCTTTTCCTAACCAACATGCTTCACCTTTAACTGCTGCAACACCCAAGTTTGCACCTGGGCTTTGCCCCTATCTTCACTGTATGCCTTACCTTAGGCAAGCCAATACTTACCAATCACACTGTCAATGGATAGCAATACTGGCCTACTTTCCAGGGCTGTTGCAACCATGACTAAGGTACAGTTCATGGAGCACTTGGAAGGAAGAGACAAAGGGTGGGGGCGGGGAGTGGAAGATGATCATTTTCTTGCTTCCCAGGAATACTACACCTATGTGGCAAGCAACTGGAACACCTCGGCGGGCATCTATGTTGACATGGCCAACTACATCAAGATGTACGATCAGATGCCTGAAAACTTACTGCCTTCCAAGCTCTACTTTGACAAGAACACCGAATACACCTTCTCCCTGTACCTGAGCATGAGAACAACGAAACAGAGCAGTAAGGGGTGTTGAGCTCAGGAACTGCTGTGATGGAGGAAGGGAGGGGTGGATCTGTCACATAAAACACAGCAGTTACAGGGCATCTCCCACACCCAACTGAGAATGTAATGTTGATATCTACTGTGAACTTCTTGTTTCTTGGGCATGTGGTGATATCTAAGGCCACACTCAGTGAAGCCATGATGTCAACACGCCCCCCCCATAAGGTGTTTATACAGTGGTGCCCCGCAAGACGAATGCCTCGCAAGACGAAAAACTCGCTAGACAAAAGGGTTTTCCGTTTTTTGAGTCGTTCCGCAAGACGAATTTCCCTATGGACTTGCTTCGCAAGACGAAACGTCTTGCGAGTTCTTGCGAGTTTGTTTCCTTTTTCTTAAAGCCGCTAAGCCATTAATAGCCGCTAAGCCGTTAATAGCCGCTAAGCCGTTAATAGCCGCTAAGCCGCTAATAGCCGTGCTTCGCAAGACGAAAAAAACGCAAGACGAAGAGACTCGTGGAACGGATTAATTTCGTCTTGCGAGGCACCACTGTACACACACACACACACACACACACACACACACGGTGAGTCCTTTAAAAGAGGCCCTGTGGATACAGAGTACACATGTTCCACGAGGCCTCTTTTAAAAGACCCACCCTGTATATGTGGATGTCTTGCAGTGGTAATACGAGTTGGCCCAGGCTATGCTTCCTCCTAATTTTGACTTGTGATCCTCCCTTCTTCTAATTTCTGGTTCTACAGTAGCACAGACATGGAACAGAACTGAGGGGCTGGCAGAGGGATGTCATGGATTGGCTGGACAAAGAGAAATGGGGGGGGGGAGGAGGAACCAGGTGGGGAATCCCCAAGGGAAGAAGGCTCAGAGCCCGGGGAGTGGTGGTGGGGCAAGGATGAGTGGTCAGAGGGAGCAGACTGGGAGGCGGAAGCTGAAGAGGTAGCAGGGTTTAGTGAGCAGGAAGAGGCGGCGGCAGAGAGCAGTCCAGAAATAGAGGCAGAAGCAGAGGCCGGAGAGGAGGGAGGGGCAAGAAGCAGAGATGGGTCAGGCTGGTGAAGAAGCCAGGGTGTCTCCCCCTCTTGCTGTGACCAGCTCTCCTCCTCAAATGTCTCCCAGAACCTGAAGAGGCTGGAGCAGAGACAAACAAGGCGGAGAAGGCTCAGATTGCTTGGGAAGGACCTGGGCTAGGAAGCAGTGTAGGCCACTGTGGGAAAACAGGGACCTTCAGTCCTTGCAACTGCCTCATTGGGGCAAGATCTAACGGGAAGAGTTGCTGTGCTCACTGGGCCTGGTCTCTGGAGCTCTTTGTTCCTCTGAATAAAGAGTTAACTTCACTGACACCATGTGAGTTATTACTGACCTGCTCCTGGCACCCCACCCCTGACGGGAGAGGTCTCCAGGGAAACCGTGATCACAGGTTTTCTTCTCAGCAGTGTTACTTATTTACAAGATTCATGTTCCATCCCTCTTCACGGGATCTTACGGTGGGCCACAACAATTCAAAAAACAATAAGAACAAAATGGAATATACTAGAATAGAATAAATAGAATACAGTGGTGCCCCGCAAGACGAATGCCTCGCAAGACGAAAAACCCGCTAGACGAAAGGGTTTTCCGTTTTTGAGTTGCTTCGCAAGACGATTTTCCCTATGGGCTTGCTTCGCAAGACGAAAACGTCTTGCGAGTCTTGCGATTTTTTTCCGCTCCCCCCCCCTTTTTCTAAGCCGCTAATAGCCTTTTAGCCGCTAAGCCGCTAAGCCTTTAATAGCTGCTAAACAGCTAATAGCGCTAATCCGCTAAGCCGCTAATAGGGTGGCTTCGCAAGACGAAAAAACCGCTAGACGAAGAGATTCGCGGAACGGATTATTTTCGTCTTGCGAGGCACCACTGTACAGTCATCCTCTGCCTACTAAATACAGTATATCAGATAGAATAGCCATGTGACCCACTAGACAGACAATAGCCCCCAGCCTGCTCAAAAAGCCTGGTGGAAAATGAGTCTTCTGCTGGTGCCGAAAGATAACCAACTTTGGCATCAGTCAGAGCTCGAAGCAGAGAGTTTTCCATAGCTGGGGTGCTACTGCCAAGAAGTAAGAGGGGGTCATATCTCACATGGTTGCTGCATGCCCAGCGAGAAGAATATTCATGGCAAGCACCAACATTCTGTTCCACATGTACATGCCCTATTCTTTTGCATTGGCTGATAGCTTTTCCATTTTGCTTGCAGTGGGGGAGTCAGCAGATGAAAATTCTCTCCAAAACATCTGGCTCACTCTCATCTTAGCCCATCCTGAATATATTCATTCACATCTACATAGGCAGGAGCTCATCAGCAGAGGTTCAGTACTATATGAGGTAAGGGCCTCTCAAATCCTAGATGATGAAATGAGGCAAAATCCCCCTTGAAAAGTCAGAAATGCAGGCTTGCTCCGATCAGCATTTTGAAATGTGAGAAACCTGAACCCCATTCTTATTTTGAGACATATTTGAAACTATGCTTGCAAACTTACGTTTGTGCAAAATTCCTGGCATCTCTGAGCATATACAGAGTGCCTTTCTGCAAGTGTAAAGAAGGCCTACAAATATTTACTTTGTTGCATGCCACCCCAGTCTCTGAGCTTTGTGTGATTCCAGGCGCTTACCCAAGGTTCAGTTTCCTCGGAATGTGACATCTTTATGTCATATATAGCTTATTTACACGCACATACATGCTGAGTCTACGATGGAGGAGCTTATAGCATTGCATCCCAGAAGGTCTTGTTTCTTCCATAACCACATTATATGATTTATAGCCTCTCTTCACCTTAAGGTTCCAGGATGGAATACAAAATATATGTTAAATCACAGGATTATAGATCATTAGAACCAATATAAACAACAGCCGGACATGTCAGTACTGCTGAGAAGATGCACCGTGTTATTTAAGGGTGCGTCACTGGCAAGCAAACAACAAAGATTCCTGACATGCGCTTAGAGGGTGGCAAGATTTGATATTATATTATATTATGCACCATTGAGTGGCTCACAAAGGGAAAATGCCATTAGAGAGCTGGTTTCTTATTAAAACTGATTCCATTTTAAACTCCTGTTTCTTTTGCACCACTGCATCTCTTCGTCCTCACAACGACAGATAGAAATTCATGACAGAGGTGTTTACCCGTACCAGCAGCTGAGTGGGAAGAACCTTCTGAAGAGTTCTTTTGGCTTAAAGGTAAGAAGGCAGTCTTTGCTGAAGTCCCAGGGTCTTGTCTTCTATCACAAAATTGTTGCTCTTGGGCTAGGATAGGCCACCTGGTGCCGCTTCAGTGTACCAAAGGTGGCACGTGAAACCAGTCTCCTGCCACACTGCTTCTTGCTTCTGATCTGTTGAGTTGTACTCCTCTGGTATACAAGTGGCTAGAATTTGCCTTTCCCCTGACATTTGCTTGGCTTGTATTTACTTCCCCCAGGTTGCACACTCGGGAATGAACTGCTACGAGTACACATCCAACGGACCACGGATAAGGGTAAGGGTGGCTTGGATTGCTTGAAGGGAAGGTAATTTCTCTCAATTCTCTCCTCCTGGTAGCAGCCCCGGAGGAGGCAGTTGGCACCTGATACTCCCCACCATGGTACCTGACAATGCTGAAAATTCTTGAGAGCTTGTCTGGGAGAAGCTCAGTAATTCTGGAAAGGCAGCTTGTTTGCAGTGAACAGTCTTCCTCTGCAGCCTACAGCTGTGGGAATGGTTTAGAGGCGTGGCGGCCACCTTGACTGGCCTTGCTTTTGTGCCTTTGTTGGGTGGCAAAGGGACGCGGGTGGCGCTGTGGGTAAAACCTCAGTGCCTAGGACTTGCTGATCGTAAGGTCGGCGGTTCGAATCCCCGCGGCGGGGTGAGCTCCCAACGTTCGGTCCCAGCTCCTGCCAACCTAGCAGTTCGAAAGCACCCCTAAGTGCAAGTAGATAAATAGGGACCGCTTTATAGCGGGAAGGTAAACGGCGTTTCTGTGCGCGGCGCTGGTGCTGCCTCGCCAGATGCAGCTATGTCACGCTGGCCACGTGACCCGGAAGTGTCTTCGGACAGCGCCGGCTCCTGGCCTCTTGAGTGAGATGAGCGCGCAACCCTAGAGTCGGTCATGACAGGCCCTGTTGGGCAGGGGGTACCTGGGTGGCAAATTAAGCAAGCCATGTTTTTCTTCTCCAGACTATGGCATAGTGTGAGGGGGACGATGGGGTCTGTAGTCCCTGGTGCAGAATTCGGGGGTGGGGGGTTGCAACCAGGCGCCCCCATGACAAGGCCACATGGCTGCCATCTTCTGGAGCCACTGGGGTGCCTCTTTCTCCTCGTGGCTGGCTAAGGGGTGCTGACCTCTAGGCAGAACTCCCACCGGCTGGAATCTGGACTTTTCTGGCCTGCACCACTCCTTCCCCAGGGCCTCCCTTGGCTGAGGCATGTGCCCTGCAGCAGGAGCACAGAAGGAAAGCTGCCCGCTCACCTGGGACCTGCTGGCAGCTGCCCTTGTGCTGTGCAGCCAAGGACAGGCAGCCGGTAAAAGGCTGCACTTGGCACCTCAGCCTGGTCTCGACTGCCCTCCTCCTAGGCCTAGGCTAGGCTGAGAGACCACCAAGCCAGCCAGGGATCATCAGCCGCTGCTCCCACCAGGGGCTCACCAAGCTGAGAGGGCAGACACTGTGACCAGCTGGCAACTTCTGCGAGGAGTGGCCACCGCAGGGGCACAACAAAGTCTGCCTGTTTTCAAAGTATTACAAAATGAAAAAAGAAAAATACAAAATAAAAATAGTTAAAAACAATTCCATCTTTCCATTACTTATCTTTCATTTGCTTGTTTCCCGGACCTCCTCACACCTCCCTTTTTTGTATTCCAATTCAATTTGTTCAGCAAATCCTTTCCCTCCTTGTTTATCCTAGTCTTTAATCTTAAAATATTAAAAAAAATAAAATCTGAAAATCTTAATAAATATCTTTTGGAAAAACAAAGTCTGCCTGTTGCCTTCCGTGCGACACCTGCCAGGAGGTGCAATCCTTGCCTTGCCAGAAAAGAAATAATCAAAAAAATTCCTGCAGGCCAGACTTCTGTTCCAAGGCAGAGGAGCAGAACTAGTACAAAAGCGTGGCGAGTCCTCTCGGGTGCATTCTAGGGCAGTGCTTCCCAACCTTGGGCCTCCAGCTGTTTTTGGACTACAACTCCCATCATCCCTAGCTAGCAAGACCAGTGGTCAGGGATGATGGGAATTGTAGTTCAAAAACAGCTGGAGGCCCAAGGTTGGGAAACACTGTTCTAGGGAACCCTTCACGAAGGTCAAGGTGAAGGTACCTTAGGCATTGACCGAGGGGTCCTCCGAGGAGATGCCTGTCCAAATTATCCTCTGCAACATGCAGGGATTCCGCAGCAGACACAGAGGTGAAAAGGGGTCCTTTTAAGAGAGGGAGTTTGCAATCCAGTGTTCTAAAAGAGAAAAAAAGGCCCCTTTTCCTTTTCCAATTCGCTTGCCCCCACAGGGCAGCTATGTGTCCACGGTCTACATTGGCTGTCCCCCAGGCAAGAGGCTAGCTTTTGACATCACTTCCACCAAGAATGAGACTACCGTCAAGAACAAGCGCTACTTCGATTGTATCAAGAAAGACCCTGAGATGCCTTGCTTCTCCTTCAGTGATGGTAAGGCTGGGGTGAAGTGGGGTGTCTGGGTGGGTCAGATCTGTGAGGCTCATAGGTGAAGTTAATGAAGGAATGATGGGTGCCAGGCAGAAGACACATGGTGATACCACACCTGCTTGATTCATTTGCAGTGTTTTACCCTTCTTTTTTGATCCAAGATATGGTGACAGGAGACTCGGGACGTTTCAATGGAAGGTAAGGGCTGAGCTGTGCTTTTCATGGCATTTTGTCGCTTTGCAGTGAATCTCCACTGAGCATATTGTTCAAAGGCCAGGGGGAGGGTAAGATGGAGGCACCTAGGTCAACGCCAGGGTGCCCAGGCCTTGGGGCCGGTATGACCCAAGAGGTTTTCGCTGGGGACTTCCAGGTAAAGCTGAAGGCCAATCAGATGAAGCCCTGTTGTCGCTAGGGAAGGACAGAGAAGACTGTTTCCAGTCCCTTCCATTTTTGTATGTGTTCGAAAACGCATTCCACCACCCCATGTCCACATTAATTTTCAAATCTGCATCTAGATACGTGTTTTTAATACATTTTCTCTCAAAATATGCAATTTGATGCGTTTTCTTTTTGAACTGAGAACTGCATCGTGAACTCTGGAGAGGTGTGAAGGATGACTAACTTCTGATCTGCACCTTAGTTTGAGTGGTGTTGATTGGGTCAGTTTGTATCAAAACACACCAAGAACAAATTCCTCAAGAGTCCCTAGTTGCTATGTGACACCCTTGAAGGCAAGAAAATTGTCTGGCAGGTATACATTTGTACTAACGGTACACCCCAACTGATCTAGCATCACGGCTAAGGACACGGCTGGGGAACCTCTGCCATGAGCTTAGCTTGGTGGCCAGAGGCAAGTTTTCACTCGATGGGACACACAGGTGATCTATGAATAGGACATCCTAATTTTTTAAAAGGGAAAGGTACCTGGGAGGATCGTGGTGGCCCACGTGCCAGCATGCCCAGAGGAAATGGGTTATTTCGACCCATTTTAATTTGGTTTCAGGCCTAGGAATGGCTCTAAAACTGCCCTGGTTGGCAACCTTTATCAGGCGAGATACTGAAGGAAATTCTCTTGTTGATTCCCCTGACCTCTCAGTGACTGGTATCCTCTGAGAGTGGGTCCCCGGCTTGTTGTTTGTTGTGGGGGAGGAAGGGAAAGGAGAATGTTAGCCGCTTTGAGACTCCTTAGGGTAGTGATAAAGCTGGATATCAAATCCAAACTCCTCCTCCTCCTCCCCTTCTTCTTCTTCTTCTTCTTCTTCTTGCTGTGATAGGAGAAATGGCAGTTTTGTCCAAGCTGTTTGTGAATGGGTGTGGTTTTTTTAACCGTTAAAGCTTGTGCAAACTCACCTCCATCTTTCTTATTCCGCTGGCAGCTACATCTTCAGAGTAATTGGTGGGGGACCATTTTCGATAGAGAACATCCGATACTTCAGTGAGGAAGAGACCTTTATGTACAACACAGTGAATGGCAGGTGACCACATTTTGCAGACCCCCACAGTGCCTAGCATTGTGACCTTAGCTGTTTAGTATCTATGTCTTATTCAAATGCAACATTTCTAGTCAGTTTAAAAGACCCCCATTTGGGACCAGTCTTTCCAAGCCCGCGCACCATGTGAACATGCCCACGTAAGAAAAGTGCTGGTTTGCCGTATGAGAGTGAGAGAGCGCAATTAAATAATCACAGGCTCCTGTGGTCCCCCAACTGCCTATGCACAGAGGAGGCTGCTCCTCCTGCCGGTTCACTCCTTCCAGATGACTAAGGGGAAGCAATACCTCAGCAGTGCTAAATGGCCCTAGTGCAGAAGCAGCCAATGGCCGCCTTCTCAGAATTGTGGACAGAGGAAACTGCCTCAGACTGCAACAGACCATTGGATTATTCTGTCCAGGGACTGGGGACTTGCTGAATTCTGGCAACATCTGGAGGGCCACTATTGCCAGTGCACTCTGACGGGCAGTGTCTCCACAGTCTCTAAGGAAGGGGGAATCTTTCCTGGTCCTTTTTCCTGTAACCGTTTAACTGGAGATATCAGTGCTCAGACCTGGACCCTTTTGAGAATGAGGCATGTGCTCTGCCTACTGATCTGTGGCCCCTTGGGTTGTGGCTTACAAACAGCCACTTGTCTGGTCTGTGATGAGACTTGCCTCCACTTTGGGGGATAGAGCAGAGAAATAGCTGTGAGCTGCAGTGCTTTTTTCTTTTCTTTAAAAAAATGTTTAGGGGTACTCTCATTTTGACCCAAGAAAATCACCATTTTATTGTTCAAATTGGGAAAAATAAATACAGCAAATAGACAAAAGTACAAAGATTCACAAAACGTGTAGGGGTATGCGTACCCCAGCATTCCTCCAGAAAAAAGCACTGGCGAGTTGTAAGAGATTTGGTTCCCCCCCTTCTATTTTGAAGCTGATAATGAGCGATAGCTGATGAACACAGGAATGTAAAAGCTGGCAAGGGTGGGTGGGTAACAACGGGCTATTAAGGATGTGAGTGGCCTGGTAACCACTTTAGGCTTCCTTGCAAAGTTTAGCTGTCTTAATTCATGGTTGATTTCATATTCTCTTTCCAGTGCAACATCAAGTCTGATCTGGCTTAGGGCTGAAATGCACGAAGATAAAGTTGATTCCGAAGGTTTCCATATCCTCTCTCAAGCTGAGTCTGGGATTTTGTAAGGAAACATTTGCTGCGTCTTTGGGTGTGGGTGTCAGTTTCTGATCTAAAACCTCCCAAATTCTTCTTCCCAAATGAAATATGAAATTTGGTCGGCAATAAAACATAAGAAGAGCCATGCTGAATCAGGTCAAAGACCTGTCTAGTCCAGCTTCAGATTGTCATGGGGCCAACCAAGTGCTCTTGGAAGCATTCAAGAAGCGTTGGGGTTGCGGCCATTTTTCCACTTGTGCTTTCCAGCAACTGGCATTCAGAGACACATTTGTCTCCAACGGCAGACATATAACATAGCTATTGTGGCTAGTAGCCACTGAATTTGCCTAATTCCCTTTTAAAAACATCTAAGTCAGTGGACATCACTACATCGGGTGGGAACAAGTTTAACCCTGTGCTGTGTGAAGAAGGCCTTTCTTTTGCCTGTCCTGAATCTTCTAACATTCATCTTCCTTGGATAATAATAATAATAATAATAATAATAATAATAATAATAATTTATTATTTATACCCCGCCCATCTGGCTGGGCTTCCCCAGCCACTCTGGGCGGCTTCCAAAAAAATATTAAAATACTGTGATACATCAAACATTAAAACTTCCCTAAAAAGGGCTGCCTTCAGATGTCTTCTAAAAGTCTGGTAGTTGTTGTTTTCTTTGACCTCTGATGGGAGGGCATTCCACAGGGAGGGCGCCACTACCGAGAAGGCCCTCTGCCTGGTTCCCTGTAACTTGGCTTGTCGCAGCGAGGGAACCGCCAGAAGGCCCTCGGTGCTGGACCTCAGTGTCCGGGTAGAACGATGGGGGTGGAGACGCTCCTTCAGATATACTGGACCGAGGCCGTTTAGGGCTTTAAAGGTCAGCACCAACACTTTGTATTGTGCTCGGAAACATACTGGGAGCCAATGTAGGTCTTTCAAGGCCGGTGTTATATGGTCTCGGCGGCTGCCCTCAGTCACCAGTCTGGCTGCCGCGTTCTGGATTAGTTGTAGTTTCTGGGTCACCTTCAAAGGTAGCCCCACATAGAGCGCATTGCAGTAGTCCAAGCGGGAGATAACTAGAGCATGCACCACTCTGGTGAGGCAGTCTGCGGACAGGTAGGGTCTCAGCCTGCGTACCAGATGGAGCTGGTAAACAGCTGCCCTGGACACAGATTTGACGGATGTCCACAGGTTCTAATCGAAACAAAATAAAAAAAATCCTTCCAGTAGACCTTAGAGCTGTGTTTCCCAACCTTGTGCCTCCAGCTGTTTTTGGACTACAACTCCCATCATCCCTAGCTAGCAAGACCAGTGGTCAGGGATGATGGGAATTGTAGTTCAAAAACAGCTGGAGGCACAAGGTTGGGAAACACTGCCTTAGAGAACAACTAAATTTGTTATTGGTTTGAGCTTTCATGTGCATGCATACTTCTTCAGATACACACGAAAGCTCATACCAATAACAAACTTAGTTGTTCTCTAAGGTGCAACTGGAAGGAATTTTATTATTATTTTGTTTCGACTATGGGAGACCAACACGGATACCTACCTGTCACAAGTTCTAGTGTTATGAGGGAGTAAAACTCCTCTCTGTCCACTTTCTCCAAGCCATGCCCAACTTCCTGTCCCTCTTATCATGTCCCTGCCTCTTACTTGCCCTTTTCCCAATTTAAAAAGGCTTAAAAGTTGTAAACTTTCCTCACAGGGAAATTGTTCCCACCCCTAAATCATTTTGGTTATCCTCCTCTAAAAATGTTACGGCTCTACGAGTATCCTTTTTGAGGACATGTGCTTTATTTCCCTTCTATTTCTCTCTTCTTTGGGTCACCTGCCATCTGTAAAAAAGTAAAGGCAAAAGACCTCTGGACAGTTAAGTCCAGTCAAAGGTGACTATGGGGTTGTGGCGCTCATCTCCACTTTCAGGCCGAGGGAGCCGGCGTTTGTCCACAGACAGCTTTCCGGGTCATGTGTCCAGCATGACTAAACCACTTTATTGGTCCCCAGCTAGGGACATGAATTAAAACCGCCTACCATGTAAGACATCATAAGGCAAAATCCCTTTCCTCCCACAGGTGGGTTTGCCAGACGAATTCTCCTTGCTATGATATTGTCCCCCAGGGTCTGGCTGCTCCTGATTATTTCTTTGTGGTGGAAGTATCAAACAGGTAGGTGTGAGTTTTTAAAATGTGTTTGGTTCATTTTAAAAAGAATTAAATTAATTTACAGTTGAACTGAATTATACTGATAGGCTACCTATCCGCCATAATAACTCCTGAGCACAAGTTAAAACAATTCACAATCAAAAGGTGGTTTTCAACTTGAGTTTTACGTAGACTAGACTCATTGAAATTAATGGCCTTACTTAAGTCGTGGGGATGGGGGAAAGTACCACTCTGAAAGCATGGAGAAGAAACATGGTTTGGAAGGTACTAGGAGATGAATGATGTCAGAAACCAAGAAGAGCCTATGTAAAGATCTAAGCACTGGGAGAGCTGTAAACAGCAATTGACCAAAGCTAAGCTGGCCTGCTCAGACCAGTAGTCAACTGACGTCCTGCCTCTTTTGCTTCCATAGGGGTGTCGACGAAAGCACCTACTGTGATTATGCCTTGGAGTTCATTATCCATGTCCATGGCTTGCGCCTCAGCCCCACCCGGGCCATCTTTCTCTTGAAGGTAACAGCCGCCGTGCCTTGAGCATCTTCATTCTTTCTGTATGGAGCCTTTGCTTGATGACCAAAAGGACATCAGGGTCAACACCATGCAAGTCTCCCTGTAGAGGGCATATATGGAGTGCCACACTTGAAAAAGCCCCCCCCCCCAGCCATCTAGACATGACAGACCCTCCTATACTTCAGGGGGGCTCTGGTGATGGCCAGCTTCATGTGGAATAAAGTGGCCCTATGGATACCCAAGTTCAAAGTCCTTCAAAGTCCCGCCAGGACCACATAACACCGGTTCTGAGAGATCTGCATTGGCTCCCAGTACGTTTCCGAGCGCGATTCAAAGTGTTGGTGCTGACCTTTAAAGCCCTAAATGGCCTCGGTCCTGTATACCTGAAGGAGCGTCTCCACCCCCATCATTCTGCCCGAACACTGAGGTCCAGCTCCGAGGGCCTTCTGGCGGTTCCCTCGCTGCGAGAAGTGAGGTTACAGGGAACCAGGCAGAGGGCCTTCTCGGTGGTGGCACCCGCCCTGTGGAACGCCCTCCCATCAGATGTCAAAGAGATAAACATCTACCTGACATTCAGAAGACATCTTAAGGCAGCCCTGTTCAGGGAAGTTTTAAAAATGTAACGCTGTACTGTTTTCAACACTTGATTGGGAGCTGCCCAGAGTGGCTGGGGAAACTCAGCCAGATGGGTGGGGTATAAATAATAAATTATTATTATTATTATTATTGCTTCAGGCTATAAAGATGAGAACCAGCTGTGCTTGTAGCATAGCACTGTAGAAGACTGAATGAAGGCAGTAGGCCTCTGAAAACCAGTTGCTGGGAATCACCAATGGGGCAAATCCTATTGTCTTGCCTGGGGGCTTCTCATTGCCATCTGTTTGGCCAAAGTGAGTATAGAATTGTTCTTCTCACCATGGCCAACCAGATCTCCCTGGGAAGCCCATAAGCAAGCATAAGAGTTGCCTCCCCACTTGTGATTCAAAGCAAATGGTATTCAGCGGCTGGTTGCCTCCAACAGTGGAGGTAGAAGGTAGCCGCCGTGGCCAGTACCCCACTGACAGCCTTATCCTGCATAAATTTCCCTAAGGTAAAGGTACCCCTGCCCGTACGGGCCAGTCTTGCCAGACTCTTGGGTTGTGCGCCCATCTCAAGAGGCCGGGGGCCAGCGCTGTCCGGAGACACTTCCGGGTCACGTGGCCAGCGTGACATCGCTGCTCTGGTGAGCCAGAGCCGCACACGGAAACGCCGTTTACCTTCCCGCTAGAAAGCGGTCCCTATTTATCTACTTGCACCCAGGGGTGCTTTCGAACTGCTAGGTTGGCAGGCGCTGGGACCGAGCAAGGGGAGCGCACCCCGCCGCAGGGATTCGAACCGCCGACCTTTCGATCGGCAAGCCCTAGGTGCTGAGGCTTTTACCCACAGCGCCACCCGCGCCCCAAATTTCCCTACCCTGTTTTAAAGTTGGTGGCCATCAGTATGTCTTGTGCAAGTGAATTCTGCCATGGGAACAAATGCCATCGTTCTTGCCACGCTTTGTGCCGTTTAGGAAAAGGGAAGCAGCATGGCAGGGAGTGAGAATAGCTGGCCGAACCCAAACAGAAACAATCGTTCTAGGAGGGAGGATACACGCAACACCCTTGTTGCTGATCCCATTGGTTTTATCTTTTGCTAGCCTGAATCTGCAGAAGGGAATGAACATTTGTGTGCAGTCCCACATTCCTTTCTTGCTCCCTCTCCTAGCAATTTTTGAGGTTTCTGTTCACAAACAGGTATTGCTAACAATTAGGAATTAACAACCCCCTTCTCTCTTTCCCCCCTCTCCGCTCCAAGGTCACAGTAGCCATCATCATTGGCTTGCTTCTTCTATACATAGTGGTTTACATCGCAGGCCCCTTGGTCAAGGGCGTATTCAACAAAACATTCCGGAGATTGGAGGAAGCTTTAGCTATGCGAATAGGTGAGTTGGCAACAAGCAGGGGCACTAAGGAGGACAAAACCTCCTTTAGACTTCTGTTAGGGAACCATCTGATAGGGAAAATGTGATCTCTTAGCAGGAAGGCCAATTTTGGTTTGCCTTATGGACTTAGGTCTGCCAGTCCCATCAACATGGGAAGATGTCATTTGTATCTTGAGGAGGCAGGGATATGGCAATCCTAACTCACCAAGAGGGGAGAGGAGAGGAGGCTGAGGGAACACATCACAAGAAAGGGTGTTTGAAATGGGGTGAGGGGCTGCCGTCTCTGCAGGCGAGGGGTGACATAGCTGGGCTTCTGAGGCTCAGAGCGTGTTTCCCCACAGGGTTGCTGCAGAAAGAATGTAGTTAGTCATGGGAGCTGTGGACTCAAAAAGTTTGAGAACCTCTGCCCTAAACTGTTGGAATGGTTTAAAAGGGCATATTCAGTGTAGGAGAGGCTGGGCCCGTGCAAACAGGAATGAAGTAGAAAGAGTGAACAATCTCCTGTCAGTTGTGGATTTTTGAGGAGACCCTCATGGGAGCCATTGGTGACTCTTGGCCTATGGTCACCTAATGATTTAGCTCAACTGTACTAGGGCAGGCAGGCACACTTTCACAGATGCTGTACCAGGCCTGCCTCCCCTTTTTTTGCTTTGCTAGTCCAAAAACTGGGACTAAGCATGCTCCATGGAACCAGTTTAACAGTCAACGTATTGAGCCTCTCAGCTTCTTGTGAGTTACATCTTCAGCTATTTCTGGAACCATTTGAATCTCTCTCTCTCTCTCTCTCTCTCTCTCTCTCTCTCTCTGCTGCTGCCAGAATCCAGCCTCACCTTCTCATCTTCATTCACCAGTCAAGGATCCCTGCAACACTTGGCCTCTGAACTCAGCGGGATCAGTTCACCACAATCCACGAAAGGGCCTCCCCCCCAGTCAAAAACGCGCTAATGTTGGCTACAGCTTCCAGGCCCTTTCTGCCATTAGCCCTGCACTGTGTCTGGGTGCACCATCCTTCTGTGATTCTCCTTCCTCTGATGAGCTTGCAAAGGGCTCCTCTTTGCTTGCAGTGTCCTGACATGGAGCAAACAACAGCCACCTTGGACATAACAACCGAATGACATTTGAATCACAAAGCTTTAAAAAAAAACACAAAACACGATGGTCTGTGAGCAAGTTGTTCAGTTGGCCCATTTGCAAGATGCATGGGAACCATTCCAGAAATCTGTGTCAGTAAAACCACTAAGACCAGTTGGTGGGAGATACCCAGAGACTACCCAGTTTCAACTATATCACCCTAGGCAGCACCCTTTTGCTTTTCCTCAAACCCCTTTAGTCATCTCAGGTCAATATGTAATGTATTCCATTGCCCTGATGCTTCCTCAGCTGCTGTGTCTCATCCTGACGCTAGAAAGCAGCTGCAGAATTAAACCGGACAGGCCAACTTAACTAAAAACCTGATTGATCCACCTTACACATAACAAGTGCCTGATCCTGTACGTGAAACTCCAGGCCTGTTTTCAGCTTAACATCTGCCTTTGTAGAGGCAGTTTGTGAATGAATGTAAAGCCATTGCACCTTTCCCCAGTCATTTCTTTAAAAAGGAGGCAGATAATCCTTTTTACCAATTTTCTTATCTGTCCACTTAATGTTGTTGTTAGTTTTTGATGGTCATTCCAAGATGTTACATGGTTCATTAAACATTTGGTTGCTGTGCAATTTGGTTGTTGGTAAGGAGTATCCTTTGTCCTCCAGTGAGTGCAGAACATAAAGGTGGAAAGTCATCATCTTCTCATTGCACAGGTCTGACCTATGAGCTGAGCTCTGAGCCCGGCCTTGTCTGGGGAGGGCGGCGTATAAATAAAAAATTATTATTATTATTATTATTGACACACACAGAGACACCCCAGTCAGGACAGGAGCAAGGATTACCCCCCTCCAGTGCACTCCCACAAGGACGGAGCAATCCATGAATTTAAAAGCATGCAAGTTTCATTTTATAGGCAAATTCTTGGGGATCAGGAAACTGCAAGAGGGTTAACTTCGCCTGTTTAACCCATCGCTTGCTCTTGAAGAGAACATTGCAATAAGAATAATTATAATAACGGCAATAATTAATACATAAATAAAGGGGAATCAATAATTACTTCTTTCTTGTATGTTAATCAAGTTACACCCAATAGCCCTTCTTTTTAGTTGCGGCTGTCAACCTCTGTATTTTCTTTTCAGTAGTCGTTGCGAATTAATAAATAAACCGAGGGAGTAAATTTATAAGGAAAATCTCTAGAAAAAGGTAACTGCATCTTAGATCATTGGCGGGCCTTAACCAGTGTAGACAATACTGAACTAGGCAGATTCCTTTGCCAGCGCATAGATTTTGAGTAGGTGCATTTAAGTAGTGTAGACAATACTGAACTAGCCGGAAACCCGCGGCAGCGTGCCGATTTGGAGCGGGTGCATTCCTGGTTGGGGTGTTAATTGGAGATTTAGCAGGCCTTGCATATAGCTTGCAATGGCTTCTGGCGGGGACCAGCAGCCATCCACTTCTGGCAATCAGCTGGCACCGTCCACAAGTGGCGGTAGCGCCCAGGTTATGGCCATGCCCTGCGATCCTCAAGCTTTTGCTCAGTTTTTTAGGGCGTTTGAAACATTTTACAGGCAATGCAGGCCTGGGGCTCTGGCTCCTCCGGCCCCGGAACCATCACAGGATGTAATACCTGACACCCCCCCTAACAATCAAGGCCAGCTGGGCATCACAGTTGCGGCAGTGGGCGGCGCACAATAGGAAACCTCAAATGCATGTCGCCCCAATACCCGTGCCCAGGCAGCCATTAATAAGAAAGCCAGCCAAAGCGCTGGAAAGGGCAAGGTACCAGTTAAAGGTCACACCAGGGGGAAGTCTATAGCCAAAGGGACCAGCAGCAATACGGTTTCACAGGTTGTAGACATTGCTAGTGTATTCCAGGAGCAGCAGCCCCAGCACAGCTCTACCGATGACAGCGCGGGCTCTGCCTTGGTGGAGGAGCATGTGCAACCTCAAGGTGCTCAGGCAGCCGCCAATGTGAACCCAGCCAACGTCGAGGCGCAAGGAGGGAAAAGAAAGTCCAAGAAAAAGCACACTTCTTTGAAGAAGAAAAGAAGTAAGCAGTCCGAGACTGAGGACGACTCAGGTACGTCATCCTCGGATTTGGATAGCGAGGGCCCCATGGATAGCTACTGGGGTCTGGGTGAATCGAATCATGGGATCCCACTTTGGGCGCATGAAAGGAGGGCCAATTCCCATTGTAAGACCTTTAATGGTGTGCTGGACTGGAAAGATGGGGCTTTAGTGGAGGATGTAAAAGTTGCCACCAATCAGTCCACCGACTTTATATTGGGGAACCATTTGTCCCAGAAGAAGAGGAATAAAATCCTCAATGGGGACTACGTGGACATGTTCACCCTCCTCCCCCCGACTAAGCTAACAGGAAAAGGTGAGAAGAGGCGCTCCTTCGGTAAGCGGAGGTATAGGACCCCTAGAGCGGAGCGCACCTTTGAGAATTGGCTGGATGGGTCCCAGGTTTTCATGGGAGTCGTTTGCGCGGCTTATCCGCGGCGCTCCATGGATTTGGTTGCCTATCTGGCTCACGTGAGGAGGGCACACGCGCTAGCTGGAGAAAATGCCGCTTTAATTTATGATGAGAATTTCCGTAGAAACACTTCTCTCCTGCCTTCTACCCGATGGGATCTAATGGATCCTAATTACTGGGGCGAGGACGTCAATCCTTACATTGAGAAGAAAAACGAGGATTCAGCCAAGGCGGGTAAGACAGAGGCGAAACGGCGCCGCCACTGCTGGGAGTACAACAGGGGTGTATGCTCGCGACCCTCCTGTAAGTATCTTCATGAATGTGAGAGGTGCTGGGACAACCACCCCGCCTCTGCGTGCTTCAAGAACAAACAGCAGCCCTTTCGTGGGGGCAGGGGGTTCTTCCACAACAATAACAGGGGCGCCCCCGGATCCTCCCACCAAGGGCCCGGTAGCCGCCAGTAACTTGCATCTTGGCTTGGCCTTCTCCCCCATCCGTCTTCAGCCCCTCAGAACCCTGCTGGATCAATACCCCGATCGGAAAGCCGCGCGGTACCTTTGGGAGGGCTTCTCCTCAGGTTTCAGAATCCCCGTGTCCTTTCCCCCTAACACCGGGGACCCACAAAATCAAAAATCAGTTAGAGAAAGGCCAGAGATAGTCAGGAAAAAGATAGAGAAGGAAATCAGCGCAGGTAGGGTAGCAGGTCCCTTTGCCGAGCCGCCAGTAGAAGGACTTCATCTATCCCCGTTAGGTATTGTACCAAAAAAGACCCCAGGGGAATTCTGCATGATCCACAACCTCTCTTACCCAAGGGGAGGCTCGGTCAATGACGCGATCCCCCAGGAGCTTTGTACGGTGAAATACGCCTCTTTCGACCAAGCAGTAAAAATGATCCGCAAATTTGGGCGTGGGGCACTCCTTGCCAAGTGTGACATTGAGTCGGCGTTTCGCCTTCTTCCCGTCCATCCAGCGGATTTCCGTTGGCTGGGCTTTAGATTTGAGGGGGCGTATTTCATTGACAAAGCAATGCCTATGGGCTGCTCTGTGGCTTGCTCAGCTTTTGAGTCCTTTAGTACCTTTTTGGATTGGGCCCTACGCCTCAGGACAGGATCGTTGGGCATATCGCATTACCTCGATGATTTTATTTTGGTGGCAGATAACAGGCAACGATGCTCCTCCCTTCTGGAGGCTTTCATGGCCCTGGCAGGAGAGCTGGGGGTGCCACTGGCCGTGGAGAAAACGGAGGGTCCTTCTACTTCATTGGTCTATCTAGGCATCGAGTTAGACACCGTGGCCCAGACGTCCAGACTGCCTCGGGAAAAACTGGCAGCCCTTAGGGAATTGATACAACAGCTGCTGCCTCTAAAGAAGGTTACTCTAAGGCAAATTCAATCCCTGCTAGGTCACTTAAATTTCGCTTGTAGGGTGGTGGCACCGGGCCGACCTTTTTGTGGCCGTCTGGCCCGGCTGTCGGCTGGTCTTAGGGCACCGCAACATAGGGTCCACCTTTCTAAGGAAGTCAAGGCAGATTTGGAAGTCTGGCTACAATTCCTAGATAAATACAATGGTATATCCCTGTGGCAGGACTCCATGGCACTCAATGCTGACTTCCAAGTTCAAGCAGATGCAGCAGGGTCCTTGGGTTTCGGAGTTTATTTCAGGGGTCAGTGGTGTGCAAAAAAATGGCCGGAAGATTGGCAGGGCCAGCCCATTTCTCGGGACCTTACATTCTTGGAATTTTTCCCTATCCTAGTGGCAGTACATCTCTGGGCAGAGCAGTTTCGCGATCATAGGGTCTGTTTCAACACAGATAACCAGGCAGTGGTAGCGGTTCTTTCCAGACAGTCCGCGCGCACCCCTAGGGTGGGAAACTTGTTGTGGTCCTTCGTCCTCCTGTGTCTCGAGAACAATATATATTTCTCAGCCAAATTCGTACCTGGTATCAATAATGACATCGCGGATGCTCTGTCTCGCTTTCAGATGGAGCACTTCCGCTCATTAGCGCCGGATGCGGAACAATCATCGATGCCTTTCCCGGAGCATCTCTGGAGTCTTGGGAGGAAGAAGTGATGAAAGGAGTATTCGGTGCAGTCGCCCCTTCCACAATGAGATCTTACAAGAAAGCGTGGGCTGACTTCCTAAAGTTCCGCAATAAATTTCCCAGCGCGAAACGGACATCTGTTCCTTCAACGAGGGAGGTCCTCCACTATTTAGCCCACCTGAAAGAGCTGGGCAGGGCACCTAAGACTCTCAATATTCAGTCCGCAGGGATTTCATATTTTTGTAAAAACTTTTTCGCCACCGACCCATGTGCTAAATTTATAGTGCGTAAGACTTTAGAAGGGTGGCGCCGGCTTCAGCCCCCCAGCCCTGACAGGAGGAGGCCCATAACTTTCGACATTCTGACCCAGATACACAAAAAATTACGTGCAATATGCTGGTCAAAATACGAAGCTCGCCTATTCTCGGCCGCTTATTCCATAGCCTTCTTTGGGGCCCTTCGCATAGGGGAAATGGTTTGTGAAGGAGGGGCTCTCCACGCCCAGAGGGGTATTCTCTTAAGTGATCTGACCCTTTCAGCAAACGAGCTTATAGTCCTAGTTCGGAGCTCCAAGACTGACCAGCTGGGCAGGGGGGCCCTTCTACGGTTACCAGCTGCGCAAGGTAGTGGCCCCTGCCCGGTTAGGGATACAAGGCGTTTCCTCTACCTAAGACCCAGTAGCCCAGGCCCCCTGTTAATTCATGCTGACGGATCGCCTTTGGCTAGGAACCAGTTTACACGGGTGATGCGCAGGGCTTTGGCTGCATGTGGGCAGCCCGCGGCCGAATTTGCGGCTCACTCCTTTCGGATTGGTGCTGCAACCACCGCCGTGCACCTCGGGCTTTCCACGGAGAGGATAAAGGATCTGGGCCGGTGGAAATCTAATGCATACAGAGCTTACGTAAGAAAGAACCTATGACTAGTGGGCGCGTCTCTGACCTCGGTTTCTTTGTCTATTTGCTTTTCAGAATTCCGAAAGGTTCGCATTTGGTTGGTGGGCCACAGCATTGTGCACTGGGCCAGGAATCGTGCCATGAGTACCAGGCTGGGGCAAAACTTGAACTTACCCGCTAATGTTGAGCTGACGTGGATAGCGCGAAGAGGGATGCGCTGGAGCGAATTTAAGCCAACCGTGATGGCGAGAGCCGCCTCTGAGGGCCCACCGGATGCCTTGATCATCCAGTTGGGGGAAAATGACCTAGCGTACCGCAAAGCTATTGATTTGAGATGGAACATCTTTGACGATTTTGCTGGCCTGATGGCGGTTTACCCAAACATTACTATCCTGTGGTCCTCGTTGCTTGAGAGGAGGACATGGAGGGATTGTGTGAGCCCGGTTGGAATCAATAAAGCAAGAAGGGTCTTGCAGCGGGCTGTGGAGCGTAGAGTGGCAGCTCTGGGCGGGGGCGTCATTGGCCACCCGAGCATCCAGTACAGCAACGAGGCCCTCTACAGATGGGATGGCGTGCATCTGTCTGACGATGGAAACGATATTTGGTTGGGGGACATCATAGCAGGGATTAGGAATTGGTTGCAGGCTTGAAGGTATTGGCGGCGAGCTTTGCTCGAGTGCCGGTTAGGCATTGGCAGGGGCAATTGTTATGCAAATGAAGGGGGGAAGGAAGCGCCATCACCTTCCCCAAAAGAAAGGGTAGTCCGGTAGACGTAGAGGACTCCGGGGGCGTGGCCTTGTCCGAAACCTAGGGAGGTAAGGGCCTCCGGCACGCCCCAGAGCGGTGACACCCGTGGGATCCTAGTTGGCGTACTTCAACAGGACTCCCACAGCTTGTGGACAACCCTTCCCGGTCCCCATGCCAGGTAGTCGATAGGAGCCAATGCCTAAGGCCAATACCTTCCAATTCTGTAATCAATAAAGTTGTGGCCTTTTTATGCCCATTAACCTTAAATACTGTGTCCAGTGTCTTCATTTCACATGGGGGAGGGGACTTGCCACACAAGAAGCTACAGTTAAAACTGGATACGGAATAACTGATTGGTTCAAAATTGGGAAAGGAGTAAGACAAGGCTTTGGAGATGATTTTCCTGGGTTAAATAGTTGTCTTATATGCCGGAACGTATGGCAAATGTGCAAAGGATTCTTTTAAAGCAGTAGTATTTATACATTAGGTGCCTAAATGCAACTAGAGATTATACTTTAAGTGGGGTCGGGCTTTAATTCTAAGTATCCTTGCTCATAGGATTGGACTTTGCAGCTGGCTACTAAAACCTGTCAGGGAAGGCTAGCCACAGTTTATAGAATTCAGAGGCTTCTTCACCCCATTACCTGCAATCCAGCTAGATAGCAGTTAGACAACAAATCCCACACAAACCCTGGACTAACTTTCTCCAAAGTATTTTCAGTTCTATACCCATTCCAAAGGAAGTCAGCAGTACAGCTCTGCCCCTCTTACTGCGCAGAGTGAATTAGGTAAATCCTTATAAAGAACCATTTCTAAAGAGAGGCGCTTCCTCCCCCGCCAGTCCTCCTCATTCCTGATTTTTCTACTCTACTCAACTCCCCTTGTTTCAGAATTTATGAAACACACGCTATTTATTTATTTACTTGCTTGCTTACTACACCTGCACTGGGCATGGAGCCTTGAGGATGCTGAAACTATGATTTAGAATGGTGTGCGAGAAGCAAGAGGAGCGTTGAACTTTGACCTTGCACAGGTCACCGCTGAAACTTGAGACCCCAAGGTCCACCTCTGCTAATTGTTGCCCATCCTTGACTGGTTCCTCCAACTCCACGATTCTGTCATTCTAATGCACAATATTTCGGGATGGGTGATCGCCCTCTCTTTCCCCTATTTCACGCCCCGGTCCCCGCTTTTCACCCCTCCATGCAAACCACTCGCTCTCCCTGCCTCCCACACGCGGGTTTCCGCCCGACCTTCTCGCGGAACAAAGGCTTCCCCCCCCTGCGCCGCCTTCCTCGCCCCTCTCCCCAGCGCCTGCTTCCACTAAGAACCTCGCTGTAAATGGCAGTCTCCCCCCGTCCCCGCTTTCCCTGCAGCCCTCGAGACGGCACCCCAGCCACCCCCACCCGGGGTCCCTCTTCCCCTCCTTGCCTCCCGCGTCTCCCCTCTATCGCCCCTTTTCCACCTCGAGGGCGGTTTCTAGTGGCGCCGCGCCGCCCTCGGCGGGGCTGTTTCCAGGCTCCCCCCCCCCACCGCGACGGTTTCTCGGGCCCCTGCCCGTTTCAAGCGCCCCCGCCGGCCCCCTTGCCTTGAGGCGGCCCAGCAGGTCTCCGCACTTGCTCAGGCTGAGGTTCTTGCGGTTCCACTCGGCCCTCAGCTGCTCGTACATGCCCGCCGCCTCCTTCAGCCCCGCGGCGCCCGCGTCCGCCCCGTTCAGCACCGGCCCTCCGGCCGCCGCCATCACAGTCACTCCCGCTGCCATGAATCGGCAGCCGGCTGAGGAGGAGGGGGAAGGAGCCGCGGCAGCAGCTGTCACAAAAGCCCAGCGCGACGTCCTCGCTTGGCGGCCGCCCGCGCGGTCTCCACGGCAACCGGCCTCGAGGCCGGCGCGCGCGCGCGCGTGTCGGCGACGCACCAACGGCTCCGCTCCCGATTGGCTGGAAGGTTTTTGGAGCGCATGCGCGAGGCGGAGTAACGGCTCCCAGCGAAGCGAGCGGAGGTGTTTGAAGCGGGGGCGCTGAGGCGCTAATTTGGGGAGCGCGATGTAGGCGGGTTTTTGGGGGGCGGCGGCGGCGAGGGGGAGAAGGTATGAGGGCTGAGGAGAACGTTTGTGAAGCGTAGTGTCTTGAAATAGCTGTTAGCGTTCAACGTCACCAGGGTGACGTCACTAGTAGGGAGGTGTCTGCGTGAGGCCCCGTGACGTCACCAGCCAAGGGGCTAGGCGTGTGATGCCAGGCGTGAGAAACGCAGGCCAATGACACAGGCAACGTAGCTCCGTTGCTGCAGAAGTTTATTTGACAGGTTTAATTTGTGTTTTTTTTAAAAAATAAATTTTTATTTATTTAATTTCATAAATGATAACAAAAACCACAAAGCAGAGTGGTACACAAAAACAGAAAAAGAAAAAAAAGAGAGGGGAAAAAACAAGAGATAAACAATAACAACAAACTTAATTCTTCACAAATCCAACCTTTTAAGCATCTTAGTTGACTTCCTCAAGTCCCTCCCTTCTGAGTTTCCTTGTAGTTAAAAGTAACAGCTTTCCAATATCATTATTAAACTAAAACAATTTCCAATTATATAATAATAATAATAATAATAATAACAATAATAATAATAATAATAATAATAATAATAATAATAATAATAATAATATTTTATTTATACCCCGCCCTCCCCAGCCAAGGCTGGGCTCAGAGCGGCTTACAAGCAATAATAAAAACAAGAAGAATGATTACAACTTAAAAACAAAAATAAAATACAACATTAAAATAATGGAACATTAAAATATTAAAATGTAGCCTCATTGCAGGAGGAGAAGGAAAAGAAAAAAGAAAGAGAGGGAGGGAGGGAATCAAATTGGCTCCAAGCCAAAGGCCAGGTGGAACAACTCTGTCTTACGGGCCCTGTGGAAAGAAATCAGATCCTGCAGGGCCCTGGTCTCATGAGGCAGAGCGTTCCACCAGGCCAGGGCCAGTGTTGAAAAGGCCCTGGCTCTGGTTGAAGCCAATCTAACTTCCTTAGGGCCCGGGACCACTAGGGTGTTGCTATTTATGGACCTTGAGGCTCTCCGTGGGGCATACCGGGAGAGGCGGTCCCGTAGGTACGAGGGTCCTAGGCCGTGAAGGGCTTTAAAGGTCAAAAGCAGCACCTTAAATCTGACCCTGTACTCCACCAGGATCCAGTGCAGCTGGAAAAGCACTGGGTGAATATGCTCCCATGGCAAAGACCCCGTGAGGAGCCTCGCTGCAGCATTCTGCACCCACTGGAGTTTCTGGGACAGCTTCAAGGGCAGCCCCGCGTAGAGCTGCCATCTTATAGTCCATCTTATTCACTTTCCTTAACATTCTAAATCCCATTTATTTAATTGTAACTTAATTTAATCCTAGGCCTATTGGTTTTCTTTCAAGTAATTTCTAATTTTTTATGTTTGACAGGTTTAAGTTGTTATTAAACACACAGCAGAGTTTATGCCAGATGTAACAGATTGAAACAGGCATTGAGAATGTAGTATTGGAGTCTCCCATGCTGGTTGTAATGAGCAATTTAATATCCCGGCCAAGGCCTCCCTGTTGGAGGACTTCCAGGCCTCCATGGGGTTGCCAGCAAATGATCCTTTTCAGGACACTACAGCAAAGCACCAAGGAGGGTAAATGACAAACTACAGGACCTGATTGTTAAAGCCCCCACAGCCAGGCCCCCATGAAGAACCCAGAGATTGCGTTGTGTATTATTTTATATACATTCATAGACACTGAAGCGTAGCCGTACATAGCGGAATACAGTGGTACCTCGGGTTACATACGCTTCAGGTGACATACGCTTCAGGTTACAGACTCCGCTAACCGAGAAATGGTGCTTCAGGTTAAGAACTTTGCTTCAGGATGAGAACAGAAATCGTGCTCTGGCAGCGCGGCAGCAGCAGGAGGCCCCATTAGCTAAAGTGGTGCTTCAGGTTAAGAACGGACCTTCGGAACGAATTAAGTACTTAACCCGGGTACCACTGTACTCAGTTTATTCAGAATGGCATAACCACAGTCCTATGCAAAGTTTCCTGGAAGAACCCAATACAGTGGTACCTTGGGTTACAGACGCTTCAGGTTACAGACTCCACTAACCCAGAAATAGTACCTTGGGTTAAGAACTGCTTCAAGATGAGAACAGAAATCGCACGGTGGCGGCATTAGCTAAAGTGGTACCTCAGGTTAAGAACAGTTTCAGGTTAAGAACGGACCTCCGGAACGAATTAAGTTCTTAACCCGAGGTACCACTGTAGTGCTAACTTTTGACTGCATAGCTTCAGCTTGAAAAACACATTTGGCTTTAGCAAAAGATCAGCCAGCTGAAATGCAGCCTTTCGCTTTTAACTGAAAATACAAACTATCTTACAAATTGAGGCTTAAGGTGACACTTAAGGCATGGCTAGCCAGGCTAGAAGCAGCGGTTCAAGTTTAAGAACTCCAGCATCGGAAATGAGTTCAGAACTACAGTGGTACCTCGGGTTAAGAACTGAATTCATTCTGGAGGTCCGTTCTTAACCTGAAGCTCCATTTTAGCTAATGGGGCCTCCCGCTGCTGCTGCGCCGCCGGAGCACGATTTCTGTTCTCATCCTGAAGCAAAGTTCTTAACGCGAGGTACTATTTCTGGGTTAGCGGAGTCTGTAACCTGAAGCGTATGTAACCGGAGGTACCACTGTACATGGATGGTGTAAATTTCATGGGGTGGCATGCCTATCTGCTCAGTTTCTAAAGACTGGGCAAGTCAAGCCCAATCTTGTGAGTGTGCAGATGTTCACCATATCCGAATGGATGCATCTGCTCCCAGTGCTGAGTGTTTCTGGGACCTGGGTGACCCGGCTGTGCCTTTGCTTCCTAACTCTGGTTCCTCCACTCTCAGTCACTGGCAGAGGCCCTCGCCAGATTCTGTTTCCACACTTCCCCACCCAGCAGGGAAGAGTGGAGGTGAAAGTCCTGCTTCCCCCATCCAGAGCAGCTCTGGGAGAGGGACGTGCCTACCCTCGCCTTTGCTCCCTGGTCTCAGGCCTTGCTCTCCCACCATCCTTTTCTCCTCATACGTCTTAGTCTGCCACTCTGCTCCTGAGCCCATCAACACTTTGGGACTCGTGACATGTTAGGAGAGAGAAAACCTTTTCTCTATCCACTTTCTCCATAGTACTGTGCATAATAATAATAATAATAATAATAATAATAATTTATTATTTATACCCCGCCCATCTGGCTGGGTTTCCCCAGCCATTCTGGGTGGCTTCCAACTGAATATTAAAAACAACGCAGCATCAGACATTTAAGCAGTTCTTAAATGATCATCTTGGTAGTTCTTTTCTTAACTTTTTTCAATCTCTACCATAACCTTTTTGAAGTGAGGCGATCTGGAACATGGTATCTTGACGTTTAGAAGACATCTGAAGGCAGCTCTCTTTAGGGAAGTTTTTAATGACTGATGTTTTAATGTACTTTTAATCTTTGTTGGAAGCTGTCTAGAGTGGCGGGGGTAACCCAGACAGATGGGCGGTGTATAAATAAATAAATAAATAAATAAATATTATTCCAAATGCCATTGCACCATAAATTTGTATACCCATATTATTAGAAAGTCAGTTTCATTTTTAATTTATTTTCTAATGGTCTCAAGATTAGAATTTGCCCTTTTCACAGCTTGCTGCACACAGGGTCACCATCTTTATCAAGCTACCAGCCCTTGGTCAGACACTGCCAGTTCAGACCCCGTGAAGGTATAAGTGAAATGGAGTTTTTTTTTGTTCAAATGTGCATCACTTCAGACTTGTTTACACTGAATTGCATTTGCCATTTTACCACCCATTCCTACAGTTCATATAGGTTCTTTTGGAGGTCTTCACTTTTTGTTTTAACTGCCCTGAACAATTTAGTATTATCAGCAAACTTGGCCCCTAACCGTTCACCCTAATTCTCAATCATTTATGAACAAGTTAAAAAGCACAGGTCCACTACCAATCCTTGGGGGACTCCATTCTACATCTTTCCAATGGGAGAACTGTCCATTAATTCGTCCTTTGATTCCTGTTCATCAGCTCCTTATCCACAAAAGGAGAAGGCCAGTTGTGTTGTTTATTGTTTTTATTTATTTGACAATTTTTAAGTCTTTGGAAACTGCCCTGAGCACAGTTTCTGGAGTGGAAAGGTTGGCACTCATCTTTCACAAGAGACAAAGGTGTGTGCCTGTTACCACACACAAGAGGTTAAGGCAAAAACCAGCCAAGCGAAAAGTGCCACGTGACATGTTTCTTCCTTTGTGGAATCCTAGAGGAATTGCTAACAGCCCAGAACCGACTGGTTTTGCCTTCTGTGCAGCACTTGCCAGTATGTTACTTTTTCCTCTGGGGTAAATAGCAGCTATTCACTAACACAGGAGAAAGTAAAGGTGTGTGTTTGAAGGACACGATCCACATAGGACTTTAATATTGTTTTTTGCCTCCTTTGAAGCTTACCATGAAATATCAAGCCAGTCCCTCTGTGGAAAGCCCCCTCTTAGGTTAGATAAAATATTGGGAAGAGGCTTACTTATTTAGAACACCTGCATAAAAGGGTTAATTTAAAAGGTAGGGGATTGTTGTTGTTGTTTTGGCAGGTTCCTTTGCAAGGAGCATCTGTGATGTGGCAACTTTTCGCAGCTACCTTGTCCCTTGTTTTCCTGTGCATGAAACATCTATTTGCATCAGATTGCAAATGGGTAGCTGTAGTCAATGATTTTGCTGACCTTGGGACCGACCGAAAGATTTTCTTTACCCAGCGGGAAGTTAAAAGGGTGGCTGAGATCTTCAAGGAACTCACAGACTCAGCTATAGACCCTGATGACAAAAATGCAGTGAGTACAACATGCCTGGGTGTGGGAGAGAAGATCTTCCTTTCCTTCCATGGCTAGTATGCCATGGGTCTGTGGGTAAGGAATTTCCTGACTGATAGGCCGCAGACAGTGAGAATGGGACCTTACTATTCTTCTACTCTAGTATTAAGCACAGGAGCCCCTCAGGGATGTGTGCTAAGTCCCTTTCTCTATTCCCTGTACACATTTGATTGCACCCCACTGTATAAGTCCAACACAATCATCAAATTTGCGGATGATACAACAGTGGTGGGGCTCATTAGTGAGAACGATGAGACTGCTTATAGGAAAGAAGTACAGGGGTTAATTCAATGGTGTAAAGAAAACAATCTTATGCTTAACACCAAAAAAACCAAAGAACTCATAATTGACTTTAGGAGAAAGAAAAGTGTATTTTTACCATTGCACATAAATGGCGAGGAGGTGGAGAGGGTTGGTAGTTTTAAATACCTGGGCATTTATATCTCTGAGGACCTCTCATGGACTGCAAATATTAATACGGTTGTGAGGAAGGTGCAGGGGAGGTTGTATTTCCTGAGAATGCTCAGGGGACTGAATCTATCTCAGCACCTACTTCTGTCCTATTATCACAGTACCATCGAGAGTGTCTTAACCTATAGTATATTATCGTGGTATGGGAGCAGCTCTGAAACGGATAAAAAAGCTTTACAGAGAATAATTAAAATTGCCCAGAATGTTATTGGGCTCCAACGACCAACCCTGGATGAGATCTTCACGTCTCGCACTTTGAAGAAGTCACACAATATCCTGAGAGATCCCACCCATCCTGCTTACAACTTCTTTGAACTGTTGCCTTCGGGCAGAAGATATAGGACAATGAAAACACGAACCACACGCCTTCTGAATAGTTTCTATCCAAGAGCTCTGATTGCACTAAATAATGATCTCAGGGCCAGTTGCAAGAAATAGCAAGCAGGGAGTAGGAAGGAATGAGATAGGTTTTAGTTTATGTTATGCCTTTAATAGGTTATGTTATATTCTGGATTATGTTATGTTTTTATAGATTATGTCTGAATAGGATGAGAGTGTTGGAGATACGTGCAAATATGTATGTGAACCCGGTCTTTGGGTGGGTGTTTGATTTTCGTTGTTGTGTATACTGTGTATATACGGACAATGACAATAAATTTATCTATCTATCTATCTATCTATCTATCTATCTATCTATCTATCTAGTAAGGGCTGCTTGGGTCCCATGGCTCTTGAGCTGGAGCTGTTAGGAGGGTGGGCAAGAGGTCACTTAGAGAGCCCCTAGAACCAAGGGCTGAAGGGAAATCAGACAAACAGCAGTCGCACACATCCTCAAAAGTCTAGGCTTAACAGAAGAGGCCAGGGCTGATTGCATCCCAGGCAAAGGCCAAGCCTGACTTGGAAGCTTTTAGAACGGAGGGAACCAATGGGCTGCCTTTGTGGGTAGCGTCAACCTAGAGTTTAGGGGGAGATCCCAGTTGTGAGACCCTCTCAAACTGCAGACCTGACCAGCTCACCACAGCAGTGTATAAATCTGGAGCTTCTGCTTTCATCCTTGATGATTCCTAGCAGGCACAAGTGCTTGAATCCCTTACAGTCTCAGCTACTTTGGTCTATTTTATTAAATCAACTGTTTTATTCAGGGCTGCTGTTGGCTCTGCTGGTATAGCAGTCAACCAGAACGTTTAGCTTGTTACTCTGCAGAGGTCAAGCCAACAATCTGTCCAAGTGAAAAGAGCTATTGAAATAACTTTCTCTTTTTACAGAAATACCTGGGATTTCCATACTACCTGAAAATTAATCTGAGCTGCACACTTCAGGTAAGGGAAGAGCCACATGCTTTGTCAGGGCCAGGGATACTTACACATTGTATTTGAAGGGGCATTTCCCCTTGTTCCCCTGTTGCTTCAGCAATGGACAGATTTGCACTATGGACATAAATCTGTTTTAAGCCACTGCTTTAAAGTGGCATTTCTGT